>NC_141214.1:0-362421 GCF_054491065.1 Syngnathus leptorhynchus
GTTTATGTTTTACACGCGTTTTAAATTTTATTGCCGAAATCGCTTTTTCTCGCCGAGATAAGCACGTTTTCTGAAATGCCGCTCTCACGTCACTCTGGTTAAAGTGTTATGAAAAAAAGGCTGTTGGGGGCTAGGGAGTATCGAGTTGATCATTATACATGAAGAAATAACCAATTTCATCGTTTGGTTTATGTTTTACACGCGTTTTAAATTTTGTTGCCGAAATCGCTTTTTCTCGCCGAGATAAGCACGTTTTCTGAAATGCCGCTCTCCCGTCACTCTGGTTAAAGTGTTATGAAAAAAAAGGCTGTTGGGGGCTAGGGAGTATCGAGTTGATCATTATACATGAAGAAATAACCAATTTCATCGTTTGGTTTATGTTTTACACGCGTTTTAAATTTTTATTGCCGAAATCGCTTTTTCTCGCCGAGATAAGCACGTTTTCTGAAATGCCGCTCTCCCGTCACTCTGGTTAAAGTGTTATGAAAAAAAAGGCTGTTGGGGGCTAGGGAGTATCGAGTTGATCATTATACATGAAGAAATAACCAATTTCATCGTTTGGTTTATGTTTTACACGCGTTTTAAATTTTGTTGCCGAAATCGCTTTTTCTCGCCGAGATAAGCACGTTTTCTGAAATGCCGCTCTCCCGTCACTCTGGTTAAAGTGTTATGAAAAAAAAGGCTGTTGGGGGCTAGGGAGTATCGAGTTGATCATTATACATGAAGAAATAACCAATTTCATCGTTTGGTTTATGTTTTACACGCGTTTTAAATTTTATTGCCGAAATCGCTTTTTCTCGCCGAGATAAGCACGTTTTCTGAAATGCCCTCTCCCGTCACTCTGGTTAAAGTGTTATGAAAAAAAAGGCTGTTGGGGGCTAGGGAGTATCGAGTTGATCATTATACATGAAGAAATAACCAATTTCATCGTTTGGTTTATGTTTTACACGCGTTTTAAATTTTATTGCCGAAATCGCTTTTTCTCGCCGAGATAAGCACGTTTTCTGAAATGCCGCTCTCCCGTCACTCTGGTTAAAGTGTTATGAAAAAAAAGGCTGTTGGGGGCTAGGGAGTATCGAGTTGATCATTATACATGAAGAAATAACCAATTTCATCGTTTGGTTTATGTTTTACACGCTGTTTTAAATTTTATTGCCGAAATCGCTTTTTCTCGCCGAGATAAGCACGTTTTCTGAAATGCCGCTCTCCCGTCACTCTGGTTAAAGTGTTATGAAAAAAAAGGCTGTTGGGGGCTAGGGAGTATCGAGTTGATCATTATACATGAAGAAATAACCAATTTCATCGTTTGGTTTATGTTTTACACGCGTTTTAATTTTTATTGCCGAAATCGCTTTTTCTCGCCGAGATAAGCACGTTTTCTGAAATGCCGCTATCCCGTCACTCTGGGTAAAGTGTTATGAAAAAAAAGGCTGTTGGGGGCTAGGGAGTATCGAGTTGATCATTATACATGAAGAAATAACCAATTTCATCGTTTGGTTTATGTTTTACACGCGTTTTAAATTTTATTGCCGAAATCGCTTTTTCTCGCCGAGATAAGCACGTTTTCTGAAATGCCGCTCTCCCGTCACTCTGGTTAAAGTGTTATGAAAAAAAAGGCTGTTGGGGGCTAGGGAGTATCGAGTTGATCATTATACATGAAGAAATAACCAATTTCATCGTTTGGTTTATGTTTTACACGCGTTTTAATTTTATTGCCGAAATCGCTTTTTCTCGCCGAGATAAGCACGTTTTCTGAAATGCCGCTCTCCCGTCACTCTGGTTAAAGTGTTATGAAAAAAAAGGCTGTTGGGGGCTAGGGAGTATCGAGTTGATCATTATACATGAAGAAATAACCAATTTCATCGTTTGGTTTATGTTTTACACGCGTTTTAAATTTTATTGCCGAAATCGCTTTTTCTCGCCGAGATAAGCACGTTTTCTGAAATGCCGCTCTCCCGTCACTCTGGTTAAAGTGTTATGAAAAAAAAGGCTGTTGGGGGCTAGGGAGTATCGAGTTGATCATTATACATGAAGAAATAACCAATTTCATCGTTTGGTTTATGTTTTACACGCGTTTTAAATTTTATTGCCGAAATCGCTTTTTCTCGCCGAGATAAGCACGTTTTCTGAAATGCCGCTCTCCCGTCACTCTGGTTAAAGTGTTATGAAAAAAAAGGCTGTTGGGGGCTAGGGAGTATCGAGTTGATCATTATACATGAAGAAATAACCAATTTCATCGTTTGGTTTATGTTTTACACGCGTTTTAAATTTTATTGCCGAAATCGCTTTTTCTCGCCGAGATAAGCACGTTTTCTGAAATGCCGCTCTCCCGTCACTCTGGTTAAAGTGTTATGAAAAAAAAGGCTGTTGGGGGCTAGGGAGTATCGAGTTGATCATTATACATGAAGAAATAACCAATTTCATCGTTTGGTTTATGTTTTACACGCGTTTTAAATTTTATTGCCGAAATCGCTTTTTCTCGCCGAGATAAGCACGTTTTCTGAAATGCCGCTCTCCCGTCACTCTGGTTAAAGTGTTATGAAAAAAAAGGCTGTTGGGGGCTAGGGAGTATCGAGTTGATCATTATACATGAAGAAATAACCAATTTCATCGTTTGGTTTATGTTTTACACGCGTTTTAAATTTTATTGCCGAAATCGCTTTTTCTCGCCGAGATAAGCACGTTTTCTGAAATGCCGCTCTCCCGTCACTCTGGTTAAAGTGTTATGAAAAAAAAGGCTGTTGGGGGCTAGGGAGTATCGAGTTGATCATTATACATGAAGAAATAACCAATTTCATCGTTTGGTTTATGTTTTACACGCGTTTTAAATTTTATTGCCGAAATCGCTTTTTCTCGCCGAGATAAGCACGTTTTCTGAAATGCCGCTCTCCCGTCACTCTGGTTAAAGTGTTATGAAAAAAAAAGGCTGTTGGGGGCTAGGGAGTATCGAGTTGATCATTATACATGAAGAAATAACCAATTTCATCGTTTGGTTTATGTTTTACACGCGTTTTAAATTTTATTGCCGAAATCGCTTTTTCTCGCCGAGATAAGCACGTTTTCTGAAATGCCGCTCTCCCGTCACTCTGGTTAAAGTGTTATGAAAAAAAAGGCTGTTGGGGGCTAGGGAGTATCGAGTTGATCATTATACATGAAGAAATAACCAATTTCATCGTTTGGTTTATGTTTTACACGCGTTTTAAATTTTATTGCCGAAATCGCTTTTTCTCGCCGAGATAAGCACGTTTTCTGAAATGCCGCTCTCCCGTCACTCTGGTTAAAGTGTTATGAAAAAAAAGGCTGTTGGGGGCTAGGGAGTATCGAGTTGATCATTATACATGAAGAAATAACCAATTTCATCGTTTGGTTTATGTTTTACACGCGTTTTAAATTTTATTGCCGAAATCGCTTTTTCTCGCCGAGATAAGCACGTTTTCTGAAATGCCGCTCTCCCGTCACTCTGGTTAAAGTGTTATGAAAAAAAAGGCTGTTGGGGGCTAGGGAGTATCGAGTTGATCATTATACATGAAGAAATAACCAATTTCATCGTTTGGTTTATGTTTTACACGCGTTTTAAATTTTATTGCCGAAATCGCTTTTTCTCGCCGAGATAAGCACGTTTTCTGAAATGCCGCTCTCCCGTCACTCTGGTTAAAGTGTTATGAAAAAAAAGGCTGTTGGGGGCTAGGGAGTATCGAGTTGATCATTATACATGAAGAAATAACCAATTTCATCGTTTGGTTTATGTTTTACACGCGTTTTAAATTTTATTGCCGAAATCGCTTTTTCTCGCCGAGATAAGCACGTTTTCTGAAATGCCGCTCTCCCGTCACTCTGGTTAAAGTGTTATGAAAAAAAAGGCTGTTGGGGGCTAGGGAGTATCGAGTTGATCATTATACATGAAGAAATAACCAATTTCATCGTTTGGTTTATGTTTTACACGCGTTTTAAATTTTATTGCCGAAATCGCTTTTTCTCGCCGAGATAAGCACGTTTTCTGAAATGCCGCTCTCCCGTCACTCTGGTTAAAGTGTTATGAAAAAAAAGGCTGTTGGGGGCTAGGGAGTATCGAGTTGATCATTATACATGAAGAAATAACCAATTTCATCGTTTGGTTTATGTTTTACACGCGTTTTAAATTTTATTGCCGAAATCGCTTTTTCTCGCCGAGATAAGCACGTTTTCTGAAATGCCGCTCTCCCGTCACTCTGGTTAAAGTGTTATGAAAAAAAAGGCTGTTGGGGGCTAGGGAGTATCGAGTTGATCATTATACATGAAGAAATAACCAATTTCATCGTTTGGTTTATGTTTTACACGCGTTTTAAATTTTATTGCCGAAATCGCTTTTTCTCGCCGAGATAAGCACGTTTTCTGAAATGCCGCTCTCCCGTCACTCTGGTTAAAGTGTTATGAAAAAAAAGGCTGTTGGGGGCTAGGGAGTATCGAGTTGATCATTATACATGAAGAAATAACCAATTTCATCGTTTGGTTTATGTTTTACACGCGTTTTAAATTTTATTGCCGAAATCGCTTTTTCTCGCCGAGATAAGCACGTTTTCTGAAATGCCGCTCTCCCGTCACTCTGGTTAAAGTGTTATGAAAAAAAAGGCTGTTGGGGGCTAGGGAGTATCGAGTTGATCATTATACATGAAGAAATAACCAATTTCATCGTTTGGTTTATGTTTTACACGCGTTTTAAATTTTATTGCCGAAATCGCTTTTTCTCGCCGAGATAAGCACGTTTTCTGAAATGCCGCTCTCCCGTCACTCTGGTTAAAGTGTTATGAAAAAAAAGGCTGTTGGGGGCTAGGGAGTATCGAGTTGATCATTATACATGAAGAAATAACCAATTTCATCGTTTGGTTTATGTTTTACACGCGTTTTAAATTTTATTGCCGAAATCGCTTTTTCTCGCCGAGATAAGCACGTTTTCTGAAATGCCGCTCTCCCGTCACTCTGGTTAAAGTGTTATGAAAAAAAAGGCTGTTGGGGGGCTAGGGAGTATCGAGTTGATCATTATACATGAAGAAATAACCAATTTCATCGTTTGGTTTATGTTTTACACGCGTTTTAAATTTTATTGCCGAAATCGCTTTTTCTCGCCGAGATAAGCACGTTTTCTGAAATGCCGCTCTCCCGTCACTCTGGTTAAAGTGTTATGAAAAAAAAGGCTGTTGGGGGCTAGGGAGTATCGAGTTGATCATTATACATGAAGAAATAACCAATTTCATCGTTTGGTTTATGTTTTACACGCGTTTTAAATTTTATTGCCGAAATCGCTTTTTCTCGCCGAGATAAGCACGTTTTCTGAAATGCCGCTCTCCCGTCACTCTGGTTAAAGTGTTATGAAAAAAAAGGCTGTTGGGGGCTAGGGAGTATCGAGTTGATCATTATACATGAAGAAATAACCAATTTCATCGTTTGGTTTATGTTTTACACGCGTTTTAAATTTTATTGCCGAAATCGCTTTTTCTCGCCGAGATAAGCACGTTTTCTGAAATGCCGCTCTCCCGTCACTCTGGTTAAAGTGTTATGAAAAAAAAGGCTGTTGGGGGCTAGGGAGTATCGAGTTGATCATTATACATGAAGAAATAACCAATTTCATCGTTTGGTTTATGTTTTACACGCGTTTTAAATTTTATTGCCGAAATCGCTTTTTCTCGCCGAGATAAGCACGTTTTCTGAAATGCCGCTCTCCCGTCACTCTGGTTAAAGTGTTATGAAAAAAAAGGCTGTTGGGGGCTAGGGAGTATCGAGTTGATCATTATACATGAAGAAATAACCAATTTCATCGTTTGGTTTATGTTTTACACGCGTTTTAAATTTTATTGCCGAAATCGCTTTTTCTCGCCGAGATAAGCACGTTTTCTGAAATGCCGCTCTCCCGTCACTCTGGTTAAAGTGTTATGAAAAAAAAGGCTGTTGGGGGCTAGGGAGTATCGAGTTGATCATTATACATGAAGAAATAACCAATTTCATCGTTTGGTTTATGTTTTACACGCGTTTTAAATTTTATTGCCGAAATCGCTTTTTCTCGCCGAGATAAGCACGTTTTCTGAAATGCCACTCTCCCGTCACTCTGGTTAAAGTGTTATGAAAAAAAAGGCTGTTGGGGGCTAGGGAGTATCGAGTTGATCATTATACATGAAGAAATAACCAATTTCATCGTTTGGTTTATGTTTTACACGCGTTTTAAATTTTATTGCCGAAATCGCTTTTTCTCGCCGAGATAAGCACGTTTTCTGAAATGCCGCTCTCCCGTCACTCTGGTTAAAGTGTTATGAAAAAAAAGGCTGTTGGGGGCTAGGGAGTATCGAGTTGATCATTATACATGAAGAAATAACCAATTTCATCGTTTGGTTTATGTTTTACACGCGTTTTAAATTTTATTGCCGAAATCGCTTTTTCTCGCCGAGATAAGCACGTTTTCTGAAATGCCGCTCTCCCGTCACTCTGGTTAAAGTGTTATGAAAAAAAAGGCTGTTGGGGGCTAGGGAGTATCGAGTTGATCATTATACATGAAGAAATAACCAATTTCATCGTTTGGTTTATGTTTTACACGCGTTTTAAATTTTATTGCCGAAATCGCTTTTTCTCGCCGAGATAAGCACGTTTTCTGAAATGCCGCTCTCCCGTCACTCTGGTTAAAGTGTTATGAAAAAAAAGGCTGTTGGGGGCTAGGGAGTATCGAGTTGATCATTATACATGAAGAAATAACCAATTTCATCGTTTGGTTTATGTTTTACACGCGTTTTAAATTTTATTGCCGAAATCGCTTTTTCTCGCCGAGATAAGCACGTTTTCTGAAATGCCGCTCTCCCGTCACTCTGGTTAAAGTGTTATGAAAAAAAAGGCTGTTGGGGGCTAGGGAGTATCGAGTTGATCATTATACATGAAGAAATAACCAATTTCATCGTTTGGTTTATGTTTTACACGCGTTTTAAATTTTATTGCCGAAATCGCTTTTTCTCGCCGAGATAAGCACGTTTTCTGAAATGCCGCTCTCCCGTCACTCTGGTTAAAGTGTTATGAAAAAAAAGGCTGTTGGGGGCTAGGGAGTATCGAGTTGATCATTATACATGAAGAAATAACCAATTTCATCGTTTGGTTTATGTTTTACACGCGTTTTAAATTTTATTGCCGAAATCGCTTTTTCTCGCCGAGATAAGCACGTTTTCTGAAATGCCGCTCTCCCGTCACTCTGGTTAAAGTGTTATGAAAAAAAAGGCTGTTGGGGGCTAGGGAGTATCGAGTTGATCATTATACATGAAGAAATAACCAATTTCATCGTTTGGTTTATGTTTTACACGCGTTTTAAATTTTATTGCCGAAATCGCTTTTTCTCGCCGAGATAAGCACGTTTTCTGAAATGCCGCTCTCCCGTCACTCTGGTTAAAGTGTTATGAAAAAAAAGGCTGTTGGGGGCTAGGGAGTATCGAGTTGATCATTATACATGAAGAAATAACCAATTTCATCGTTTGGTTTATGTTTTACACGCGTTTTAAATTTTATTGCCGAAATCGCTTTTTCTCGCCGAGATAAGCACGTTTTCTGAAATGCCACTCTCCCGTCACTCTGGTTAAAGTGTTATGAAAAAAAAGGCTGTTGGGGGCTAGGGAGTATCGAGTTGATCATTATACATGAAGAAATAACCAATTTCATCGTTTGGTTTATGTTTTACACGCGTTTTAAATTTTATTGCCGAAATCGCTTTTTCTGCCGAGATAAGCACGTTTTCTGAAATGCCGCTCTCCCGTCACTCTGGTTAAAGTGTTATGAAAAAAAAGGCTGTTGGGGGCTAGGGAGTATCGAGTTGATCATTATACATGAAGAAATAACCAATTTCATCGTTTGGTTTATGTTTTACACGCGTTTTAAATTTTATTGCCGAAATCGCTTTTTCTCGCCGAGATAAGCACGTTTTCTGAAATGCCGCTCTCCCGTCACTCTGGTTAAAGTGTTATGAAAAAAAAGGCTGTTGGGGGCTAGGGAGTATCGAGTTGATCATTATACATGAAGAAATAACCAATTTCATCGTTTGGGTTATGTTTTACACGCGTTTTAAATTTTATTGCCGAAATCGCTTTTTCTCGCCGAGATAAGCACGTTTTCTGAAATGCCGCTCTCCCGTCACTCTGGTTAAACTGTTATGAAAAAAAAGGCTGTTGGGGGCTAGGGAGTATCGAGTTGATCATTATACATGAAGAAATAACCAATTTTATCGTTTGGTTTATGTTTTACACGCGTTTTAAATTTTATTGCCGAAATCGCTTTTTCTCGCCGAGATAAGCACGTTTTCTGAAATGCCGCTCTCCCGTCACTCTGGTTAAAGTGTTATGAAAAAAAAGGCTGTTGGGGGCTAGGGAGTATCGAGTTGATCATTATACATGAAGAAATAACCAATTTCATCGTTTGGTTTATGTTTTACACGCGTTTTAAATTTTATTGCCGAAATCGCTTTTTCTCGCCGAGATAAGCACGTTTTCTGAAATGCCGCTCTCCCGTCACTCTGGTTAAAGTGTTATGAAAAAAAGGCTGTTGGGGGCTAGGGAGTATCGAGTTGATCATTATACATGAAGAAATAACCAATTTCATCGTTTGGTTTATGTTTTACACGCGTTTTAAATTTTATTGCCGAATTCGCTTTTTCTCGCCGAGATAAGCACGTTTTCTGAAATGCCGCTCTCCCGTCACTCTGGTTAAAGTGTTATGAAAAAAAAAGGCTGTTGGGGGCTAGGGAGTATCGAGTTGATCATTATACATGAAGAAATAACCAATTTCATCGTTTGGTTTATGTTTTACACGCGTTTTAAATTTTATTGCCGAAATCGCTTTTTCTCGCCGAGATAAGCACGTTTTCTGAAATGCCGCTCTCCCGTCACTCTGGTTAAAGTGTTATGAAAAAAAAGGCTGTTGGGGGCTAGGGAGTATCGAGTTGATCATTATACATGAAGAAATAACCAATTTCATCGTTTGGTTTATGTTTTACACGCGTTTTAAATTTTATTGCCGAAATCGCTTTTTCTCGCCGAGATAAGCACGTTTTCTGAAATGCCGCTCTCCCGTCACTCTGGTTAAAGTGTTATGAAAAAAAAGGCTGTTGGGGGCTAGGGAGTATCGAGTTGATCATTATACATGAAGAAATAACCAATTTCATCGTTTGGTTTATGTTTTACACGCGTTTTAAATTTTATTGCCGAAATCGCTTTTTCTCGCCGAGATAAGCACGTTTTCTGAAATGCCGCTCTCCCGTCACTGGTTAAAGTGTTATGAAAAAAAAGGCTGTTGGGGGCTAGGGAGTATCGAGTTGATCATTATACATGAAGAAATAACCAATTTCATCGTTTGGTTTATGTTTTACACGCGTTTTAAATTTTATTGCCGAAATCGCTTTTTCTCGCCGAGATAAGCACGTTTTCTGAAATGCCGCTCTCCCGTCACTCTGGTTAAAGTGTTATGAAAAAAAAGGCTGTTGGGGGCTAGGGAGTATCGAGTTGATCATTATACATGAAGAAATAACCAATTTCATCGTTGGGTTTATGTTTTACACGCGTTTTAAATTTTATTGCCGAAATCGCTTTTTCTCGCCGAGATAAGCACGTTTTCTGAAATGCCGCTCTCCCGTCACTCTGGTTAAAGTGTTATGAAAAAAAAGGCTGTTGGGGGCTAGGGAGTATCGAGTTGATCATTATACATGAAGAAATAACCAATTTCATCGTTTGGTTTATGTTTTACACGCGTTTTAAATTTTATTGCCGAAATCGCTTTTTCTCGCCGAGATAAGCACGTTTTCTGAAATGCCGCTCTCCCGTCACTCTGGTTAAAGTGTTATGAAAAAAAAGGCTGTTGGGGGCTAGGAAGTATCGAGTTGATCATTATACATGAAGAAATAACCAATTTCATCGTTTGGTTTATGTTTTACACGCTGCTGAGCTCCAGCTGGAAGTGTAAAAAGAACCGGATTGGTTTAAAAAAGAACCGGGCTGGTTAAAAAAAAGAACCGGGCGGCCCGGTAAAATTGCTTAGCCGGGGTCCTGGAAGCCTAACGCGGCGTGATCTTGCCCGAAAGTCGGCCTCTATACTTCCATATTAGGTACCAGGCGCTCAGAGCCAACTTGGAAAAAAATTTTTAAGTGCCCACGGCTCTGCGGGGATTGTGCGTCCGACCCGTGCCGGTTCTCCAGCCGGCCTAAAATAACGCAAAACCAGCCTCTCCCCCTGGAGCTCACAGCCAAAGGCGAAACTTTTCTAAGTGCCTACGGCTCTGCGGGCTTTTGAGTCCGCCCCGCGCCGGTTCGTCGGTCGGCCTAAAAAACCGAAAAATCAGCCTCTCTCCCTGGAGCTCGACTCGAGTTGATTATTATACATGAAGAAATAACCAATTTCATCGTTTGGTTTATGTTTTACACGCGTTTTAAATTTTATTGCCGAAATCGCTTTTTCTCGCCGAGATAAGCACGTTTTCTGAAATGCCGCTCTCCCGTCACTCTGGTTAAAGTGTTATGAAAAAAAAGGCTGTTGGGGGCTAGGGAGTATCGAGTTGATCATTATACATGAAGAAATAACCAATTTCATCGTTTGGTTTATGTTTTACACGCGTTTTAAATTTTATTGCCGAAATCGCTTTTTCTCGCCGAGATAAGCACGTTTTCTGAAATGCCGCTCTCCCGTCACTCTGGTTAAAGTGTTATGAAAAAAAAGGCTGTTGGGGGCTAGGGAGTATCGAGTTGATCATTATACATGAAGAAATAACCAATTTCATCGTTTGGTTTATGTTTTACACGCGTTTTAAATTTTATTGCCGAAATCGCTTTTTCTCGCCGAGATAAGCACGTTTTCTGAAATGCCGCTCTCCCGTCACTCTGGTTAAAGTGTTATGAAAAAAAAGGCTGTTGGGGGCTAGGGAGTATCGAGTTGATCATTATACATGAAGAAATAACCAATTTCATCGTTTGGTTTATGTTTTACACGCGTTTTAAATTTTATTGCCGAAATCGCTTTTTCTCGCCGAGATAAGCACGTTTTCTGAAATGCCGCTCTCCCGTCACTCTGGTTAAAGTGTTATGAAAAAAAAGGCTGTTGGGGGCTAGGGAGTATCGAGTTGATCATTATACATGAAGAAATAACCAATTCCATCGTTTGGTTTATGTTTTACACGCGTTTTAAATTTTATTGCCGAAATCGCTTTTTCTCGCCGAGATAAGCACGTTTTCTGAAATGCCGCTCTCCCGTCACTCTGGTTAAAGTGTTATGAAAAAAAAAGGCTGTTGGGGGCTAGGGAGTATCGAGTTGATCATTATACATGAAGAAATAACCAATTTCATCGTTTGGTTTATGTTTTACACGCGTTTTAAATTTTATTGCCGAAATCGCTTTTTCTCGCCGAGATAAGCACGTTTTCTGAAATGCCGCTCTCCCGTCACTCTGGTTAAAGTGTTATGAAAAAAAAGGCTGTTGGGGGCTAGGGAGTATCGAGTTGATCATTATACATGAAGAAATAACCAATTTAATCGTTTGGTTTATGTTTTACACGCGTTTTAAATTTTATTGCCGAAATCGCTTTTTCTCGCCGAGATAAGCACGTTTTCTGAAATGCCGCTCTCCCGTCACTCTGGTTAAAGTGTTATGAAAAAAAAGGCTGTTGGGGGCTAGGGAGTATCGAGTTGATCATTATACATGAAGAAATAACCAATTTCATCGTTTGGTTTATGTTTTACACACGTTTTAAATTTTATTGCCGAAATCGCTTTTTCTCGCCGAGATAAGCACGTTTTCTGAAATGCCACTCTCCCGTCACTCTGGTTAAAGTGTTATGAAAAAAAAGGCTGTTGGGGGCTAGGGAGTATCGAGTTGATCATTATACATGAAGAAATAACCAATTCCATCGTTTGGTTTATGTTTTACACGCGTTTTAAATTTTATTGCCGAAATCGCTTTTTCTCGCCGAGATAAGCACGTTTTCTGAAATGCCGCTCTCCCGTCACTCTGGTTAAAGTGTTATGAAAAAAAAAGGCTGTTGGGGGCTAGGGAGTATCGAGTTGATCATTATACATGAAGAAATAACCAATTTCATCGTTTGGTTTATGTTTTACACGCGTTTTAAATTTTATTGCCGAAATCGCTTTTTCTCGCCGAGATAAGCACGTTTTCTGAAATGCCGCTCTCCCGTCACTCTGGTTAAAGTGTTATGAAAAAAAAGGCTGTTGGGGGCTAGGGAGTATCGAGTTGATCATTATACATGAAGAAATAACCAATTTAATCGTTTGGTTTATGTTTTACACGCGTTTTAAATTTTATTGCCGAAATCGCTTTTTCTCGCCGAGATAAGCACGTTTTCTGAAATGCCGCTCTCCCGTCACTCTGGTTAAAGTGTTATGAAAAAAAAGGCTGTTGGGGGCTAGGGAGTATCGAGTTGATCATTATACATGAAGAAATAACCAATTTCATCGTTTGGTTTATGTTTTACACACGTTTTAAATTTTATTGCCGAAATCGCTTTTTCTCGCCGAGATAAGCACGTTTTCTGAAATGCCACTCTCCCGTCACTCTGGTTAAAGTGTTATGAAAAAAAAGGCTGTTGGGGGCTAGGGAGTATCGAGTTGATCATTATACATGAAGAAATGACCAATTTCATCGTTTGGTTTATGTTTTACACGCGTTTTAAATTTTATTGCCGAAATCGCTTTTTCTCGCCGAGATAAGCACGTTTTCTGAAATGCCGCTCTCCCGTCACTCTGGTTAAAGTGTTATGAAAAAAAAGGCTGTTGGGGGCTAGGGAGTATCGAGTTGATCATTATACATGAAGAAATAACCAATTTCATCGTTTGGTTTATGTTTTACACGCGTTTTAAATTTTATTGCCGAAATCGCTTTTTCTCGCCGAGATAAGCACGTTTTCTGAAATGCCGCTCTCCCGTCACTCTGGTTAAAGTGTTATGAAAAAAAAGGCTGTTGGGGGCTAGGGAGTATCGAGTTGATCATTATACATGACGAAATAACCAATTTCATCGTTTGGTTTATGTTTTACACGCGTTTTAAATTTTATTGCCGAAATCGCTTTTTCTCGCCGAGATAAGCACGTTTTCTAAAATGCCGCTCTCCCGTCACTCTGGTTAAAGTGTTATGAAAAAAAAGGCTGTTGGGGGCTAGGGAGTATCGAGTTGATCATTATACATGAAGAAATAACCAATTTCATCGTTTGGTTTATGTTTTACACGCGTTTTAAATTTTATTGCCGAAATCGCTTTTTCTCGCCGAGATAAGCACGTTTTCTGAAATGCCGCTCTCCCGTCACTCTGGTTAAAGTGTTATGAAAAAAAAGGCTGTTGGGGGCTAGGGAGTATCGAGTTGATCATTATACATGAAGAAATAACCAATTTCATCGTTTGGTTTATGTTTTACACGCGTTTTAAATTTTATTGCCGAAATCGCTTTTTCTCACCGAGATAAGCACGTTTTCTGAAATGCCGCTCTCCCGTCACTCTGGTTAAAGTGTTATGAAAAAAAAGGCTGTTGGGGGCTAGGGAGTATCGAGTTGATCATTATACATGAAGAAATAACCAATTTCATCGTTTGGTTTATGTTTTACACGCATTTTAAATTTTATTGCCGAAATCGCTTTTTCTCGCCGAGATAAGCACGTTTTCTGAAATGCCGCTCTCCCGTCACTCTAGTTAAAGTGTTATGAAAAAAAAGGCTGTTGGGGGCTAGGGAGTATCGAGTTGATCATTATACATGAAGAAATAACCAATTTCATCGTTTGGTTTATGTTTTACACGCGTTTTAAATTTTATTGCCGAAATCGCTTTTTCTCGCCGAGATAAGCACGTTTTCTGAAATGCCGCTCTCCCGTCACTCTGGTTAAAGTGTTATGAAAAAAAAGGCTGTTGGGGGCTAGGGAGTATCGAGTTGATCATTATACATGAAGAAATAACCAATTTCATCGTTTGGTTTATGTTTTACACGCGTTTTAAATTTTATTGCCGAAATCGCTTTTTCTCGCCGAGATAAGCACGTTTTCTGAAATGCCGCTCTCCCGTCACTCTGGTTAAAGTGTTATGAAAAAAAAAGGCTGTTGGGGGCTAGGGAGTATCGAGTTGATCATTATACATGAAGAAATAACCAATTTCATCGTTTGGTTTATGTTTTACACGCGTTTTAAATTTTATTGCCGAAATCGCTTTTTCTCGCCGAGATAAGCACGTTTTCTGAAATGCCGCTCTCCCGTCACTCTGGTTAAAGTGTTATGAAAAAAAAGGCTGTTGGGGGCTAGGGAGTATCGAGTTGATCATTATACATGAAGAAATAACCAATTTAATCGTTTGGTTTATGTTTTACACGCGTTTTAAATTTTATTGCCGAAATCGCTTTTTCTCGCCGAGATAAGCACGTTTTCTGAAATGCCGCTCTCCCGTCACTCTGGTTAAAGTGTTATGAAAAAAAAGGCTGTTGGGGGCTAGGGAGTATCGAGTTGATCATTATACATGAAGAAATAACCAATTTCATCGTTTGGTTTATGTTTTACACGCGTTTTAAATTTTATTGCCGAAATCGCTTTTTCTCGCCGAGATAAGCACGTTTTCTGAAATGCCACTCTCCCGTCACTCTGGTTAAAGTGTTATGAAAAAAAAGGCTGTTGGGGGCTAGGGAGTATCGAGTTGATCATTATACATGAAGAAATGACCAATTTCATCGTTTGGTTTATGTTTTACACGCGTTTTAAATTTTATTGCCGAAATCGCTTTTTCTCGCCGAGATAAGCACGTTTTCTGAAATGCCGCTCTCCCGTCACTCTGGTTAAAGTGTTATGAAAAAAAAGGCTGTTGGGGGCTAGGGAGTATCGAGTTGATCATTATACATGAAGAAATAACCAATTTCATCGTTTGGTTTATGTTTTACACGCGTTTTAAATTTTATTGCCGAAATCGCTTTTTCTCGCCGAGATAAGCACGTTTTCTGAAATGCCGCTCTCCCGTCACTCTGGTTAAAGTGTTATGAAAAAAAAGGCTGTTGGGGGCTAGGGAGTATCGAGTTGATCATTATACATGAAGAAATAACCAATTTAATCGTTTGGTTTATGTTTTACACGCGTTTTAAATTTTATTGCCGAAATCGCTTTTTCTCGCCGAGATAAGCACGTTTTCTGAAATGCCGCTCTCCCGTCACTCTGGTTAAAGTGTTATGAAAAAAAAGGCTGTTGGGGGCTAGGGAGTATCGAGTTGATCATTATACATGAAGAAATAACCAATTTCATCGTTTGGTTTATGTTTTACACGCGTTTTAAATTTTATTGCCGAAATCGCTTTTTCTCGCCGAGATAAGCACATTTTCTGAAATGCCACTCTCCCGTCACTCTGGTTAAAGTGTTATGAAAAAAAAGGCTGTTGGGGGCTAGGGAGTATCGAGTTGATCATTATACATGAAGAAATAACCAATTTCATCGTTTGGTTTATGTTTTACACGCGTTTTAAATTTTATTGCCGAAATCGCTTTTTCTCGCCGAGATAAGCACGTTTTCTGAAATGCCGCTCTCCCGTCACTCTGGTTAAAGTGTTATGAAAAAAAAGGCTGTTGGGGGCTAGGGAGTATCGAGTTGATCATTATACATGAAGAAATAACCAATTTCATCGTTTGGTTTATGTTTTACACGCGTTTTAAATTTTATTGCCGAAATCGCTTTTTCTCGCCGAGATAAGCACGTTTTCTGAAATGCCGCTCTCCCGTCACTCTGGTTAAAGTGTTGTGAAAAAAAAGGCTGTTGGGGGCTAGGGAGTATCGAGTTGATCATTATACATGAAGAAATAACCAATTTCATCGTTTGGTTTATGTTTTACACGCGTTTTAAATTTTATTGCCGAAATCGCTTTTTCTCGCCGAGATAAGCACGTTTTCTGAAATGCCGCTCTCCCGTCACTCTGGTTAAAGTGTTATGAAAAAAAAGGCTGTTGGGGGCTAGGGAGTATCGAGTTGATCATTATACATGAAGAAATAACCAATTTCATCGTTTGGTTTATGTTTTACACGCGTTTTAAATTTTATTGCCGAAATCGCTTTTTCTCGCCGAGATAAGCACGTTTTCTGAAATGCCACTCTCCCGTCACTCTGGTTAAAGTGTTATGAAAAAAAAGGCTGTTGGGGGCTAGGGAGTATCGAGTTGATCATTATACATGAAGAAATAACCAATTTCATCGTTTGGTTTATGTTTTACACGCGTTTTAAATTTTATTGCCGAAATCGCTTTTTCTCGCCGAGATAAGCACGTTTTCCGAAATGCCGCTCTCCCGTCACTCTGGTTAAAGTGTTATGAAAAAAAAAGGCTGTTGGGGGCTAGGGAGTATCGAGTTGATCATTATACATGAAGAAATAACCAATTTCATCGTTTGGTTTATGTTTTACACGCGTTTTAAATTTTATTGCCGAATTCGCTTTTTCTCGCCGAGATAAGCACGTTTTCTGAAATGCCGCTCTCCCGTCACTCTGGTTAAAGTGTTATGAAAAAAAAGGCTGTTGGGGGCTAGGGAGTATCGAGTTGATCATTATACATGAAGAAATAACCAATTTCATCGTTTGGTTTATGTTTTACACGCGTTTTAAATTTTATTGCCGAAATCGCTTTTTGTCGCCGAGATAAGCACGTTTTCTGAAATGCCGCTCTCCCGTCACTCTGGTTAAAGTGTTATGAAAAAAAAGGCTGTTGGGGGCTAGGGAGTATCGAGTTGATCATTATACATGAAGAAATAACCAATTTCATCGTTTGGTTTATGTTTTACACGCGTTTTAAATTTTATTGCCGAAATCGCTTTTTCTCGCCGAGATAAGCACGTTTTCTGAAATGCCGCTCTCCCGTCACTGGTTAAAGTGTTATGAAAAAAAAGGCTGTTGGGGGCTAGGGAGTATCGAGTTGATCATTATACATGAAGAAATAACCAATTTCATCGTTTGGTTTATGTTTTACACGCGTTTTAAATTTTATTGCCGAAATCGCTTTTTCTCGCCGAGATAAGCACGTTTTCTGAAATGCCGCTCTCCCGTCACTCTGGTTAAAGTGTTATGAAAAAAAAGGCTGTTGGGGGCTAGGGAGTATCGAGTTGATCATTATACATGAAGAAATAACCAATTTCATCGTTTGGTTTATGTTTTACACGCGTTTTAAATTTTATTGCCGAAATCGCTTTTTCTCGCCGAGATAAGCACGTTTTCTGAAATGCCGCTCTCCCGTCACTCTGGTTAAAGTGTTATGAAAAAAAAGGCTGTTGGGGGCTAGGGAGTATCGAGTTGATCATTATACATGAAGAAATAACCAATTTCATCGTTTGGTTTATGTTTTACACGCGTTTTAAATTTTATTCCCGAAATCGCTTTTTCTCGCCGAGATAAGCACGTTTTCTGAAATGCCGCTCTCCCGTCACTCTGGTTAAAGTGTTATGAAAAAAAAGGCTGTTGGGGGCTAGGGAGTATCGAGTTGATCATTATACATGAAGAAATAACCAATTTCATCGTTTGGTTTATGTTTTACACGCGTTTTAAATTTTATTGCCGAAATCGCTTTTTCTCGCCGAGATAAGCACGTTTTCTGAAATGCCGCTCTCCCGTCACTCTGGTTAAAGTGTTATGAAAAAAAAGGCTGTTGGGGGCTAGGGAGTATCGAGTTGATCATTATACATGAAGAAATAACCAATTTCATCGTTTGGTTTTATTTTTTACACGCGTTTTAAATTTTATTGCCGAAATCGCTTTTTCTCGCCGAGATAAGCACGTTTTCTGAAATGCCGCTCTCCCGTCACTCTGGTTAAAGTGTTATGAAAAAAAAGGCTGTTGGAGGCTAGGGAGTATCGAGTTGATCATTATACATGAAGAAATAACCAATTTCATCGTTTGGTTTATGTTTTACACGCGTTTTAAATTTTTTTTGCCGAAATCGCTTTTTCTCGCCGAGATAAGCACGTTTTCTGAAATGCCGCTCTCCCGTCACTCTGGTTAAAGTGTTATGAAAAAAAAGGCTGTTGGGGGCTAGGGAGTATCGAGTTGATCATTATACATGAAGAAATAACCAATTTCATCGTTTGGTTTATGTTTTACACGCGTTTTAAATTTTATTGCCGAAATCGCTTTTTCTCGCCGAGATAAGCACGTTTTCTGAAATGCCGCTCTCCCGTCACTCTGGTTAAAGTGTTATGAAAAAAAAAGGCTGTTGGGGGCTAGGGAGTATCGAGTTGATCATTATACATGAAGAAATAACCAATTTCATCGTTTGGTTTATGTTTTACACGCGTTTTAAATTTTATTGCCGAAATCGCTTTTTCTCGCCGAGATAAGCACGTTTTCTGAAATGCCGCTCTCCCGTCACTCTGGTTAAAGTGTTATGAAAAAAAAGGCTGTTGGGGGCTAGGGAGTATCGAGTTGATCATTATACATGAAGAAATAACCAATTTCATCGTTTGGTTTATGTTTTACACGCGTTTTAAATTTTATTGCCGAAATCGCTTTTTCTCGCCGAGATAAGCACGTTTTCTGAAATGCCGCTCTCCCGTCACTCTGGTTAAAGTGTTATAAAAAAAAAGGCTGTTGGGGGCTAGGGAGTATCGAGTTGATCATTATACATGAAGAAATAACCAATTTCATCGTTTGGTTTATGTTTTACACGCGTTTTAAATTTTATTGCCGAAATCGCTTTTTCTCGCCGAGATAAGCACGTTTTCTGAAATGCCGCTCTCCCGTCACTCTGGTTAAAGTGTTATGAAAAAAAAGGCTGTTGGGGGCTAGGGAGTATCGAGTTGATCATTATACATGAAGAAATAACCAATTTCATCGTTTGGTTTATGTTTTACACGCGTTTTAAATTTTATTGCCGAAATCGCTTTTTCTCGCCGAGATAAGCACGTTTTCTGAAATGCCGCTCTCCCGTCACTCTGGTTAAAGTGTTATGAAAAAAAAGGCTGTTGGGGGCTAGGGAGTATCGAGTTGATCATTATACATGAAGAAATAACCAATTTAATCGTTTGGTTTATGTTTTACACGCGTTTTAAATTTTATTGCCGAAATCGCTTTTTCTCGCCGAGATAAGCACGTTTTCTGAAATGCCGCTCTCCCGTCACTCTGGTTAAAGTGTTATGAAAAAAAAGGCTGTTGGGGGCTAGGGAGTATCGAGTTGATCATTATACATGAAGAAATAACCAATTTCATCGTTTGGTTTATGTTTTACACGCGTTTTAAATTTTATTGCCGAAATCGCTTTTTCTCGCCGAGATAAGCACATTTTCTGAAATGCCACTCTCCCGTCACTCTGGTTAAAGTGTTATGAAAAAAAAGGCTGTTGGGGGCTAGGGAGTATCGAGTTGATCATTATACATGAAGAAATAACCAATTTCATCGTTTGGTTTATGTTTTACACGCGTTTTAAATTTTATTGCCGAAATCGCTTTTTCTCGCCGAGATAAGCACGTTTTCTGAAATGCCGCTCTCCCGTCACTCTGGTTAAAGTGTTATGAAAAAAAAGGCTGTTGGGGGCTAGGGAGTATCGAGTTGATCATTATACATGAAGAAATAACCAATTTCATCGTTTGGTTTATGTTTTACACGCGTTTTAAATTTTATTGCCGAAATCGCTTTTTCTCGCCGAGATAAGCACGTTTTCTGAAATGCCGCTCTCCCGTCACTCTGGTTAAAGTGTTATGAAAAAAAAGGCTGTTGGGGGCTAGGGAGTATCGAGTTGATCATTATACATGAAGAAATAACCAATTTAATCGTTTGGTTTATGTTTTACACGCGTTTTAAATTTTATTGCCGAAATCGCTTTTTCTCGCCGAGATAAGCACGTTTTCTGAAATGCCACTCTCCCGTCACTCTGGTTAAAGTGTTATGAAAAAAAAGGCTGTTGGGGGCTAGGGAGTATCGAGTTGATCATTATACATGAAGAAATAACCAATTTCATCGTTTGGTTTATGTTTTACACGCGTTTTAAATTTTATTGCCGAAATCGCTTTTTCTCGCCGAGATAAGCACGTTTTCTGAAATGCCGCTCTCCCGTCACTCTGGTTAAAGTGTTATGAAAAAAAAGGCTGTTGGGGGCTAGGGAGTATCGAGTTGATCATTATACATGAAGAAATAACCAATTTCATCGTTTGGTTTATGTTTTACACGCGTTTTCAATTGTATTGCCGAAATCGCTTTTTCTCGCCGAGATAAGCACGTTTTCTGAAATGCCGCTCTCCCGTCACTCTGGTTAAAGTGTTATGAAAAAAAAGGCTGTTGGGGGCTAGGGAGTATCGAGTTGATCATTATACATGAAGAAATAACCAATTTCATCGTTTGGTTTATGTTTTACACGCGTTTTAAATTTTATTGCCGAAATCGCTTTTTCTCGCCGAGATAAGCACGTTTTCTGAAATGCCGCTCTCCCGTCACTCTGGTTAAAGTGTTATGAAAAAAAAGGCTGTTGGGGGCTAGGGAGTATCGAGTTGATCATTATACATGAAGAAATAACCAATTTCATCGTTTGGTTTATGTTTTACACGCGTTTTAAATTTTATTGCCGAAATCGCTTTTTCTCGCCGAGATAAGCACGTTTTCTGAAATGCCACTCTCCCGTCACTCTGGTTAAAGTGTTATGAAAAAAAAGGCTGTTGGGGGCTAGGGAGTATCGAGTTGATCATTATACATGAAGAAATAACCAATTTCATCGTTTGGTTTATGTTTTACACGCGTTTTAAATTTTATTGCCGAAATCGCTTTTTCTCGCCGAGATAAGCACGTTTTCTGAAATGCCGCTCTCCCGTCACTCTGGTTAAAGTGTTATGAAAAAAAAGGCTGTTGGGGGCTAGGGAGTATCGAGTTGATCATTATACATGAAGAAATAACCAATTTCATCGTTTGGTTTATGTTTTACACGCGTTTTCAATTGTATTGCCGAAATCGCTTTTTCTCGCCGAGATAAGCACGTTTTCTGAAATGCCGCTCTCCCGTCACTCTGGTTAAAGTGTTATGAAAAAAAAGGCTGTTGGGGGCTAGGGAGTATCGAGTTGATCATTATACATGAAGAAATAACCAATTTCATCGTTTGGTTTATGTTTTACACGCGTTTTAAATTTTATTGCCGAAATCGCTTTTTCTCGCCGAGATAAGCACGTTTTCTGAAATGCCGCTCTCCCGTCACTCTGGTTAAAGTGTTATGAAAAAAAAGGCTGTTGGGGGCTAGGGAGTATCGAGTTGATCATTATACATGAAGAAATAACCAATTTCATCGTTTGGTTTATGTTTTACACGCGTTTTAAATTTTATTGCCGAAATCGCTTTTTCTCACCGAGATAAGCACGTTTTCTGAAATGCCGCTCTCCCGTCACTCTGGTTAAAGTGTTATGAAAAAAAAGGCTGTTGGGGGCTAGGGAGTATCGAGTTGATCATTATACATGAAGAAATAACCAATTTCATCGTTTGGTTTATGTTTTACACGCGTTTTAAATTTTATTGCCGAAATCGCTTTTTCTCGCCGAGATAAGCACGTTTTCTGAAATGCCGCTCTCCCGTCACTCTGGTTAAAGTGTTATGAAAAAAAAGGCTGTTGGGGGCTAGGGAGTATCGAGTTGATCATTATACATGAAGAAATAACCAATTTCATCGTTTGGTTTATGTTTTACACGCGTTTTAAATTTTATTGCCGAAATCGCTTTTTCTCGCCGAGATAAGCACGTTTTCTGAAATGCCGCTCTCCCGTCACTCTGGTTAAAGTGTTATGAAAAAAAAGGCTGTTGGGGGCTAGGGAGTATCGAGTTGATCATTATACATGAAGAAATAACCAATTTCATCGTTTGGTTTATGTTTTACACGCGTTTTAAATTTTATTGCCGAAATCGCTTTTTCTCGCCGAGATAAGCACGTTTTCTGAAATGCCGCTCTCCCGTCACTCTGGTTAAAGTGTTATGAAAAAAAAGGCTGTTGGGGGCTAGGGAGTATCGAGTTGATCATTATACATGAAGAAATAACCAATTTCATCGTTTGGTTTATGTTTTACACGCGTTTTAAATTTTATTGCCGAAATCGCTTTTTCTCGCCGAGATAAGCACGTTTTCTGAAATGCCGCTCTCCCGTCACTCTGGTTAAAGTGTTATGAAAAAAAAGGCTGTTGGGGGCTAGGGAGTATCGAGTTGATCATTATACATGAAGAAATAACCAATTTCATCGTTTGGTTTATGTTTTACACGCGTTTTAAATTTTATTGCCGAAATCGCTTTTTCTCGCCGAGATAAGCACGTTTTCTGAAATGCCGCTCTCCCGTCACTCTGGTTAAAGTGTTATGAAAAAAAAGGCTGTTGGGGGCTAGGGAGTATCGAGTTGATCATTATACATGAAGAAATAACCAATTTCATCGTTTGGTTTATGTTTTACACGCGTTTTAAATTTTATTGCCGAAATCGCTTTTTCTCGCCGAGATAAGCACGTTTTCAGAAATGCCGCTCTCCCGTCACTCTGGTTAAAGTGTTATGAAAAAAAAGGCTGTTGGGGGCTAGGGAGTATCGAGTTGATCATTATACATGAAGAAATAACCAATTTCATCGTTTGGTTTATGTTTTACACGCGTTTTAAATTTTATTGCCGAAATCGCTTTTTCTCGCCGAGATAAGCACGTTTTCTGAAATGCCGCTCTCCTGTCACTCTGGTTAAAGTGTTATGAAAAAAAAGGCTGTTGGGGGCTAGGGAGTATCGAGTTGATCATTATATATGAAGAAATAACCAATTTCATCGTTTGGTTTATGTTTTACACGCGTTTTAAATTTTATTGCCGAAATCGCTTTTTCTCGCCGAGATAAGCACGTTTTCTGAAATGCCGCTATCCCGTCACTCTGGTTAAAGTGTTATGAAAAAAAAGGCTGTCGGGGGCTAGGGAGTATCGAGTTGATCATTATACATGAAGAAATAACCAATTTCATCGTTTGGTTTATGTTTTACACGTGTTTTAAATTTTATTGCCGAAATCGCTTTTTCTCGCCGAGATAAGCACGTTTTCTGAAATGCCGCTCTCCCGTCACTCTGGTTAAAGTGTTATAAAAAAAAAGGCTGTTGGGGGCTAGGGAGTATCGAGTTGATCATTATACATGAAGAAATAACCAATTTCATCGTTTGGTTTATGTTTTACACGCGTTTTAATTTTTATTGCCGAAATCGCTTTTTCTCGCCGAGATAAGCACGTTTTCTGAAATGCCGCTATCCCGTCACTCTGGTTAAAGTGTTATGAAAAAAAAGGCTGTTGGGGGCTAGGGAGTATCGAGTTGATCATTATACATGAAGAAATAACCAATTTCATCGTTTGGTTTATGTTTTACACGCGTTTTAAATTTTATTGCCGAAATCGCTTTTTCTCGCCGAGATAAGCACGTTTTCTGAAATGCCGCTCTCCCGTCACTCTGGTTAAAGTGTTATGAAAAAAAAGGCTGTTGGGGGCTAGGGAGTATCGAGTTGATCATTATACATGAAGAAATAACCAATTTCATCGTTTGGTTTATGTTTTACACGCGTTTTAAATTTTATTGCCGAAATCGCTTTTTCTCGCCGAGATAAGCACGTTTTCTGAAATGCCGCTCTCCCGTCACTCTGGTTAAAGTGTTATGAAAAAAAAGGCTGTTGGGGGCTAGGGAGTATCGAGTTGATCATTATACATGACGAAATAACCAATTTCATCGTTTGGTTTATGTTTTACACGCGTTTTAAATTTTATTGCCGAAATCGCTTTTTCTCCCCGAGATAAGCACGTTTTCTGAAATGCCGCTCTCCCGTCACTCTGGTTAAAGTGTTATGAAAAAAAAGGCTGTTGGGGGCTAGGGAGTATCGAGTTGATCATTATACATGAAGAAATAACCAATTTCATCGTTTGGTTTATGTTTTACACGCGTTTTAAATTTTATTGCCGAAATCGCTTTTTCTCGCCGAGATAAGCACGTTTTCTGAAATGCCGCTCTCCCGTCACTCTGGTTAAAGTGTTATGAAAAAAAAGGCTGTTGGGGGCTAGGGAGTATCGAGTTGATCATTATACATGAAGAAATAACCAATTTCATCGTTTGGTTTATGTTTTACACGCGTTTTAAATTTTATTGCCGAAATCGCTTTTTCTCGCCGAGATAAGCACGTTTTCTGAAATGCCGCTCTCCCGTCACTCTGGTTAAAGTGTTATGAAAAAAAAGGCTGTTGGGGGCTAGGGAGTATCGAGTTGATCATTATACATGAAGAAATAACCAATTTCATCGTTTGGTTTATGTTTTACACGCGTTTTAAATTTTATTGCCGAAATCGCTTTTTCTCGCCGAGATAAGCACGTTTTCTGAAATGCCGCTCTCCCGTCACTCTGGTTAAAGTGTTATGAAAAAAAAGGCTGTTGGGGGCTAGGGAGTATCGAGTTGATCATTATACATGAAGAAATAACCAATTTCATCGTTTGGTTTATGATTTACACGCGTTTTAAATTTTATTGCCGAAATCGCTTTTTCTCGCCGAGATAAGCACGTTTTCTGAAATGCCGCTCTCCCGTCACTCTGGTTAAAGTGTTATGAAAAAAAAGGCTGTTGGGGGCTAGGGAGTATCGAGTTGATCATTATACATGAAGAAATAACCAATTTCATCGTTTGGTTTATGTTTTACACGCGTTTTAAATTTTATTGCCGAAATCGCTTTTTCTCGCCGAGATAAGCACGTTTTCTGAAATGCCGCTCTCCCGTCACTCTGGTTAAAGTGTTATGAAAAAAAAGGCTGCTGGGGGCTAGGGAGTATCGAGTTGATCATTATACATGAAGAAATAACCAATTTCATCGTTTGGTTTATGTTTTACACGCGTTTTAAATTTTATTGCCGAAATCGCTTTTTCTCGCCGAGATAAGCACGTTTTCTGAAATGCCGCTCTCCCGTCACTCTGGTTAAAGTGTTATGAAAAAAAAGGCTGTTGGGGGCTAGGGAGTATCGAGTTGATCATTATACATGAAGAAATAACCAATTTCATCGTTTGGTTTATGTTTTACACGCGTTTTAAATTTTATTGCCGAAATCGCTTTTTCTCGCCGAGATAAGCACGTTTTCTGAAATGCCGCTCTCCTGTCACTCTGGTTAAAGTGTTATGAAAAAAAAGACTGTTGGGGGCTAGGGAGTATCGAGTTGATCATTATATATGAAGAAATAACCAATTTCATCGTTTGGTTTATGTTTTACACGCGTTTTAAATTTTATTGCCGAAATCGCTTTTTCTCGCCGAGATAAGCACGTTTTCTGAAATGCCGCTCTCCCGTCACTCTGGTTAAAGTGTTATGAAAAAAAAGGCTGTTGGGGGCTAGGGAGTATCGAGTTGATCATTATACATGAAGAAATAACCAATTTCATCGTTTGGTTTATGTTTTACACGCTGCTGAGCTCCAGCTGGAAGTGTAAAAAGAACCGGATTGGTTTAAAAAAGAACCGGGCTGGTTAAAAAAAGAACCGGGCGACCCGGTAAAATTGCTTAGCCGGGGCTCTGGAAGCCTAACACGGCGTGATCTTGTCCAAAAAGCCGCTGCTGAGCTCCAGCTGGAAGTGTAAAAAGAACCGGGCTGGTTAAAAAAAAGAACCGGGCGACCCGGTAAAATTGCTTAGCCGGGGCTCTGGAAGCCTAACACGGCGTGATCTTGTCCAAAAAGCCGCTGCTGAGCTCCAGCTGGAAGTGTAAAAAGAACCGGGCTGGTTAAAAAAAAGAACCGGGCGGCCCGGTAAATTTGCTTAGCCAGGGTCCTGGAAGCATAACCCGGCGTGATACTGTGCAAAAAGCCGCTGCTGAGCTCCAGCTGGAAGTGTAAAAAGAACCGGGCTGGTTAAAAAAAGAACCGGGCTGGTTAAAAAAAAGAACCGGGCGACCCGGTAAAATTGCTTAGCCGGGGCTCTGGAAGCCTAACACGGCGTGATCTTGTCCAAAAAGCCGCTGCTGAGCTCCAGCTGGAAGTGTAAAAAGAACCGGGCTGGTTAAAAAAAAGAACCGGGCGACCCGGTAAAATTGCTTAGCCGGGGCTCTGGAAGCCTAACACGGCGTGATCTTGTCCAAAAAGCCGCTGCTGAGCTCCAGCTGGAAGTGTAAAAAGAACCGGGCTGGTTAAAAAAAAGAACCGGGCGACCCGGTAAAATTGCTTAGCCGGGGCTCTGGAAGCCTAACACGGCGTGATCTTGTCCAAAAAGCCGCTGCTGAGCTCCAGCTGGAAGTGTAAAAAGAACCGGGCTGGTTAAAAAAAAGAACCGGGCGGCCCGGTAAAATTGCTTAGCCAGGGTCCTGGAAGCATAACCCGGCGTGATACTGTGCAAAAAGCCGCTGCTGAGCTCCAGCTGGAAGTGTAAAAAGAACCGGGCTGGTTAAAAAAAGAACCGGGCTGGTTAAAAAAAGAACCGGGCGACCCGGTAAAATTGCTTAGCCGGGGCTCTGGAAGCCTAACACGGCGTGATCTTGTCCAAAAAGCCGCTGCTGAGCTCCAGCTGGAAGTGTAAAAAGAACCGGGCTGGTTAAAAAAAAGAACCGGGCGACCCGGTAAAATTGCTTAGCCGGGGCTCTGGAAGCCTAACCAGGCGTGATCTTGTCCAAAAAGCCGCTCGTGAGCTCCAGCTGGAAGTGTAAAAAGAACCGGGCTGGTTAAAAAAAAAGAACCGGGCGGCCCGGTAAAATTGCTTAGCCGGGGCTCTGGAAGCCTAACACGGCGTGATCTTGTCCAAAAAGCCGCTCGTGAGCTCCAGCTGGAAGTGTAAAAAGAACCGGGCTGGTTCAAAAAAAGAACCGGGCGGCCCGGTAGAATTGCTTAGCCGAGGTCCTGGAAGCCTAACCCGGCGTGATCTTGCGCAAAAAGCCGCTGCTGAGCTCCAGCTGGAAGTGTAAAAAGAACCGGGCTGGTTCAAAAAAAGAACCGGGCGGCCCGGTAAAATTGCTTAGCCGGGGTCCTGGAAGCCTAACGCGGCGTGATCTTGCCCGAAAGTCGGCCTCTATACTTCCATATTAGGTACCAGGCGCTCAGAGCCAACTTGGCAAAAATTTTCTAAGTGCCCACGGCTCTGCGGGGATTGTGCGTCCGACCCGTGCCGGTTCTCCAGCTGGCCTAAAATAACGCAAAACCAGCCTCTCCCCCTGGAGCTCACAGCCAAAGGCGAAACTTTTCTAAGTGCCTACGGCTCTGCGGGCTTTTGAGTCCGCCCCGCGCCGGTTCGTCGGTCGGCCTCAAAAAGCGAAAAATCAGCCTCTCTCCCTGGAGCTCGACTCGAGTTGATTATTATACATGAAGAAATAACCAATTTCATCGTTTGGTTTATGTTTTACACGCGTTTTAAATTTTATTGCCGAAATCGCTTTTTCTCGCCGAGATAAGCACGTTTTCTGAAATGCCGCTCTCCCGTCACTCTGGTTAAAGTGTTATGAAAAAAAAGGCTGTTGGGGGCTAGGGAGTATCGAGTTGATCATTATACATGAAGAAATAACCAATTTCATCGTTTGGTTTATGTTTTACACGCGTTTTAAATTTTATTGCCGAAATCGCTTTTTCTCGCCGAGATAAGCACGTTTTCTGAAATGCCGCTCTCCCGTCACTCTGGTTAAAGTGTTATGAAAAAAAAGGCTGTTGGGGGCTAGGGAGTATCGAGTTGATCATTATACATGAAGAAATAACCAATTTCATCGTTTGGTTTATGTTTTACACGCGTTTTAAATTTTATTGCCGAAATCGCTTTTTCTCGCCGAGATAAGCACGTTTTCTGAAATGCCGCTCTCCCGTCACTCTGGTTAAAGTGTTATGAAAAAAAAGGCTGTTGGGGGCTAGGGAGTATCGAGTTGATCATTATACATGAAGAAATAACCAATTTCATCGTTTGGTTTATGTTTTACACGCGTTTTAAATTTTATTGCCGAAATCGCTTTTTCTCGCCGAGATAAGCACGTTTTCTGAAATGCCGCTCTCCCGTCACTCTGGTTAAAGTGTTATGAAAAAAAAGGCTGTTGGGGGCTAGGGAGTATCGAGTTGATCATTATACATGAAGAAATAACCAATTTCATCGTTTGGTTTATGTTTTACACGCGTTTTAAATTTTATTGCCGAAATCGCTTTTTCTCGCCGAGATAAGCACGTTTTCTGAAATGCCGCTCTCCCGTCACTCTGGTTAAAGTGTTATGAAAAAAAAAGGCTGTTGGGGGCTAGGGAGTATCGAGTTGATCATTATACATGAAGAAATAACCAATTTCATCGTTTGGTTTATGTTTTACACGCGTTTTAAATTTTATTGCCGAAATCGCTTTTTCTCGCCGAGATAAGCACGTTTTCTGAAATGCCGCTCTCCCGTCACTCTGGTTAAAGTGTTGTGAAAAAAAAGGCTGTTGGAGGCTAGGGAGTATCGAGTTGATCATTATACATGAAGAAATAACCAATTTCATCGTTTGGTTTATGTTTTACACGCGTTTTAAATTTTATTGCCGAAATCGCTTTTTCTCGCCGAGATAAGCACGTTTTCTGAAATGCCGCTCTCCCGTCACTTTGGTTAAAGTGTTATGAAAAAAAAGGCTGTTGGGGGCTAGGGAGTATCGAGTTGATCATTATACATGAAGAAATAACCAATTTCATCGTTTGGTTTATGTTTTACACGCGTTTTAAATTTTATTGCCGAAATCGCTTTTTCTCGCCGAGATAAGCACGTTTTCTGAAATGCCGCTCTCCCGTCACTCTGGTTAAAGTGTTATGAAAAAAAAGGCTGTTGGGGGCTAGGGAGTATCGAGTTGATCATTATACATGAAGAAATAACCAATTTCATCGTTTGGTTTATGTTTTACACGCGTTTTAAATTTTATTGCCGAAATCGCTTTTTCTCGCCGAGATAAGCACGTTTTCTGAAATGCCACTCTCCCGTCACTCTGGTTAAAGTGTTATGAAAAAAAAGGCTGTTGGGGGCTAGGGAGTATCGAGTTGATCATTATACATGAAGAAATAACCAATTTCATCGTTTGGTTTATGTTTTACACGCGTTTTAAATTTTATTGCCGAAATCGCTTTTTCTCGCCGAGATAAGCACGTTTTCTGAAATGCCGCTCTCCCGTCACTCTGGTTAAAGTGTTGTGAAAAAAAAGGCTGTTGGAGGCTAGGGAGTATCGAGTTGATCATTATACATGAAGAAATAACCAATTTCATCGTTTGGTTTATGTTTTACACGCGTTTTAAATTTTATTGCCGAAATCGCTTTTTCTCGCCGAGATAAGCACGTTTTCTGAAATGCCGCTCTCCCGTCACTCTGGTTAAAGTGTTATGAAAAAAAAGGCTGTTGGGGGCTAGGGAGTATCGAGTTGATCATTATACATGAAGAAATAACCAATTTCATCGTTTGGTTTATGTTTTACACGCGTTTTAAATTTTATTGCCGAAATCGCTTTTTCTCGCCGAGATAAGCACGTTTTCTGAAATGCCGCTCTCCCGTCACTCTGGTTAAAGTGTTATGAAAAAAAAAGGCTGTTGGGGGCTAGGGAGTATCGAGTTGATCATTATACATGAAGAAATAACCAATTTCATCGTTTGGTTTATGTTTTACACGCGTTTTAAATTTTATTGCCGAAATCGCTTTTTCTCGCCGAGATAAGCACGTTTTCTGAAATGCCGCTCTCCCGTCACTCTGGTTAAAGTGTTATGAAAAAAAAGGCTGTTGGGGGCTAGGGAGTATCGAGTTGATCATTATACATGAAGAAATAACCAATTTCATCGTTTGGTTTATGTTTTACACGCGTTTTAAATTTTATTGCCGAAATCGCTTTTTCTCGCCGAGATAAGCACGTTTTCTGAAATGCCGCTCTCCCGTCACTCTGGTTAAAGTGTTATGAAAAAAAAGGCTGTTGGAGGCTAGGGAGTATCGAGTTGATCATTATACATGAAGAAATAACCAATTTCATCGTTTGGTTTATGTTTTACACGCGTTTTAAATTTTATTGCCGAAATCGCTTTTTCTCGCCGAGATAAGCACGTTTTCTGAAATGCCGCTCTCCCGTCACTCTGGTTAAAGTGTTATGAAAAAAAAGGCTGTTGGGGGCTAGGGAGTATCGAGTTGATCATTATACATGAAGAAATAACCAATTTCATCGTTTGGTTTATGTTTTACACGCGTTTTAAATTTTATTGCCGAAATCGCTTTTTCTCGCCGAGATAAGCACGTTTTCTGAAATGCCGCTCTCCCGTCACTCTGGTTAAAGTGTTATGAAAAAAAAGGCTGTTGGGGGCTAGGGAGTATCGAGTTGATCATTATACATGAAGAAATAACCAATTTCATCGTTTGGTTTATGTTTTACACGCGTTTTAAATTTTATTGCCGAAATCGCTTTTTCTCGCCGAGATAAGCACGTTTTCTGAAATGCCGCTCTCCCGTCACTCTGGTTAAAGTGTTATGAAAAAAAAGGCTGTTGGGGGCTAGGGAGTATCGAGTTGATCATTATACATGAAGAAATAACCAATTTCATCGTTTGGTTTATGTTTTACACGCGTTTTAAATTTTATTGCCGAAATCGCTTTTTCTCGCCGAGATAAGCACGTTTTCTGAAATGCCGCTCTCCCGTCACTCTGGTTAAAGTGTTATGAAAAAAAAGGCTGTTGGGGGCTAGGGAGTATCGAGTTGATCATTATACATGAAGAAATAACCAATTTCATCGTTTGGTTTATGTTTTACACGCGTTTTAAATTTTATTGCCGAAATCGCTTTTTCTCGCCGAGATAAGCACGTTTTCTGAAATGCCGCTCTCCCGTCACTCTGGTTAAAGTGTTATGAAAAAAAAGGCTGTTGGGGGCTAGGGAGTATCGAGTTGATCATTATACATGAAGAAATAACCAATTTCATCGTTTGGTTTATGTTTTACACGCGTTTTAAATTTTATTGCCGAAATCGCTTTTTCTCGCCGAGATAAGCACGTTTTCTGAAATGCCGCTCTCCCGTCACTCTGGTTAAAGTGTTATGAAAAAAAAGGCTGTTGGGGGCTAGGGAGTATCGAGTTGATCATTATACATGAAGAAATAACCAATTTCATCGTTTGGTTTATGTTTTACACGCGTTTTAAATTTTATTGCCGAAATCGCTTTTTCTCGCCGAGATAAGCACGTTTTCTGAAATGCCGCTCTCCCGTCACTCTGGTTAAAGTGTTATGAAAAAAAAGGCTGTTGGGGGCTAGGGAGTATCGAGTTGATCATTATACATGAAGAAATAACCAATTTCATCGTTTGGTTTATGTTTTACACGCGTTTTAAATTTTATTGCCGAAATCGCTTTTTCTCGCCGAGATAAGCACGTTTTCTGAAATGCCGCTCTCCCGTCACTCTGGTTAAAGTGTTATGAAAAAAAAGGCTGTTGGGGGCTAGGGAGTATCGAGTTGATCATTATACATGAAGAAATAACCAATTTCATCGTTTGGTTTATGTTTTACACGCGTTTTAAATTTTATTGCCGAAATTGCTTTTTCTCGCCGAGATAAGCACGTTTTCTGAAATGCCGCTCTCCCGTCACTCTGGTTAAAGTGTTATGAAAAAAAAGGCTGTTGGGGGCTAGGGAGTATCGAGTTGATCATTATACATGAAGAAATAACCAATTTCATCGTTTGGTTTATGTTTTACACGCGTTTTAAATTTTATTGCCGAAATCGCTTTTTCTCGCCGAGATAAGCACGTTTTCTGAAATGCCGCTCTCCCGTCACTCTGGTTAAAGTGTTATGAAAAAAAAAGGCTGTTGGGGGCTAGGGAGTATCGAGTTGATCATTATACATGAAGAAATAACCAATTTCATCGTTTGGTTTATGTTTTACACGCGTTTTAAATTTTATTGCCGAAATCGCTTTTTCTCGCCGAGATAAGCACGTTTTCTGAAATGCCGCTCTCCCGTCACTCTGGTTAAAGTGTTGTGAAAAAAAAGGCTGTTGGAGGCTAGGGAGTATCGAGTTTATCATTATACATGAAGAAATAACCAATTTCATCGTTTGGTTTATGTTTTACACGCGTTTTAAATTTTATTGCCGAAATCGCTTTTTCTCGCCGAGATAAGCACGTTTTCTGAAATGCCGCTCTCCCGTCACTTTGGTTAAAGTGTTATGAAAAAAAAGGCTGTTGGGGGCTAGGGAGTATCGAGTTGATCATTATACATGAAGAAATAACCAATTTCATCGTTTGGTTTATGTTTTACACGCGTTTTAAATTTTATTGCAGAAATCGCTTTTTCTCGCCGAGATAAGCACGTTTTCTGAAATGCCGCTCTCCCGTCACTCTGGTTAAAGTGTTATGAAAAAAAAGGCTGTTGGGGGCTAGGGAGTATCGAGTTGATCATTATACATGAAGAAATAACCAATTTCATCGTTTGGTTTATGTTTTACACGCGTTTTAAATTTTATTGCCGAAATCGCTTTTTCTCGCCGAGATAAGCACGTTTTCTGAAATGCCGCTCTCCCGTCACTCTGGTTAAAGTGTTATGAAAAAAAAGGCTGTTGGGGGCTAGGGAGTATCGAGTTGATCATTATACATGAAGAAATAACCAATTTCATCGTTTGGTTTATGTTTTACACGCGTTTTAAATTTTATTGCCGAAATCGCTTTTTCTCGCCGAGATAAGCACGTTTTCTGAAATACCGCTCTCCCGTCACTCTGGTTAAAGTGTTATGAAAAAAAAGGCTGTTGGAGGCTAGGGAGTATCGAGTTGATCATTATACATGAAGAAATAACCAATTTCATCGTTTGGTTTATGTTTTACACGCGTTTTAAATTTTATTGCCGAAATCGCTTTTTCTCGCCGAGATAAGCACGTTTTCTGAAATGCCGCTCTCCCGTCACTCTGGTTAAAGTGTTATGAAAAAAAAGGCTGTTGGGGGCTAGGGAGTATCGAGTTGATCATTATACATGAAGAAATAACCAATTTCATCGTTTGGTTTATGTTTTACACGCGTTTTAAATTTTATTGCCGAAATCGCTTTTTCTCGCCGAGATAAGCACGTTTTCAGAAATGCCGCTCTCCCGTCACTCTGGTTAAAGTGTTATGAAAAAAAAGGCTGTTGGGGGCTAGGGAGTATCGAGTTGATCATTATACATGAAGAAATAACCAATTTCATCGTTTGGTTTATGTTTTACACGCGTTTTAAATTTTATTGCCGAAATCGCTTTTTCTCGCCGAGATAAGCACGTTTTCTGAAATGCCGCTCTCCCGTCACTCTGGTTAAAGTGTTATGAAAAAAAAGGCTGTTGGGGGCTAGGGAGTATCGAGTTGATCATTATACATGAAGAAATAACCAATTTCATCGTTTGGTTTATGTTTTACACGCGTTTTAAATTTTATTGCCGAAATCGCTTTTTCTCGCCGAGATAAGCACGTTTTCTGAAATGCCGCTCTCCCGTCACTCTGGTTAAAGTGTTATGAAAAAAAAGGCTGTTGGGGGCTAGGGAGTATCGAGTTGATCATTATACATGAAGAAATAACCAATTTCATCGTTTGGTTTATGTTTTACACGCGTTTTAAATTTTATTGCCGAAATCGCTTTTTCTCGCCGAGATAAGCACGTTTTCTGAAATGCCGCTCTCCCGTCACTCTGGTTAAAGTGTTATGAAAAAAAAGGCTGTTGGGGGCTAGGGAGTATCGAGTTGATCATTATACATGAAGAAATAACCAATTTCATCGTTTGGTTTATGTTTTACACGCGTTTTAAATTTTATTGCCGAAATCGCTTTTTCTCGCCGAGATAAGCACGTTTTCTGAAATGCCGCTCTCCCGTCACTCTGGTTAAAGTGTTATGAAAAAAAAGGCTGTTGGGGGCTAGGGAGTATCGAGTTGATCATTATACATGAAGAAATAACCAATTTCATCGTTTGGTTTATGTTTTACACGCGTTTTAAATTTTATTGCCGAAATCGCTTTTTCTCGCCGAGATAAGCACGTTTTCTGAAATGCCGCTCTCCCGTCACTCTGGTTAAAGTGTTATGAAAAAAAAGGCTGTTGGGGGCTAGGGAGTATCGAGTTGATCATTATACATGAAGAAATAACCAATTTCATCGTTTGGTTTATGTTTTACACGCGTTTTAAATTTTATTGCCGAAATCGCTTTTTCTCGCCGAGATAAGCACGTTTTCTGAAATGCCGCTCTCCCGTCACTCTGGTTAAAGTGTTATGAAAAAAAAGGCTGTTGGGGGCTAGGGAGTATCGAGTTGATCATTATACATGAAGAAATAACCAATTTCATCGTTTGGTTTATGTTTTACACGCGTTTTAAATTTTATTGCCGAAATCGCTTTTTCTCGCCGAGATAAGCACGTTTTCTGAAATGCCGCTCTCCCGTCACTCTGGTTAAAGTGTTATGAAAAAAAAGGCTGTTGGGGGCTAGGGAGTATCGAGTTGATCATTATACATGAAGAAATAACCAATTTCATCGTTTGGTTTATGTTTTACACGCGTTTTAAATTTTATTGCCGAAATCGCTTTTTCTCGCCGAGATAAGCACGTTTTCTGAAATGCCGCTCTCCCGTCACTCTGGTTAAAGTGTTATGAAAAAAAAGGCTGTTGGAGGCTAGGGAGTATCGAGTTGATCATTATACATGAAGAAATAACCAATTTCATCGTTTGGTTTATGTTTTACACGCGTTTTAAATTTTATTGCCGAAATCGCTTTTTCTCGCCGAGATAAGCACGTTTTCTGAAATGCCGCTCTCCCGTCACTCTGGTTAAAGTGTTATGAAAAAAAAGGCTGTTGGGGGCTAGGGAGTATCGAGTTGATCATTATACATGAAGAAATAACCAATTTCATCGTTTGGTTTATGTTTTACACGCGTTTTAAATTTTATTGCCGAAATCGCTTTTTCTCGCCGAGATAAGCACGTTTTCTGTAATGCCGCTCTCCCGTCACTCTGGTTAAAGTGTTATGAAAAAAAAGGCTGTTGGGGGCTAGGGAGTATCGAGTTGATCATTATACATGAAGAAATAACCAATTTCATCGTTTGGTTTATGTTTTACACGCGTTTTAAATTTTATTGCCGAAATCGCTTTTTCTCGCCGAGATAAGCACGTTTTCTGAAATGCCGCTCTCCCGTCACTCTGGTTAAAGTGTTATGAAAAAAAAGGCTGTTGGGGGCTAGGGAGTATCGAGTTGATCATTATACATGAAGAAATAACCAATTTCATCGTTTGGTTTATGTTTTACACGCGTTTTAAATTTTATTGCCGAAATCGCTTTTTCTCGCCGAGATAAGCACGTTTTCTGAAATGCCGCTCTCCCGTCACTCTGGTTAAAGTGTTATGAAAAAAAAGGCTGTTGGGGGCTAGGGAGTATCGAGTTGATCATTATACATGAAGAAATAACCAATTTCATCGTTTGGTTTATGTTTTACACGCGTTTTAAATTTTATTGCCGAAATCGCTTTTTCTCGCCGAGATAAGCACGTTTTCTGAAATGCCGCTCTCCCGTCACTCTGGTTAAAGTGTTATGAAAAAAAAGGCTGTTGGGGGCTAGGGAGTATCGAGTTGATCATTATACATGAAGAAATAACCAATTTCATCGTTTGGTTTATGTTTTACACGCGTTTTAAATTTTATTGCCGAAATCGCTTTTTCTCGCCGAGATAAGCACGTTTTCTGAAATGCCGCTCTCCCGTCACTCTGGTTAAAGTGTTATGAAAAAAAAGGCTGTTGGGGGCTAGGGAGTATCGAGTTGATCATTATACATGAAGAAATAACCAATTTCATCGTTTGGTTTATGTTTTACACGCGTTTTAAATTTTATTGCCGAAATCGCTTTTTCTCGCCGAGATAAGCACGTTTTCTGAAATGCCGCTCTCCCGTCACTCTGGTTAAAGTGTTATGAAAAAAAAGGCTGTTGGGGGCTAGGGAGTATCGAGTTGATCATTATACATGAAGAAATAACCAATTTCATCGTTTGGTTTATGTTTTACACGCGTTTTAAATTTTATTGCCGAAATCGCTTTTTCTCGCCGAGATAAGCACGTTTTCTGAAATGCCGCTCTCCCGTCACTCTGGTTAAAGTGTTGTGAAAAAAAAGGCTGTTGGGGGCTAGGGAGTATCGAGTTGATCATTATACATGAAGAAATAACCAATTTCATCGTTTGGTTTATGTTTTACACGCGTTTTAAATTTTATTGCCGAAATCGCTTTTTCTCGCCGAGATAAGCACGTTTTCTGAAATGCCACTCTCCCGTCACTCTGGTTAAAGTGTTATGAAAAAAAAGGCTGTTGGGGGCTAGGGAGTATCGAGTTGATCATTATGCATGAAGAAATAACCAATTTCATCGTTTGGTTTATGTTTTACACGCGTTTTAAATTTTATTGCCGAAATCGCTTTTTCTCGCCGAGATAAGCACGTTTTCTGAAATGCCGCTATCCCGTCACTCTGGTTAAAGTGTTATGAAAAAAAAGGCTGTTGGGGGCTAGGGAGTATCGAGTTGATCATTATACATGAAGAAATAACCAATTTCATCGTTTGGTTTATGTTTTACACGTGTTTTAAATTTTATTGCCGAAATCGCTTTTTCTCGCCGAGATAAGCACGTTTTCTGAAATGCCGCTCTCCCGTCACTCTGGTTAAAGTGTTATAAAAAAAAAGGCTGTTGGGGGCTAGGGAGTATCGAGTTGATCATTATACATGAAGAAATAACCAATTTCATCGTTTGGTTTATGTTTTACACGCGTTTTAATTTTTATTGCCGAAATCGCTTTTTCTCGCCGAGATAAGCACGTTTTCTGAAATGCCGCTATCCCGTCACTCTGGTTAAAGTGTTATGAAAAAAAAGGCTGTTGGGGGCTAGGGAGTATCGAGTTGATCATTATACATGAAGAAATAACCAATTTCATCGTTTGGTTTATGTTTTACACGCGTTTTAAATTTTATTGCCGAAATCGCTTTTTCTCGCCGAGATAAGCACGTTTTCTGAAATGCCGCTCTCCCGTCACTCTGGTTAAAGTGTTATGAAAAAAAAGGCTGTTGGGGGCTAGGGAGTATCGAGTTGATCATTATACATGAAGAAATAACCAATTTCATCGTTTGGTTTATGTTTTACACGCGTTTTAAATTTTATTGCCGAAATCGCTTTTTCTCGCCGAGATAAGCACGTTTTCTGAAATGCCGCTCTCCCGTCACTCTGGTTAAAGTGTTATGAAAAAAAAAGGCTGTTGGGGGCTAGGGAGTATCGAGTTGATCATTATACATGAAGAAATAACCAATTTCATCGTTTGGTTTATGTTTTACACGCGTTTTAAATTTTATTGCCGAAATCGCTTTTTCTCGCCGAGATAAGCACGTTTTCTGAAATGCCGCTCTCCCGTCACTCTGGTTAAAGTGTTATGAAAAAAAAGGCTGTTGGGGGCTAGGGAGTATCGAGTTGATCATTATACATGAAGAAATAACCAATTTCATCGTTTGGTTTATGTTTTACACGCGTTTTAATTTTTATTGCCGAAATCGCTTTTTCTCGCCGAGATAAGCACGTTTTCTGAAATGCCGCTCTCCCGTCACTCTGGTTAAAGTGTTATGAAAAAAAAGGCTGTTGGGGGCTAGGGAGTATCGAGTTGATCATTATACATGAAGAAATAACCAATTTCATCGTTTGGTTTATGTTTTACACGCGTTTTAAATTTTATTGCCGAAATCGCTTTTTCTCGCCGAGATAAGCACGTTTTCTGAAATGCCGCTCTCCCGTCACTCTGGTTAAAGTGTTATGAAAAAAAAGGCTGTTGGGGGCTAGGGAGTATCGAGTTGATCATTATACATGAAGAAATAACCAATTTCATCGTTTGGTTTATGTTTTACACGCGTTTTAAATTTTATTGCCGAAATCGCTTTTTCTCGCCGAGATAAGCACGTTTTCTGAAATGCCGCTCTCCCGTCACTCTGGTTAAAGTGTTATGAAAAAAAAAGGCTGTTGGGGGCTAGGGAGTATCGAGTTGATCATTATACATGAAGAAATAACCAATTTCATCGTTTGGTTTATGTTTTACACGCGTTTTAAATTTTATTGCCGAAATCGCTTTTTCTCGCCGAGATAAGCACGTTTTCTGAAATGCCGCTCTCCCGTCACTCTGGTTAAAGTGTTATGAAAAAAAAGGCTGTTGGGGGCTAGGGAGTATCGAGTTGATCATTATACATGAAGAAATAACCAATTTCATCGTTTGGTTCATGTTTTACACGCGTTTTAAATTTTATTGCTGAAATCGCTTTTTCTCGCCGAGATAAGCACGTTTTCTGAAATGCCGCTCTCCCGTCACTCTGGTTAAAGTGTTATGAAAAAAAAGGCTGTTGGGGGCTAGGGAGTATCGAGTTGATCATTATACATGAAGAAATAACCAATTTCATCGTTTGGTTTATGTTTTACACGCGTTTTAAATTTTATTGCCGAAATCGCTTTTTCTCGCCGAGATAAGCACGTTTTCTGAAATGCCGCTCTCCCGTCACTCTGGTTAAAGTGTTATGAAAAAAAAGGCTGTTGGGGGCTAGGGAGTATCGAGTTGATCATTATACATGAAGAAATAACCAATTTCATCGTTTGGTTTATGTTTTACACGCGTTTTAAATTTTATTGCCGAAATCGCTTTTTCTCGCCGAGATAAGCACGTTTTCTGAAATGCCACTCTCCCGTCACTCTGGTTAAAGTGTTATGAAAAAAAAGGCTGTTGGGGGCTAGGGAGTATCGAGTTGATCATTATACATGAAGAAATAACCAATTTCATCGTTTGGTTTATGTTTTACACGCGTTTTAAATTTTATTGCCGAAATCGCTTTTTCTCGCCGAGATAAGCACGTTTTCTGAAATGCCGCTCTCCCGTCACTCTGGTTAAAGTGTTATGAAAAAAAAGGCTGTTGGGGGCTAGGGAGTATCGAGTTGATCATTATACATGAAGAAATAACCAATTTCATCGTTTGGTTTATGTTTTACACGCGTTTTAAATTTTATTGCCGAAATCGCTTTTTCTCGCCGAGATAAGCACGTTTTCTGAAATGCCGCTCTCCCGTCACTCTGGTTAAAGTGTTATGAAAAAAAAGGCTGTTGGGGGCTAGGGAGTATCGAGTTGATCATTATACATGAAGAAATAACCAATTTCATCGTTTGGTTTATGTTTTACACGCGTTTTAAATTTTATTGCCGAAATCGCTTTTTCTCGCCGAGATAAGCACGTTTTCTGAAATGCCACTCTCCCGTCACTCTGGTTAAAGTGTTATGAAAAAAAAGGCTGTTGGGGGCTAGGGAGTATCGAGTTGATCATTATACATGAAGAAATAACCAATTTCATCGTTTGGTTTATGTTTTACACGCGTTTTAAATTTTATTGCCGAAATCACTTTTTCTCGCCGAGATAAGCACGTTTTCTGAAATGCCGCTATCCCGTCACTCTGGTTAAAGTGTTATGAAAAAAAAGGCTGCTGGGGGCTAGGGAGTATCGAGTTGATCATTATACATGAAGAAATAACCAATTTCATCGTTTGGTTTATGTTTTACACGCGTTTTAAATTTTATTGCCGAAATCGCTTTTTCTCGCCGAGATAAGCACGTTTTCTGAAATGCCGCTCTCCCGTCACTCTGGTTAAAGTGTTATGAAAAAAAAGGCTGTTGGGGGCTAGGGAGTATCGAGTTGATCATTATACATGAAGAAATAACCAATTTCATCGTTTGGTTTATGTTTTACACGCGTTTTAAATTTTATTGCCGAAATCGCTTTTTCTCGCCGAGATAAGCACGTTTTCTGAAATGCCGCTCTCCTGTCACTCTGGTTAAAGTGTTATGAAAAAAAAGGCTGTTGGGGGCTAGGGAGTATCGAGTTGATCATTATATATGAAGAAATAACCAATTTCATCGTTTGGTTTATGTTTTACACGCGTTTTAAATTTTATTGCCGAAATCGCTTTTTCTCGCCGAGATAAGCACGTTTTCTGAAATGCCGCTCTCCCGTCACTCTTGTTAAAGTGTTATGAAAAAAAAGGCTGTTGGGGGCTAGGGAGTATCGAGTTGATCATTATACATGAAGAAATAACCAATTTCATCGTTTGGTTTATGTTTTACACGCGTTTTAAATTTTATTGCCGAAATCGCTTTTTCTCGCCGAGATAAGCACGTTTTCTGAAATGCCGCTCTCCCGTCACTCTGGTTAAAGTGTTATGAAAAAAAAGGCTGTTGGGGGCTAGGGAGTATCGAGTTGATCATTATACATGAAGAAATAACCAATTTCATCGTTTGGTTTATGTTTTACACGCGTTTTAAATTTTATTGCCGAAATCGCTTTTTCTCGCCGAGATAAGCACGTTTTCTGAAAAACCGCTCTCCCGTCACTCTGGTTAAAGTGTTATGAAAAAAAAAGCTGTTGGGGGCTAGGGAGTATCGAGTTGATCATTATACATGAAGAAATAACCAATTTCATCGTTTGGTTTATGTTTTACACGCGTTTTAAATTTTATTGCCGAAATCGCTTTTTCTCGCCGAGATAAGCACGTTTTCTGAAATGCCGCTCTCCTGTCACTCTGGTTAAAGTGTTATGAAAAAAAAGGCTGTTGGGGGCTAGGGAGTATCGAGTTGATCATTATATATGAAGAAATAACCAATTTCATCGTTTGGTTTATGTTTTACACGCGTTTTAAATTTTATTGCCGAAATCGCTTTTTCTCGCCGAGATAAGCACGTTTTCTGAAATGCCGCTTTCCCGTCACTCTGGTTAAAGTGTTATGAAAAAAAAGGCTGTTGGGGGCTAGGGAGTATCGAGTTGATCATTATACATGAAGAAATAACCAATTTCATCGTTTGGTTTATGTTTTACACGCTGCTGAGCTCCAGCTGGAAGTGTAAAAAGAACCGGATTGGTTTAAAAAAGAACCGGGCTGGTTAAAAAAAGAACCGGGCGACCCGGTAAAATTGCTTAGCCGGGGCTCTGGAAGCCTAACACGGCGTGATCTTGTCCAAAAAGCCGCTGCTGAGCTCCAGCTGGAAGTGTAAAAAGAACCGGGCTGGTTAAAAAAAAGAACCGGGCGACCCGGTAAAATTGCTTAGCCGGGGCTCTGGAAGCCTAACACGGCGTGATCTTGTCCAAAAAGCCGCTGCTGAGCTCCAGCTGGAAGTGTAAAAAGAACCGGGCTGGTTAAAAAAAAGAACCGGGCGGCCCGGTAAATTTGCTTAGCCAGGGTCCTGGAAGCATAACCCGGCGTGATACTGTGCAAAAAGCCGCTGCTGAGCTCCAGCTGGAAGTGTAAAAAGAACCGGGCTGGTTAAAAAAAGAACCGGGCTGGTTAAAAAAAAGAACCGGGCGACCCGGTAAAATTGCTTAGCCGGGGCTCTGGAAGCCTAACACGGCGTGATCTTGTCCAAAAAGCCGCTGCTGAGCTCCAGCTGGAAGTGTAAAAAGAACCGGGCTGGTTAAAAAAAAGAACCGGGCGACCCGGTAAAATTGCTTAGCCGGGGCTCTGGAAGCCTAACACGGCGTGATCTTGTCCAAAAAGCCGCTGCTGAGCTCCAGCTGGAAGTGTAAAAAGAACCGGGCTGGTTAAAAAAAAGAACCGGGCGACCCGGTAAAATTGCTTAGCCGGGGCTCTGGAAGCCTAACACGGCGTGATCTTGTCCAAAAAGCCGCTGCTGAGCTCCAGCTGGAAGTGTAAAAAGAACCGGGCTGGTTAAAAAAAAGAACCGGGCGGCCCGGTAAAATTGCTTAGCCAGGGTTCTGGAAGCATAACCCGGCGTGATACTGTGCAAAAAGCCGCTGCTGAGCTCCAGCTGGAAGTGTAAAAAGAACCGGGCTGGTTAAAAAAAGAACCGGGCTGGTTAAAAAAAGAACCGGGCGACCCGGTAAAATTGCTTAGCCGGTGCTCTGGAAGCCTAACACGGCGTGATCTTGTCCAAAAAGCCGCTGCTGAGCTCCAGCTGGAAGTGCAAAAAGAACCGGGCTTGTTAAAAAAAAGAACCGGGCGGCCCGTTAAAATTGCTTAGCCAGGGCTCTGGAAGCCTAACCAGGCGTGATCTTGTCCAAAAAGCCGCTCGTGAGCTCCAGCTGGAAGTGTAAAAAGAACCGGGCTGGTTAAAAAAAAAGAACCGGGCGGCCCGGTAAAATTGCTTAGCCGGGGCTCTGGAAGCCTAACACGGCGTGATCTTGTCCAAAAAGCCGCTCGTGAGCTCCAGCTGGAAGTGTAAAAAGAACCGGGCTGGTTCAAAAAAAGAACCGGGCGGCCCGGTAGAATTGCTTAGCCGAGGTCCTGGAAGCCTAACCCGGCGTGATCTTGCGCAAAAAGCCGCTGCTGAGCTCCAGCTGGAAGTGTAAAAAGAACCGGGCTGGTTCAAAAAAAGAACCGGGCGGCCCGGTAAAATTGCTTAGCCGGGGTCCTGGAAGCCTAACGCGGCGTGATCTTGCCCGAAAGTCGGCCTCTATACTTCCATATTAGGTACCAGGCGCTCAGAGCCAACTTGGCAAAAATTTTCTAAGTGCCCACGGCTCTGCGGGGATTGTGCGTCCGACCCGTGCCGGTTCTCCAGCCGGCCTAAAATAACGCAAAACCAGCCTCTCCCCCTGGAGCTCACAGCCAAAGGCGAAACTTTTCTAAGTGCCTACGGCTCTGCGGGCTTTTGAGTCCGCCCCGCGCCGGTTCGTCGGTCGGCCTCAAAAAGCGAAAAATCAGCCTCTCTCCCTGGAGCTCGACTCGAGTTGATTATTATACATGAAGAAATAACCAATTTCATCGTTTGGTTTATGTTTTACACGCGTTTTAAATTTTATTGCCGAAATCGCTTTTTCTCGCCGAGATAAGCACGTTTTCTGAAATGCCGCTCTCCCGTCACTCTGGTTAAAGTGTTATGAAAAAAAAGGCTGTTGGGGGCTAGGGAGTATCGAGTTGATCATTATACATGAAGAAATAACCAATTTCATCGTTTGGTTTATGTTTTACACGCGTTTTAAATTTTATTGCCGAAATCGCTTTTTCTCGCCGAGATAAGCACGTTTTCTGAAATGCCGCTCTCCCGTCACTCTGGTTAAAGTGTTATGAAAAAAAAGGCTGTTGGGGGCTAGGGAGTATCGAGTTGATCATTATACATGAAGAAATAACCAATTTCATCGTTTGGTTTATGTTTTACACGCGTTTTAAATTTTATTGCCGAAATCGCTTTTTCTCGCCGAGATAAGCACGTTTTCTGAAATGCCGCTCTCCCGTCACTCTGGTTAAAGTGTTGTGAAAAAAAAGGCTGTTGGGGGCTAGGGAGTATCGAGTTGATCATTATACATGAAGAAATAACCAATTTCATCGTTTGGTTTATGTTTTACACGCGTTTTAAATTTTATTGCCGAAATCGCTTTTTCTCGCCGAGATAAGCACGTTTTCTGAAATGCCGCTCTCCCGTCACTCTGGTTAAAGTGTTATGAAAAAAAAGGCTGTTGGGGGCTAGGGAGTATCGAGTTGATCATTATACATGAAGAAATAACCAATTTCATCGTTTGGTTTATGTTTTACACGCGTTTTAAATTTTATTGCCGAAATCGCTTTTTCTCGCCGAGATAAGCACGTTTTCTGAAATGCCGCTCTCCCGTCACTCTGGTTAAAGTGTTATGAAAAAAAAGGCTGTTGGGGGCTAGGGAGTATCGAGTTGATCATTATACATGAAGAAATAACCAATTTCATCGTTTGGTTTATGTTTTACACGCGTTTTAAATTTTATTGCCGAAATCGCTTTTTCTCGCCGAGATAAGCACGTTTTCTGAAATGCCGCTCTCCCGTCACTCTGGTTAAAGTGTTATGAAAAAAAAGGCTGTTGGGGGCTAGGGAGTATCGAGTTGATCATTATACATGAAGAAATAACCAATTTCATCGTTTGGTTTATGTTTTACACGCGTTTTAAATTTTATTGCCGAAATCGCTTTTTCTCGCCGAGATAAGCACGTTTTCTGAAATACCGCTCTCCCGTCACTCTGGTTAAAGTGTTATGAAAAAAAAGGCTGTTGGAGGCTAGGGTGAATCGAGTTGATCATTATACATGAAGAAATAACCAATTTCATCGTTTGGTTTATGTTTTACACGCGTTTTAAATTTTATTGCCGAAATCGCTTTTTCTCGCCGAGATAAGCACGTTTTCTGAAATGCCGCTCTCCCGTCACTCTGGTTAAAGTGTTATGAAAAAAAAGGCTGTTGGGGGCTAGGGAGTATCGAGTTGATCATTATACATGAAGAAATAACCAATTTCATCGTTTGGTTTATGTTTTACACGCGTTTTAAATTTTATTGCCGAAATCGCTTTTTCTCGCCGAGATAAGCACGTTTTCTGAAATGCCGCTTTCCCGTCACTCTGGTTAAAGTGTTGTGAAAAAAAAGGCTGTTGGGGGCTAGGGAGTATCGAGTTGATCATTATACATGAAGAAATAACCAATTTCATCGTTTGGTTTATGTTTTACACGCGTTTTAAATTTTATTGCCGAAATCGCTTTTTCTCGCCGAGATAAGCACGTTTTCTGAAATGCCGCTCTCCCGTCACTCTGGTTAAAGTGTTATGAAAAAAAAGGCTGTTGGGGGCTAGGGAGTATCGAGTTGATCATTATACATGAAGAAATAACCAATTTCATCGTTTGGTTTATGTTTTACACGCGTTTTAAATTTTATTGCCGAAATCGCTTTTTCTCGCCGAGATAAGCACGTTTTCTGAAATGCCGCTCTCCCGTCACTCTGGTTAAAGTGTTATGAAAAAAAAGGCTCTTGGGGGCTAGGGAGTATCGAGTTGATCATTATACATGAAGAAATAACCAATTTCATCGTTTGGTTTATGTTTTAGACGCGTTTTAAATTTTATTGCCGAAATCGCTTTTTCTCGCCGAGATAAGCACGTTTTCTGAAATGCCGCTCTCCCGTCACTCTGGTTAAAGTGTTATGAAAAAAAAGGCTGTTGGGGGCTAGGGAGTATCGAGTTGATCATTATACATGAAGAAATAACCAATTTCATCGTTTGGTTTATGTTTTACACGCGTTTTAAATTTTATTGCCGAAATCGCTTTTTCTCGCCGAGATAAGCACGTTTTCTGAAATGCCACTCTCCCGTCACTCTGGTTAAAGTGTTATGAAAAAAAAGGCTGTTGGGGGCTAGGGAGTATCGAGTTGATCATTATACATGAAGAAATAACCAATTTCATCGTTTGGTTTATGTTTTACACGCGTTTTAAATTTTATTGCCGAAATCGCTTTTTCTCGCCGAGATAAGCACGTTTTCTGAAATGCCGCTCTCCCGTCACTCTGGTTAAAGTGTTGTGAAAAAAAAGGCTTTTGGGGGCTAGGGAGTATCGAGTTGATCATTATACATGAAGAAATAACCAATTTCATCGTTTGGTTTATGTTTTACACGCGTTTTAAATTTTATTGCCGAAATCGCTTTTTCTCGCCGAGATAAGCACGTTTTCTGAAATGCCGCTCTCCCGTCACTCTGGTTAAAGTGTTATGAAAAAAAAGGCTGTTGGGGGCTAGGGAGTATCGAGTTGATCATTATACATGAAGAAATAACCAATTTCATCGTTTGGTTTATGTTTTACACGCGTTTTAAATTTTATTGCCGAAATCGCTTTTTCTCGCCGAGATAAGCACGTTTTCTGAAATGCCGCTCTCCCGTCACTCTGGTTAAAGTGTTATGAAAAAAAAGGCTGTTGGGGGCTAGGGAGTATCGAGTTGATCATTATACATGAAGAAATAACCAATTTCATCGTTTGGTTTATGTTTTACACGCGTTTTAAATTTTATTGCCGAAATCGCTTTTTCTCGCCGAGATAAGCACGTTTTCTGAAATGCCGCTCTCCCGTCACTCTGGTTAAAGTGTTATGAAAAAAAAGGCTGTTGGGGGCTAGGGAGTATCGAGTTGATCATTATACATGAAGAAATAACCAATTTCATCGTTTGGTTTATGTTTTACACGCGTTTTAAATTTTATTGCCGAAATCGCTTTTTCTCGCCGAGATAAGCACGTTTTCTGAAATGCCGCTCTCCCGTCACTCTGGTTAAAGTGTTGTGAAAAAAAAGGCTGTTGGAGGCTAGGGAGTATCGAGTTGATCATTATACATGAAGAAATAACCAATTTCATCGTTTGGTTTATGTTTTACACGCGTTTTAAATTTTATTGCCGAAATCGCTTTTTCTCGCCGAGATAAGCACGTTTTCTGAAATGCCGCTCTCCCGTCACTCTGGTTAAAGTGTTATGAAAAAAAAGGCTGTTGGGGGCTAGGGAGTATCGAGTTGATCATTATACATGAAGAAATAACCAATTTCATCGTTTGGTTTATGTTTTACACGCGTTTTAAATTTTATTGCCGAAATCGCTTTTTCTCGCCGAGATAAGCACGTTTTCTGAAATGCCGCTCTCCCGTCACTCTGGTTAAAGTGTTATGAAAAAAAAGGCTGTTGGGGGCTAGGGAGTATCGAGTTGATCATTATACATGAAGAAATAACCAATTTCATCGTTTGGTTTATGTTTTACACGCGTTTTAAATTTTATTGCCGAAATCGCTTTTTCTCGCCGAGATAAGCACGTTTTCTGAAATGCCGCTCTCCCGTCACTCTGGTTAAAGTGTTATGAAAAAAAAGGCTGTTGGGGGCTAGGGAGTATCGAGTTGATCGTTATACATGAAGAAATAACCAATTTCATCGTTTGGTTTATGTTTTACACGCGTTTTAAATTTTATTGCCGAAATCGCTTTTTCTCGCCGAGATAAGCACGTTTTCTGAAATGCCGCTCTCCCGTCACTCTGGTTAAAGTGTTATGAAAAAAAAGGCTGTTGGAGGCTAGGGAGTATCGAGTTGATCATTATACATGAAGAAATAACCAATTTCATCGTTTGGTTTATGTTTTACACGCGTTTTAAATTTTATTGCCGAAATCGCTTTTTCTCGCCGAGATAAGCACGTTTTCTGAAATGCCGCTCTCCCGTCACTCTGGTTAAAGTGTTATGAAAAAAAAGGCTGTTGGGGGCTAGGGAGTATCGAGTTGATCATTATACATGAAGAAATAACCAATTTCATCGTTTGGTTTATGTTTTACACGCGTTTTAAATTTTATTGCCGAAATCGCTTTTTCTCGCCGAGATAAGCACGTTTTCTGAAATGCCGCTCTCCCGTCACTCTGGTTAAAGTGTTATGAAAAAAAAGGCTGTTGGGGGCTAGGGAGTATCGAGTTGATCATTATACATGAAGAAATAACCAATTTCATCGTTTGGTTTATGTTTTACACGCGTTTTAAATTTTATTGCCGAAATCGCTTTTTCTCGCCGAGATAAGCACGTTTTCTGAAATGCCGCTCTCCCGTCACTCTGGTTAAAGTGTTATGAAAAAAAAGGCTGTTGGGGGCTAGGGAGTATCGAGTTGATCATTATACATGAAGAAATAACCAATTTCATCGTTTGGTTTATGTTTTACACGCGTTTTAAATTTTATTGCCGAAATCGCTTTTTCTCGCCGAGATAAGCACGTTTTCTGAAATGCCGCTCTCCCGTCACTCTGGTTAAAGTGTTATGAAAAAAAAGGCTGTTGGGGGCTAGGGAGTATCGAGTTGATCATTATACATGAAGAAATAACCAATTTCATCGTTTGGTTTATGTTTTACACGCGTTTTAAATTTTATTGCCGAAATCGCTTTTTCTCGCCGAGATAAGCACGTTTTCTGAAATGCCGCTCTCCCGTCACTCTGGTTAAAGTGTTATGAAAAAAAAGGCTGTTGGGGGCTAGGGAGTATCGAGTTGATCATTATACATGAAGAAATAACCAATTTCATCGTTTGGTTTATGTTTTACACGCGTTTTAAATTTTATTGCCGAAATCGCTTTTTCTCGCCGAGATAAGCACGTTTTCTGAAATGCCGCTCTCCCGTCACTCTGGTTAAAGTGTTATGAAAAAAAAGGCTGTTGGGGGCTAGGGAGTATCGAGTTGATCATTATACATGAAGAAATAACCAATTTCATCGTTTGGTTTATGTTTTACACGCGTTTTAAATTTTATTGCCGAAATCGCTTTTTCTCGCCGAGATAAGCACGTTTTCTGAAATGCCGCTCTCCCGTCACTCTGGTTAAAGTGTTATGAAAAAAAAGGCTGTTGGGGGCTAGGGAGTATCGAGTTGATCATTATACATGAAGAAATAACCAATTTCATCGTTTGGTTTATGTTTTACACGCGTTTTAAATTTTATTGCCGAAATCGCTTTTTCTCGCCGAGATAAGCACGTTTTCTGAAATGCCGCTCTCCCGTCACTCTGGTTAAAGTGTTATGAAAAAAAAGGCTGTTGGGGGCTAGGGAGTATCGAGTTGATCATTATACATGAAGAAATAACCAATTTCATCGTTTGGTTTATGTTTTACACGCGTTTTAAATTTTATTGCCGAAATCGCTTTTTCTCGCCGAGATAAGCACGTTTTCTGAAATGCCGCTCTCCCGTCACTCTGGTTAAAGTGTTATGAAAAAAAAGGCTGTTGGGGGCTAGGGAGTATCGAGTTGATCATTATACATGAAGAAATAACCAATTTCATCGTTTGGTTTATGTTTTACACGCGTTTTAAATTTTATTGCCGAAATCGCTTTTTCTCGCCGAGATAAGCACGTTTTCTGAAATGCCGCTCTCCCGTCACTCTGGTTAAAGTGTTATGAAAAAAAAGGCTGTTGGGGGCTAGGGAGTATCGAGTTGATCATTATACATGAAGAAATAACCAATTTCATCGTTTGGTTTATGTTTTACACGCGTTTTAAATTTTATTGCCGAAATCGCTTTTTCTCGCCGAGATAAGCACGTTTTCTGAAATGCCGCTCTCCCGTCACTCTGGTTAAAGTGTTATGAAAAAAAAGGCTGTTGGGGGCTAGGGAGTATCGAGTTGATCATTATACATGAAGAAATAACCAATTTCATCGTTTGGTTTATGTTTTACACGCGTTTTAAATTTTATTGCCGAAATCGCTTTTTCTCGCCGAGATAAGCACGTTTTCTGAAATGCCGCTCTCCCGTCACTCTGGTTAAAGTGTTATGAAAAAAAAGGCTGTTGGGGGCTAGGGAGTATCGAGTTGATCATTATACATGAAGAAATAACCAATTTCATCGTTTGGTTTATGTTTTACACGCGTTTTAAATTTTATTGCCGAAATCGCTTTTTCTCGCCGAGATAAGCACGTTTTCTGAAATGCCGCTCTCCCGTCACTCTGGTTAAAGTGTTATGAAAAAAAAGGCTGTTGGGGGCTAGGGAGTATCGAGTTGATCATTATACATGAAGAAATAACCAATTTCATCGTTTGGTTTATGTTTTACACGCGTTTTAAATTTTATTGCCGAAATCGCTTTTTCTCGCCGAGATAAGCACGTTTTCTGAAATGCCGCTCTCCCGTCACTCTGGTTAAAGTGTTATGAAAAAAAAGGCTGTTGGGGGCTAGGGAGTATCGAGTTGATCATTATACATGAAGAAATAACCAATTTCATCGTTTGGTTTATGTTTTACACGCGTTTTAAATTTTATTGCCGAAATCGCTTTTTCTCGCCGAGATAAGCACGTTTTCTGAAATGCCGCTCTCCCGTCACTCTGGTTAAAGTGTTATGAAAAAAAAGGCTGTTGGGGGCTAGGGAGTATCGAGTTGATCATTATACATGAAGAAATAACCAATTTCATCGTTTGGTTTATGTTTTACACGCGTTTTAAATTTTATTGCCGAAATCGCTTTTTCTCGCCGAGATAAGCACGTTTTCTGAAATGCCGCTCTCCCGTCACTCTGGTTAAAGTGTTATGAAAAAAAAGGCTGTTGGGGGCTAGGGAGTATCGAGTTGATCATTATACATGAAGAAATAACCAATTTCATCGTTTGGTTTATGTTTTACACGCGTTTTAAATTTTATTGCCGAAATCGCTTTTTCTCGCCGAGATAAGCACGTTTTCTGAAATGCCGCTCTCCCGTCACTCTGGTTAAAGTGTTATGAAAAAAAAGGCTGTTGGGGGCTAGGGAGTATCGAGTTGATCATTATACATGAAGAAATAACCAATTTCATCGTTTGGTTTATGTTTTACACGCGTTTTAAATTTTATTGCCGAAATCGCTTTTTCTCGCCGAGATAAGCACGTTTTCTGAAATGCCGCTCTCCCGTCACTCTGGTTAAAGTGTTATGAAAAAAAAGGCTGTTGGGGGCTAGGGAGTATCGAGTTGATCATTATACATGAAGAAATAACCAATTTCATCGTTTGGTTTATGTTTTACACGCGTTTTAAATTTTATTGCCGAAATCGCTTTTTCTCGCCGAGATAAGCACGTTTTCTGAAATGCCGCTCTCCCGTCACTCTGGTTAAAGTGTTATGAAAAAAAAGGCTGTTGGGGGCTAGGGAGTATCGAGTTGATCATTATACATGAAGAAATAACCAATTTCATCGTTTGGTTTATGTTTTACACGCGTTTTAAATTTTATTGCCGAAAAATCGCTTTTTCTCGCCGAGATAAGCACGTTTTCTGAAATGCCGCTCTCCCGTCACTCTGGTTAAAGTGTTATGAAAAAAAAGGCTGTTGGGGGCTAGGGAGTATCGAGTTGATCATTATACATGAAGAAATAACCAATTTCATCGTTTGGTTTATGTTTTACACGCGTTTTAAATTTTATTGCCGAAATCGCTTTTTCTCGCCGAGATAAGCACGTTTTCTGAAATGCCGCTCTCCCGTCACTCTGGTTAAAGTGTTATGAAAAAAAAGGCTGTTGGGGGCTAGGGAGTATCGAGTTGATCATTATACATGAAGAAATAACCAATTTCATCGTTTGGTTTATGTTTTACACGCGTTTTAAATTTTATTGCCGAAATCGCTTTTTCTCGCCGAGTTAAGCACGTTTTCTGAAATGCCGCTCTCCCGTCACTCTGGTTAAAGTGTTATGAAAAAAAAGGATGTTGGGGGCTAGGGAGTATCGAGTTGATCATTATACATGAAGAAATAACCAATTTCATCGTTTGGTTTATGTTTTACACGCGTTTTAAATTTTATTGCCGAAATCGCTTTTTCTCGCCGAGATAAGCACGTTTTCTGAAATGCCGCTCTCCCGTCACTCTGGTTAAAGTGTTATGAAAAAAAAGGCTGTTGGGGGCTAGGGAGTATCGAGTTGATCATTATACATGAAGAAATAACCAATTTCATCGTTTGGTTTATGTTTTACACGCGTTTTAAATTTTATTGCCGAAATCGCTTTTTCTCGCCGAGATAAGCACGTTTTCTGAAATGCCGCTCTCCCGTCACTCTGGTTAAAGTATTATGAAAAAAAAGGCTGTTGGGGGCTAGGGAGTATCGAGTTGATCATTATACATGAAGAAATAACCAATTTCATCGTTTGGTTTATGTTTTACACGCGTTTTAAATTTTATTGCCGAAATCGCTTTTTCTCGCCGAGATAAGCAGGTTTTCTGAAATGCCGCTCTCCCGTCACTCTGGTTAAAGTGTTATGAAAAAAAAGGCTGTTGGGGGCTAGGGAGTATCGAGTTGATCATTATACATGAAGAAATAACCAATTTCATCGTTTGGTTTATGTTTTACACGCGTTTTAAATTTTATTGCCGAAATCGCTTTTTCTCGCCGAGATAAGCAGGTTTTCTGAAATGCCGCTCTCCCGTCACTCTGGTTAAAGTGTTATGAAAAAAAAGGCTGTTGGGGGCTAGGGAGTATCGAGTTGATCATTATACATGAAGAAATAACCAATTTCATCGTTTGGTTTATGTTTTACACGCGTTTTAAATTTTATTGCCGAAATCGCTTTTTCTCGCCGAGATAAGCACGTTTTCTGAAATGCCGCTCTCCCGTCACTCTGGTTAAAGTGTTATGAAAAAAAAGGCTGTTGGGGGCTAGGGAGTATCGAGTTGATCATTATACATGAAGAAATAACCAATTTCATCGTTTGGTTTATGTTTTACACGCGTTTTAAATTTTATTGCCGAAATCGCTTTTTCTCGCCGAGATAAGCACGTTTTCTGAAATGCCGCTCTCCCGTCACTCTGGTTAAAGTGTTATGAAAAAAAAGGCTGTTGGGGGCTAGGGAGTATCGAGTTGATCATTATACATGAAGAAATAACCAATTTCATCGTTTGGTTTATGTTTTACACGCGTTTTAAATTTTATTGCCGAAATCGCTTTTTCTCGCCGAGATAAGCACGTTTTCTGAAATGCCGCTCTCCCGTCACTCTGGTTAAAGTGTTATGAAAAAAAAGGCTGTTGGGGGCTAGGGAGTATCGAGTTGATCATTATACATGAAGAAATAAGCAATTTCATCGTTTGGTTTATGTTTTACACGCGTTTTAAATTTTATTGCCGAAATCGCTTTTTCTCGCCGAGATAAGCACGTTTTCTGAAATGCCGCTCTCCCGTCACTCTGGTTAAAGTGTTATGAAAAAAAAGGCTGTTGGGGGCTAGGGAGTATCGAGTTGATCATTATACATGAAGAAATAACCAATTTCATCGTTTGGTTTATGTTTTACACGCGTTTTAAATTTTATTGCCGAAATCGCTTTTTCTCGCCGAGATAAGCACGTTTTCTGAAATGCCGCTCTCCCGTCACTCTGGTTAAAGTTTTATGAAAAAAAAGGCTGTTGGGGGCTAGGGAGTATCGAGTTGATCATTATACATGAAGAAATAACCAATTTCATCGTTTGGTTTATGTTTTACACGCGTTTTAAATTTTATTGCCGAAATCGCTTTTTCTCGCCGAGATAAGCACGTTTTATGAAATGCCGCTCTCCCGTCACTCTGGTTAAAGTGTTATGAAAAAAAAGGCTGTTGGGGGCTAGGGAGTATCGAGTTGATCATTATACATGAAGAAATAACCAATTTCATCGTTGGGTTTATGTTTTACACGCGTTTTAAATTTTATTGCCGAAATCGCTTTTTCTCGCCGAGATAAGCACGTTTTGTGAAATGCCGCTCTCCCGTCACTCTGGTTAAAGTGTTATGAAAAAAAAGGCTGTTGGGGGCTAGGGAGTATCGAGTTGATCATTATACATGAAGAAATAACCAATTTCATCGTTTGGTTTATGTTTTACACGCGTTTTAAATTTTATTGCCGAAATCGCTTTTTCTCGCCGAGATAAGCACGTTTTCTGAAATGCCGCTCTCCCGTCACTCTGGTTAAAGTGTTATGAAAAAAAAGGCTGTTGGGGGCTAGGGAGTATCGAGTTGATCATTATACATGAAGAAATAACCAATTTCATCGTTTGGTTTATGTTTTACACGCGTTTTAAATTTTATTGCCGAAATCGCTTTTTCTCGCCGAGATAAGCACGTTTTATGAAATGCCGCTCTCCCGTCACTCTGGTTAAAGTGTTATGAAAAAAAAGGCTGTTGGGGGCTAGGGAGTATCGAGTTGATCATTATACATGAAGAAATAACCAATTTCATCGTTTGGTTTATGTTTTACACGCGTTTTAAATTTTATTGCCGAAATCGCTTTTCCTCGCCGAGATAAGCACGTTTTCTGAAATGCCGCTCTCCCGTCACTCTGGTTAAAGTGTTATGAAAAAAAAAGGCTGTTGGGGGCTAGGGAGTATCGAGTTGATCATTATACATGAAGAAATAACCAATTTCATCGTTTGGTTTATGTTTTACACGCGTTTTAAATTTTATTGCCGAAATCGCTTTTTCTCGCCGAGATAAGCACGTTTTCTGAAATGCCGCTCTCCCGTCACTCTGGTTAAAGTGTTATGAAAGAAAAGGCTGTTGGGGGCTAGGGAGTATCGAGTTGATCATTATACATGAAGAAATAACCAATTTCATCGTTTGGTTTATGTTTTACACGCGTTTTAAATTTTATTGCCGAAATCGCTTTTTCTCGCCGAGATAAGCACGTTTTCTGAAATGCCGCTCTCCCGTCACTCTGGTTAAAGTGTTATGAAAAAAAAGGCTGTTGGGGGCTAGGGAGTATCGAGTTGATCATTATACATGAAGAAATAACCAATTTCATCGTTTGGTTTATGTTTTACACGCGTTTTAAATTTTATTGCCGAAATCGCTTTTTCTCGCCGAGATAAGCACGTTTTCTGAAATGCCGCTCTCCCGTCACTCTGGTGTTATGAAAAAAAAGGCTGTTGGGGGCTAGGGAGTATCGAGTTGATCATTATACATGAAGAAATAACCAATTTCATCGTTTGGTTTGTTTTACACGCGTTTTAAATTTTATTGCCGAAATCGCTTTTTCTCGCCGAGATAAGCACGTTTTCTGAAATGCCGCTCTCCCGTCACTCTGGGTAAAGTGTTATGAAAAAAAGGCTGTTGGGGGCTAGGGAGTATCGAGTTGATCATTATACATGAAGAAATAACCAATTTCATCGTTTGGTTTATGTTTTACACGCGTTTTAAATTTTATTGCCGAAATCGCTTTTTCTCGCCGAGATAAGCACGTTTTCTGAAATGCCGCTCTCCCGTCACTCTGGTTAAAGTGTTATGAAAAAAAAAGGCTGTTGGGGGCTAGGGAGTATCGAGTTGATCATTATACATGACGAAATAACCAATTTCATCGTTTGGTTTATGTTTTACACGCGTTTTAAATTTTATTGCCGAAATCGCTTTTTCTCGCCGAGATAAGCACGTTTTCTGAAATACCGCTCTCCCGTCACTCTGGTTAAAGTGTTATGAAAAGAAAGGCTGTTGGGGGCTAGGGAGTATCGAGTTGATCATTATACATGAAGAAATAACCAATTTCATCGTTTGGTGTATGTTTTACACGCGTTTTAAATTTTATTGCCGAAATCGCTTTTTCTCGCCGAGATAAGCACGTTTTCTGAAATGCCGCTCTCCCGTCACTCTGGTTAAAGTGTTATGAAAAAAAAGGCTGTTGGGGGCTAGGGAGTATCGAGTTGATCATTATACATGAAGAAATAACCAATTTCATCGTTTGGTTTATGTTTTACACGCGTTTTAAATTTTATTGCCGAAATCGCTTTTTCTCGCCGAGATAAGCACGTTTTCTGAAATGCCGCTCTCCCGTCACGCTGGTTAAAGTGTTATGAAAAAAAAGGCTGTTGGGGGCTAGGGAGTATCGAGTTGATCATTATACATGAAGATATAACCAATTTTATCGTTTGGTTTATGTTTTACACGCGTTTTAAATTTTATTGCCGAAATCGCTTTTACTCGCCGAGATAAGCACGTTTTCTGAAATGCCGCTCTCCCGTCACTCTGGTTAGAGTGTTATGAAAAAAAAGGCTGTTGGGGGCTAGGGAGTATCGAGTTGATCATTATACATGAAGAAATAACCAATTTTATCGTTTGGTTTATGTTTTACACGCGTTTTAAATTTTATTGCCGAAATCGCTTTTTCTCGCCGAGATAAGCACGTTTTCTGAAATGCCGCTCTCCCGTCACTCTGGTTAAAGTGTTATGAAAAAAAAGGTTGTTGGGGGCTAGGGAGTATCGAGTTGATCATTATACATGAAGAAATAACCAATTTCATCGTTTGGTTTATGTTTTACACGCGTTTTAAATTTTATTGCCGAAATCGCTTTTTCTCGCCGAGATAAGCACGTTTTCTGAAATGCCGCTCTCCCGTCACTCTGGTTAAAGTGTTATGAAAAAAAAGGCTGTTGGGGGCTAGGGAGTATCGAGTTGATCATTATACATGAAGAAATAACCAATTTCATCGTTTGGTTTATGTTTTACACGCGTTTTAAATTTTATTGCCGAAATCGCTTTTTCTCGCCGAGATAAGCACGTTTTCTGAAATGCCGCTCTCCCGTCACTCTGGTTAAAGTGTTATGAAAAAAAAGGCTGTTGGGGGCTAGGGAGTATCAAGTTGATCATTATACATGAAGAAATAACCAATTTCATCGTTTGGTTTATGTTTTACACGCGTTTTAAATTTTATTGCCGAAATCGCTTTTTCTCGCCGAGATAAGCACGTTTTCTGAAATGCCGCTCTCCCGTCACTCTGGTTAAAGTGTTATGAAAAAAAAGGATGTTGGGGGCTAGGGAGTATCGAGTTGATCATTATACATGAAGAAATAACCAATTTCATCGTTTGGTTTATGTTTTACACGCGTTTTAAATTTTATTGCCGAAATCGCTTTTTCTCGCCGAGATAAGCACGTTTTCTGAAATGCCGCTCTCCCGTCACTCTGGTTAAAGTGTTATGAAAAAAAAGGCTGTTGGGGGCTAGGGAGTATCGAGTTGATCATTATACATGAAGAAATAACCAATTTCATCGTTTGGTTTATGTTTTACACGCGTTTTAAATTTTATTGCCGAAATCGCTTTTTCTCGCCGAGATAAGCACGTTTTCTGAAATGCCGCTCTCCCGTCACTCTGGTTAAAGTATTATGAAAAAAAAGGCTGTTGGGGGCTAGGGAGTATCGAGTTGATCATTATACATGAAGAAATAACCAATTTCATCGTTTGGTTTATGTTTTACACGCGTTTTAAATTTTATTGCCGAAATCGCTTTTTCTCGCCGAGATAAGCAGGTTTTCTGAAATGCCGCTCTCCCGTCACTCTGGTTAAAGTGTTATGAAAAAAAAGGCTGTTGGGGGCTAGGGAGTATCGAGTTGATCATTATACATGAAGAAATAACCAATTTCATCGTTTGGTTTATGTTTTACACGCGTTTTAAATTTTATTGCCGAAATCGCTTTTTCTCGCCGAGATAAGCACGTTTTCTGAAATGCCGCTCTCCCGTCACTCTGGTTAAAGTGTTATGAAAAAAAAAGGCTGTTGGGGGCTAGGGAGTATCGAGTTGATCATTATACATGAAGAAATAACCAATTTCATCGTTTGGTTTATGTTTTACACGCGTTTTAAATTTTATTGCCGAAATCGCTTTTTCTCGCCGAGATAAGCACGTTTTCTGAAATGCCGCTCTCCCGTCACTCTGGTTAAAGTGTTATGAAAAAAAAGGCTGTTGGGGGCTAGGGAGTATCGAGTTGATCATTATACATGAAGAAATAACCAATTTCATTGTTTGGTTTATGTTTTACACGCGTTTTAAATTTTATTGCCGAAATCGCTTTTTCTCGCCGAGATAAGCACGTTTTCTGAAATGCCGCTCTCCCGTCACTCTGGTTAAAGTGTTATGAAAAAAAAGGCTGTTGGGGGCTAGGGAGTATCGAGTTGATCATTATACATGAAGAAATAACCAATTTCATCGTTTGGTTTATGTTTTACACGCGTTTTAAATTTTATTGCCGAAATCGCTTTTTCTCGCCGAGATAAGCACGTTTTCTGAAATGCCGCTCTCCCGTCACTCTGGTTAAAGTGTTATGAAAAAAAAGGCTGTTGGGGGCTAGGGAGTATCGAGTTGATCATTATACATGAAGAAATAACCAATTTCATCGTTTGGTTTATGTTTTACACGCGTTTTAAATTTTATTGCCGAAATCGCTTTTTCTCGCCGAGATAAGCACGTTTTCTGAAATGCCGCTCTCCCGTCACTCTGGTTAAAGTGTTATGAAAAAAAAGGCTGTTGGGGGCTAGGGAGTATCGAGTTGATCATTATACATGAAGAAATAACCAATTTCATCGTTTGGTTTATGTTTTACACGCGTTTTAAATTTTATTGCCGAAATCGCTTTTTCTCGCCGAGATAAGCACGTTTTCTGAAATGCCGCTCTCCCGTCACTCTGGTTAAAGTGTTATGAAAAAAAAGGCTGTTGGGGGCTAGGGAGTATCGAGTTGATCATTATACATGAAGAAATAAGCAATTTCATCGTTTGGTTTATGTTTTACACGCGTTTTAAATTTTATTGCCGAAATCGCTTTTTCTCGCCGAGATAAGCACGTTTTCTGAAATGCCGCTCTCCCGTCACTCTGGTTAAAGTGTTATGAAAAAAAAAGGCTGTTGGGGGCTAGGGAGTATCGAGTTGATCATTATACATGAAGAAATAACCAATTTCATCGTTTGGTTTATGTTTTACACGCGTTTTAAATTTTATTGCCGAAATCGCTTTTTCTCGCCGAGATAAGCACGTTTTCTGAAATGCCGCTCTCCCGTCACTCTGGTTAAAGTGTTATGAAAAAAAAGGCTGTTGGGGGCTAGGGAGTATCGAGTTGATCATTATATATGAAGAAATAACCAATTTCATCGTTTGGTTTATGTTTTACACGCGTTTTAAATTTTATTGCCGAAATCTCTTTTTCTCGCCGAGATAAGCACGTTTTCTGAAATGCCGCTCTCCCGTCACTCTGGTTAAAGTGTTATGAAAAAAAAGGCTGTTGGGGGCTAGGGAGTATCGAGTTGATCATTATACATGAAGAAATAACCAATTTCATCGTTTGGTTTATGTTTTACACGCGTTTTAAATTTTATTGCCGAAATCGCTTTTTCTCGCCGAGATAAGCACGTTTTCTGAAATGCCGCTCTCCCGTCACTCTGGTTAAAGTGTTATGAAAAAAAAGGCTGTTGGGGGCTAGGGAGTATCGAGTTGATCATTATACATGAAGAAATAACCAATTTCATCGTTTGGTTTGTTTTACACGCGTTTTAAATTTTATTGCCGAAATCGCTTTTTCTCGCCGAGATAAGCACGTTTTCTGAAATGCCGCTCTCCCGTCACTCTGGGTAAAGTGTTATGAAAAAAAGGCTGTTGGGGGCTAGGGAGTATCGAGTTGATCATTATACATGAAGAAATAACCAATTTCATCGTTTGGTTTATGTTTTACACGCGTTTTAAATTTTATTGCCGAAATCGCTTTTTCTCGCCGAGATAAGCACGTTTTCTGAAATGCCGCTCTCCCGTCACTCTGGTTAAAGTGTTATGAAAAAAAAAGGCTGTTGGGGGCTAGGGAGTATCGAGTTGATCATTATACATGACGAAATAACCAATTTCATCGTTTGGTTTATGTTTTACACGCGTTTTAAATTTTATTGCCGAAATCGCTTTTTCTCGCCGAGATAAGCACGTTTTCTGAAATGCCGCTCTCCCGTCACTCTGGTTAAAGTGTTATGAAAAGAAAGGCTGTTGGGGGCTAGGGAGTATCGAGTTGATCATTATACATGAAGAAATAACCAATTTCATCGTTTGGTTTATGTTTTACACGCGTTTTAAATTTTATTGCCGAAATCGCTTTTTCTCGCCGAGATAAGCACGTTTTCTGAAATGCCGCTCTCCCGTCACTCTGGTTAAAGTGTTATGAAAAAAAAGGCTGTTGGGGGCTAGGGAGTATCGAGTTGATCATTATACATGAAGAAATAACCAATTTCATCGTTTGGTTTATGTTTTACACGCGTTTTAAATTTTATTGCCGAAATCGCTTTTTCTCGCCGAGATAAGCACGTTTTCTGAAATGCCGCTCTCCCGTCACGCTGGTTAAAGTGTTATGAAAAAAAAGGCTGTTGGGGGCTAGGGAGTATCGAGTTGATCATTATACATGAAGATATAACCAATTTCATCGTTGGGTTTATGTTTTACACGCGTTTTAAATTTTATTACCGAAATCGCTTTTTCTCGCCGAGATAAGCACGTTTTCTGAAATGCCGCTCTCCCGTCACTCTGGTTAAAGTCTTATGAAAAAAAAGGCTGTTGGGGGCTAGGGAGTATCGAGTTGATCATTATACATGAAGAAATAACCAATTTCATCGTTTGGTTTATGTTTTACACGCGTTTTAAATTTTATTGCCGAAATCGCTTTTTCTCGCCGAGATAAGCACGTTTTCTGAAATGCCGCTCTCCCGTCACTCTGGTTAAAGTGTTATGAAAAAAAAGGCTGTTGGGGGCTAGGGAGTATCGAGTTGATCATTATACATGAAGAAATAACCAATTTCATCGTTTGGTTTATGTTTTACACGCTGCTGAGCTCCAGCTGGAAGTGTAAAATGAACCGGGCTGGTTAAAAAAAGAACCGGGCTGGTTAAAAAAAGAACCGGGCGACCCGGTAAAATTGCTTAGCCGGGGCTCTGGAAGCCTAACACGGCGTGATCTTGTCCAAAAAGCCGCTGCTGAGCTCCAGCTGGAAGTGTAAAAAGAACCGGGCTGGTTAAAAAAAAGAACCGGGCGGTCCGGTAAATTTGCTTAGCCGGGGTCCTGGAAGCCTAACCCGGCGTGATACTGTGCAAAAAGCCGCTGCTGAGTTCCAGCTGGAAGTGTAAAAAGAACCGGGCTGGTTAAAAAAAGAACCGGGCTGGTTAAAAAAAGAACCGGGCGACCCGGTAAAATTGCTTAGCCGGGGCTCTGGAAGCCTAACACGGCGTGATCTTGTCCAAAAAGCCGCTGCTGAGCTCCAGCTGGAAGTGTAAAAAGAACCGGGCTGGTTAAAAAAAAGAACCGGGCGACCCGGTAAAATTGCTTAGCCGGGGCTCTGGAAGCCTACCACGGCGTGATCTTGTCCAAAAAGCCGCTGCTGAGCTCCAGCTGGAAGTGTAAAAAGAACCGGGCTGGTTAAAAAAAAGAACCGGGCGACCCGGTAAAATTGCTTAGCCGGGGCTCTGGAAGCCTAACACGGCGTGATCTTGTCCAAAAAGCCGCTCGTGAGCTCCAGCTGGAAGTGTAAAAAGAACCGGGCTGGTTAAAAAAAAGAACCTGGCGACCCGGTAAAATTGCTTAGCCGGGGCTCTGGAAGCCTAACACGGCGTGATCTTGTCCAAAAAGCCGCTGCTGAGCTCCAGCTGGAAGTGTCAAAAGAACCGGGCTGGTTAAAAAAAAGAACCAGGCGGCCCGGTAAAATTGCTTAGCCGGGGTCCTGGAAGCCTAACCCAGCGTGATATTGTCCAAAAAGCCGCTGCTGAGCTCCAGTTGGAAGTGTAAAAAGAACCGGTCTGGTTAAAAAAAAGAACCGGGCGGGCCGGTAAAATTGCTTAGCCGGGGCTCTGGAAGCCTAACACGGCGTGATCTTGTCCAAAAAGCCGCTCGTGAGCTCCAGCTGGAAGTGTAAAAAGAACCGGGCTGGTTCAAAAAAAGAACCGGGCGGCCCGGTAGAATTGCTTAGCCGAGGTCCTGGAAGCCTAACCCGCGTGATCTTGTGCAAAAAGCCGCTGCTGAGCTCCAGCTGGAAGTGTAAAAAGAACCGGGCTGGTTCAAAAAAAGAACCGGGCGGCCCGGTAAAATTGCTTAGCCGGGGTCCTGGAAGCCTAACCCGGCGTGATACTGTGCAAAAAGCCGCTGCTGAGCTCCAGCTGGAAGTGTAAAAAGAACCGGGCTGGTTAAAAAAAGAACCGGGCTGGTTAAAAAAAGAACCGGGCGACCCGGTAAAATTGCTTAGCCGGGGCTCTGGAAGCCTAACACGGCGTGATCTTGTCCAAAAAGCCGCTTCTGAGCTCCAGCTGGAAGTGTAAAAAGAACCGGGCTGGTTAAAAAAAAGAACCGGGCGGCCCGTTAAAATTGCTTAGCCGGGGCTCTGAAAGTGTAACCAGTCGTGATCTTGTCCAAAAAGCCGCTCGTGAGCTCCAGCTGGAAGTGTAAAAAGAACCGGGCTGGTTAAAAAAAAGAACCGGGCGGCCCGGTAAAATTGCTTAGCCGGGGTCCTGGAAGCCTAACCCGGCGTGATATTGTGCAAAAAGCCGCTGCTGAGCTCCAGCTGGAAGTGTAAAAAGAACCGGGCTGGTTAAAAAAAAGAACCGGGCGGCCCGGTAGAATTGCTTAGCCGAGGTCCTGGAAGCCTAACCCGGCGTGATCTTGCGCAAAAAGCCGCTGCTGAGCTCCATCTGGAAGTGTAAAAAGAACCGGGCTGGTTCAAAAAAAGAACCGGGCGGCCCGGTAAAATTGCTTAGCCGGGGTCCTGGAAGCCTAACGCGGCGTGATCTTGCCCGAAAGTCGGCCTCTATACTTCCATATTAGGTACCAGGCGCTCAGAGCCAACTTGGCGAAAATTTTCCAAGTGCCCACGGCTCTGCGGGGATTGTGCGTCCGACCCGCGCCGGTTCTCCAGCCGGCCTGAAATAACGCAAAACCAGCCTCTCCCCCTGGAGCTCACAGCCAAAGGCGAAACCTTTCTAAGTGACTACGGCTCTGCGGGCTTTTGAGTCCGCACCGGTTCGTCGGTCGGCCTCAAAAAGCGAAAAATCAGCCTCTCTCCCTGGAGCTCGACTCGAGTTGATCATTATACATGAAGAAATAACCAATTTCATCGTTTGGTTTATGTTTTACACGCGTTTTAAATTTTATTGCCGAAATCGCTTTTTCTCGCCGAGATAAGCACGTTTTCTGAAATGCCGCTCTCCCGTCACTCTGGTTAAAGTGTTATGAAAAAAAAGGCTGTTGGGGGCTAGGGAGTATCGAGTTGATCATTATACATGAAGAAATAACCAATTTCATCGTTTGGTTTATGTTTTACACGCGTTTTAAATTTTATTGCCGAAATCGCTTTTCCTCGCCGAGATAAGCACGTTTTCTGAAATGCCGCTCTCCCGTCACTCTGGTTAAAGTGTTATGAAAAAAAAAGGCTGTTGGGGGCTAGGGAGTATCGAGTTGATCATTATACATGAAGAAATAACCAATTTCATCGTTTGGTTTATGTTTTACACGCGTTTTAAATTTTATTGCCGAAATCGCTTTTTCTCGCCGAGATAAGCACGTTTTCTGAAATGCCGCTCTCCCGTCACTCTGGTTAAAGTGTTATGAAAAAAAAGGCTGTTGGGGGCTAGGGAGTATCGAGTTGATCATTATACATGAAGAAATAACCAATTTCATCGTTTGGTTTATGTTTTACACGCGTTTTAAATTTTATTGCCGAAATCGCTTTTTCTCGCCGAGATAAGCACGTTTTCTGAAATGCCGCTCTCCCGTCACTCTGGTTAAAGTGTTATGAAAAAAAAGGCTGTTGGGGGCTAGGGAGTATCGAGTTGATCATTATACATGAAGAAATAACCAATTTCATCGTTTGGTTTATGTTTTACAGGCGTTTTAAATTTTATTGCCGAAATCGCTTTTTCTCGCCGAGATAAGCACGTTTTATGAAATGCCGCTCTCCCGTCACTCTGGTTAAAGTGTTATGAAAAAAAAGGCTGTTGGGGGCTAGGGAGTATCGAGTTGATCATTATACATGAAGAAATAACCAATTTCATCGTTGGGTTTATGTTTTACACGCGTTTTAAATTTTATTACCGAAATCGCTTTTTCTCGCTGAGATAAGCACGTTTTCTGAAATGCCGCTCTCCCGTCACTCTGGTTAAAGTCTTATGAAAAAAAAGGCTGTTGGGGGCTAGGGAGTATCGAGTTGATCATTATACATGAAGAAATAACCAATTTCATCGTTTGGTTTATGTTTTACACGCGTTTTAAATTTTATTGCCGAAATCGCTTTTTCTCGCCGAGATAAGCACGTTTTCTGAAATGCCGCTCTCCCGTCACTCTGGTTAAAGTGTTATGAAAAAAAAGGCTGTTGGGGGCTAGGGAGTATCGAGTTGATCATTATACATGAAGAAATAACCAATTTCATCGTTTGGTTTATGTTTTACACGCGTTTTAAATTTTATTGCCGAAATCGCTTTTTCTCGCCGAGATAAGCACGTTTTCTGAAATGCCGCTCTCCCGTCACTCTGGTTAAAGTGTTATGAAAAAAAAGGCTGTTGGGGGCTAGGGAGTATCGAGTTGATCATTATACATGAAGAAATAACCAATTTCATCGTTTGGTTTATGTTTTACACGCGTTTTAAATTTTATTGCCGAAATCGCTTTTTCTCGCCGAGATAAGCACGTTTTCTGAAATGCCGCTCTCCCGTCACTCTGGTTAAAGTGTTATGAAAAAAAAGGCTGTTGGGGGCTAGGGAGTATCGAGTTGATCATTATACATGAAGAAATAACCAATTTCATCGTTTGGTTTATGTTTTACACGCTGCTGAGCTCCAGCTGGAAGTGTAAAATGAACCGGGCTGGTTAAAAAAAGAACCGGGCTGGTTAAAAAAAGAACCGGGCGACCCGGTAAAATTGCTTAGCCGGGGCTCTGGAAGCCTAACACGGCGTGATCTTGTCCAAAAAGCCGCTGCTGAGCTCCAGCTGGAAGTGTAAAAAGAACCGGGCTGGTTAAAAAAAAGAACCGGGCGGTCCGGTAAAATTGCTTAGCCGGGGTCCTGGAAGCCTAACCCGGCGTGATACTGTGCAAAAAGCCGCTGCTGAGTTCCAGCTGGAAGTGTAAAAAGAACCGGGCTGGTTAAAATAAGAACCGGGCTGGTTAAAAAAAGAACCGGGCGACCCGGTAAAATTGCTTAGCCGGGGCTCTGGAAGCCTAACACGGCGTGATCTTGTCCAAAAAGCCGCTGCTGAGCTCCAGCTGGAAGTGTAAAAAGAACCGGGCTGGTTAAAAAAAAGAACCGGGCGACCCGGTAAAATTGCTTAGCCGGGGCTCTGGAAGCCTACCACGGCGTGATCTTGTCCAAAAAGCCGCTGCTGAGCTCCAGCTGGAAGTGTAAAAAGAACCGGGCTGGTTAAAAAAAAGAACCGGGCGACCCGGTAAAATTGCTTAGCCGGGGCTCTGGAAGCCTAACACGGCGTGATCTTGTCCAAAAAGCCGCTCGTGAGCTCCAGCTGGAAGTGTAAAAAGAACCGGGCTGGTTAAAAAAAAGAACCTGGCGACCCGGTAAAATTGCTTAGCCGGGGCTCTGGAAGCCTAACACGGCGTGATCTTGTCCAAAAAGCCGCTGCTGAGCTCCAGCTGGAAGTGTAAAAAGAACCGGGCTGGTTAAAAAAAAGAACCGGGCGGTCCGGTAAAATTGCTTAGCCGGGGTCCTGGAAGCCTAACCCGGCGTGATACTGTGCAAAAAGCCGCTGCTGAGTTCCAGCTGGAAGTGTAAAAAGAACCGGGCTGGTTAAAAAAAGAACCGGGCTGGTTAAAAAAAGAACCGGGCGACCCGGTAAAATTGCTTAGCCGGGTCTCTGGAAGCCTAACACGGCGTGATCTTGTCCAAAAAGCCGCTGCTGAGCTCCAGCTGGAAGTGTAAAAAGAACCGGGCTGGTTAAAAAAAAGAACCGGGCGACCCGGTAAAATTGCTTAGCCGGGGCTCTGGAAGCCTACCACGGCGTGATCTTGTCCAAAAAGCCGCTGCTGAGCTCCAGCTGGAAGTGTAAAAAGAACCGGGCTGGTTAAAAAAAAGAACCGGGCGACCCGGTAAAATTGCTTAGCCGGGGCTCTGGAAGCCTAACACGGCGTGATCTTGTCCAAAAAGCCGCTCGTGAGCTCCAGCTGGAAGTGTAAAAAGAACCGGGCTGGTTAAAAAAAAGAACCTGGCGACCCGGTAAAATTGCTTAGCCGGGGCTCTGGAAGCCTAACACGGCGTGATCTTGTCCAAAAAGCCGCTGCTGAGCTCCAGCTGGAAGTGTCAAAAGAACCGGGCTGGTTAAAAAAAAGAACCGGGCGGCCCGGTAAAATTGCTTAGCCGGGGTCCTGGAAGCCTAACCCAGCGTGATATTGTCCAAAAAGCCGCTGCTGAGCTCCAGCTGGAAGTGTAAAAAGAACCGGTCTGGTTAAAAAAAAGAACCGGGCGGGCCGGTAAAATTGCTTAGCCGGGGCTCTGGAAGCCTAACACGGCGTGATCTTGTCCAAAAAGCCGCTCGTGAGCTCCAGCTGGAAGTGTAAAAAGAACCGGGCTGGTTCAAAAAAAGAACCGGGCGGCCCGGTAGAATTGCTTAGCCGAGGTCCTGGAAGCCTAACCCGCGTGATCTTGCGCAAAAAGCCGCTGCTGAGCTCCAGCTGGAAGTGTAAAAAGAACCGGGCTGGTTCAAAAAAAGAACCGGGCGGCCCGGTAAAATTGCTTAGCCGGGGTCCTGGAAGCCTAACGCGGCGTGATCTTGCCCGAAAGTCGGCCTCTCTACTTCCATATTAGGTACCAGGCGCTATGAGCCAACTTGGCGAAAATTTTCTAAGTGCCCACGGCTCTGCGGGGATTGTGCGTCCGACCCGCACCGGTTCTCCAGCCGGCCTGAAATAACGCAAAACCAGCCTCTCCCCCTGGAGCTCACAGCCAAAGGCGAAACTTTTCTAAGTGCCTACGGCTCTGCGGGCTTTTGAGTCCGCCCCGCGCCGGTTCGTCAGTCGGCCTCAAAAAGCAAAAAATCAGCCTCTCTCCCTCGAGCTCGACTCGAGTTGAACATTATACATGAAGAAATAACCAATTTCATCGTTTGGTTTATGTTTTACACGCGTTTTAAATTTTATTGCCGAAATCGCTTTTTCTCGCCGAGATAAGCACGTTTTCTGAAATGCCGCTCTCCCGTCACTCTGGTTAAAGTGTTATGAAAAAAAAAAAAGGCTGTTGGGGGCTAGGGAGTATCGAGTTGATCATTATACATGAAGAAATAACCAATTTCATCGTTTGGTTTATGTTTTACACGCGTTTTAAATTTTATTGCCGAAATCGCTTTTTCTCGCCGAGATAAGCACGTTTTCTGAAATGCCGCTCTCCCGTTACTTTGGTTAAAGTGTTATAAAAAAAAAAAAAAGGTTGTTGGGGGCTAGGGAGTATCGAGTTGATCATTATACATGAAGAAATAACCAATTTCATCGTTTGGTTTATGTTTTACACGCGTTTTAAATTTTATTGCCGAAATCGCTTTTTCTCGCCGAGATAAGCACGTTTTCTGAAATGCCGCTCTCCCGTCACTCTGGTTAAAGTGTTATGAAAAAAAAGGCTGTTGGGGGCTAGGGAGTATCGAGTTGATCATTATACATGAAGAAATAACCAATTTCATCGTTTGGTTTATGTTTTACACGCGTTTTAAATTTTATTGCCGAAATCGCTTTTTCTCGCCGAGATAAGCACGTTTTCTGAAATGCCGCTCTCCCGTCACTCTGGTTAAAGTGTTATGAAAAAAAAGGCTGTTGGGGGCTAGGGAGTATCGAGTTGATCATTATACATGAAGAAATAACCAATTTCATTGTTTGGTTTATGTTTTACACGCGTTTTAAATTTTATTGCCGAAATCGCTTTTTCTCGCCGAGATAAGCACGTTTTCTGAAATGCCGCTCTCCCGTCACTCTGGTTAAAGTGTTATGAAAAAAAAGGCTGTTGGGGGCTAGGGAGTATCGAGTTGATCATTATACATGAAGAAATAACCAATTTCATCGTTTGGTTTATGTTTTACACGCGTTTTAAATTTTATTGCCGAAATCGCTTTTTCTCGCCGAGATAAGCACGTTTTCTGAAATGCCGCTCTCCCGTCACTCTGGTTAAAGTGTTATGAAAAAAAAGGCTGTTGGGGGCTAGGGAGTATCGAGTTGATCATTATACATGAAGAAATAACCAATTTCATCGTTTGGTTTATGTTTTACACGCGTTTTAAATTTTATTGCCGAAATCGCTTTTTCTCGCCGAGATAAGCACGTTTTCTGAAATGCCGCTCTCCCGTCACTCTGGTTAAAGTGTTATGAAAAAAAAGGCTGTTGGGGGCTAGGGAGTATCGAGTTGATCATTATACATGAAGAAATAACCAATTTCATCGTTTGGTTTATGTTTTACACGCGTTTTAAATTTTATTGCCGAAATCGCTTTTTCTCGCCGAGATAAGCACGTTTTCTGAAATGCCGCTCTCCCGTCACTCTGGTTAAAGTGTTATGAAAAAAAAGGCTGTTGGGGGCTAGGGAGTATCGAGTTGATCATTATACATGAAGAAATAACCAATTTCATCGTTTGGTTTATGTTTTACACGCGTTTTAAATTTTATTGCCGAAATCGCTTTTTCTCGCCGAGATAAGCACGTTTTCTGAAATGCCGCTCTCCCGTCACTCTGGTTAAAGTGTTATGAAAAAAAAGGCTGTTGGGGGCTAGGGAGTATCGAGTTGATCATTATACATGAAGAAATAACCAATTTCATCGTTTGGTTTATGTTTTACACGCGTTTTAAATTTTATTGCCGAAATCGCTTTTTCTCGCCGAGATAAGCACGTTTTCTGAAATGCCGCTCTCCCGTCACTCTGGTTAAAGTGTTATGAAAAAAAAGGCTGTTGGGGGCTAGGGAGTATCGAGTTGATCATTATATATGAAGAAATAACCAATTTCATCGTTTGGTTTATGTTTTACACGCGTTTTAAATTTTATTGCCGAAATCTCTTTTTCTCGCCGAGATAAGCACGTTTTCTGAAATGCCGCTCTCCCGTCACTCTGGTTAAAGTGTTATGAAAAAAAAGGCTGTTGGGGGCTAGGGAGTATCGAGTTGATCATTATACATGAAGAAATAACCAATTTCATCGTTTGGTTTATGTTTTACACGCGTTTTAAATTTTATTGCCGAAATCGCTTTTTCTCGCCGAGATAAGCACGTTTTCTGAAATGCCGCTCTCCCGTCACTCTGGTTAAAGTGTTGTGAAAAAAAAGGCTGTTGGGGGCTAGGGAGTATCGAGTTGATCATTATACATGAAGAAATAACCAATTTCATCGTTTGGTTTGTTTTACACGCGTTTTAAATTTTATTGCCGAAATCGCTTTTTCTCGCCGAGATAAGCACGTTTTCTGAAATGCCGCTCTCCCGTCACTCTGGGTAAAGTGTTATGAAAAAAAGGCTGTTGGGGGCTAGGGAGTATCGAGTTGATCATTATACATGAAGAAATAACCAATTTCATCGTTTGGTTTATGTTTTACACGCGTTTTAAATTTTATTGCCGAAATCGCTTTTTCTCGCCGAGATAAGCACGTTTTCTGAAATGCCGCTCTCCCGTCACTCTGGTTAAAGTGTTATGAAAAAAAAAGGCTGTTGGGGGCTAGGGAGTATCGAGTTGATCATTATACATGACGAAATAACCAATTTCATCGTTTGGTTTATGTTTTACACGCGTTTTAAATTTTATTGCCGAAATCGCTTTTTCTCGCCGAGATAAGCACGTTTTCTGAAATGCCGCTCTCCCGTCACTCTGGTTAAAGTGTTATGAAAAGAAAGGCTGTTGGGGGCTAGGGAGTATCGAGTTGATCATTATACATGAAGAAATAACCAATTTCATCGTTTGGTTTATGTTTTACACGCGTTTTAAATTTTATTGCCGAAATCGCTTTTTCTCGCCGAGATAAGCACGTTTTCTGAAATGCCGCTCTCCCGTCACTCTGGTTAAAGTGTTATGAAAAAAAAGGCTGTTGGGGGCTAGGGAGTATCGAGTTGATCATTATACATGAAGAAATAACCAATTTCATCGTTTGGTTTATGTTTTACACGCGTTTTAAATTTTATTGCCGAAATCGCTTTTTCTCGCCGAGATAAGCACGTTTTCTGAAATGCCGCTCTCCCGTCACGCTGGTTAAAGTGTTATGAAAAAAAAGGCTGTTGGGGGCTAGGGAGTATCGAGTTGATCATTATACATGAAGATATAACCAATTTCATCGTTGGGTTTATGTTTTACACGCGTTTTAAATTTTATTACCGAAATCGCTTTTTCTCGCCGAGATAAGCACGTTTTCTGAAATGCCGCTCTCCCGTCACTCTGGTTAAAGTCTTATGAAAAAAAAGGCTGTTGGGGGCTAGGGAGTATCGAGTTGATCATTATACATGAAGAAATAACCAATTTCATCGTTTGGTTTATGTTTTACACGCGTTTTAAATTTTATTGCCGAAATCGCTTTTTCTCGCCGAGATAAGCACGTTTTCTGAAATGCCGCTCTCCCGTCACTCTGGTTAAAGTGTTATGAAAAAAAAGGCTGTTGGGGGCTAGGGAGTATCGAGTTGATCATTATACATGAAGAAATAACCAATTTCATCGTTTGGTTTATGTTTTACACGCGTTTTAAATTTTATTGCCGAAATCGCTTTTTCTCGCCGAGATAAGCACGTTTTCTGAAATGCCGCTCTCCCGTCACTCTGGTTAAAGTGTTATGAAAAAAAAGGCTGTTGGGGGCTAGGGAGTATCGAGTTGATCATTATACATGAAGAAATAACCAATTTCATCGTTTGGTTTATGTTTTACACGCGTTTTAAATTTTATTGCCGAAATCGCTTTTTCTCGCCGAGATAAGCACGTTTTCTGAAATGCCGCTCTCCCGTCACTCTGGTTAAAGTGTTATGAAAAAAAAGGCTGTTGGGGGCTAGGGAGTATCGAGTTGATCATTATACATGAAGAAATAACCAATTTCATCGTTTGGTTTATGTTTTACAGGCGTTTTAAATTTTATTGCCGAAATCGCTTTTTCTCGCCGAGATAAGCACGTTTTATGAAATGCCGCTCTCCCGTCACTCTGGTTAAAGTGTTATGAAAAAAAAGGCTGTTGGGGGCTAGGGAGTATCGAGTTGATCATTATACATGAAGAAATAACCAATTTCATCGTTGGGTTTATGTTTTACACGCGTTTTAAATTTTATTACCGAAATCGCTTTTTCTCGCCGAGATAAGCACGTTTTCTGAAATGCCGCTCTCCCGTCACTCTGGTTAAAGTCTTATGAAAAAAAAGGCTGTTGGGGGCTAGGGAGTATCGAGTTGATCATTATACATGAAGAAATAACCAATTTCATCGTTTGGTTTATGTTTTACACGCGTTTTAAATTTTATTGCCGAAATCGCTTTTTCTCGCCGAGATAAGCACGTTTTCTGAAATGCCGCTCTCCCGTCACTCTGGTTAAAGTGTTATGAAAAAAAAGGCTGTTGGGGGCTAGGGAGTATCGAGTTGATCATTATACATGAAGAAATAACCAATTTCATCGTTTGGTTTATGTTTTACACGCGTTTTAAATTTTATTGCCGAAATCGCTTTTTCTCGCCGAGATAAGCACGTTTTCTGAAATGCCGCTCTCCCGTCACTCTGGTTAAAGTGTTATGAAAAAAAAGGCTGTTGGGGGCTAGGGAGTATCGAGTTGATCATTATACATGAAGAAATAACCAATTTCATCGTTTGGTTTATGTTTTACACGCGTTTTAAATTTTATTGCCGAAATCGCTTTTTCTCGCCGAGATAAGCACGTTTTCTGAAATGCCGCTCTCCCGTCACTCTGGTTAAAGTGTTATGAAAAAAAAGGCTGTTGGGGGCTAGGGAGTATCGAGTTGATCATTATACATGAAGAAATAACCAATTTCATCGTTTGGTTTATGTTTTACACGCTGCTGAGCTCCAGCTGGAAGTGTAAAATGAACCGGGCTGGTTAAAAAAAGAACCGGGCTGGTTAAAAAAAGAACCGGGCGACCCGGTAAAATTGCTTAGCCGGGGCTCTGGAAGCCTAACACGGCGTGATCTTGTCCAAAAAGCCGCTGCTGAGCTCCAGCTGGAAGTGTAAAAAGAACCGGGCTGGTTAAAAAAAAGAACCGGGCGGTCCGGTAAAATTGCTTAGCCGGGGTCCTGGAAGCCTAACCCGGCGTGATACTGTGCAAAAAGCCGCTGCTGAGTTCCAGCTGGAAGTGTAAAAAGAACCGGGCTGGTTAAAATAAGAACCGGGCTGGTTAAAAAAAGAACCGGGCGACCCGGTAAAATTGCTTAGCCGGGGCTCTGGAAGCCTAACACGGCGTGATCTTGTCCAAAAAGCCGCTGCTGAGCTCCAGCTGGAAGTGTAAAAAGAACCGGGCTGGTTAAAAAAAAGAACCGGGCGACCCGGTAAAATTGCTTAGCCGGGGCTCTGGAAGCCTACCACGGCGTGATCTTGTCCAAAAAGCCGCTGCTGAGCTCCAGCTGGAAGTGTAAAAAGAACCGGGCTGGTTAAAAAAAAGAACCGGGCGACCCGGTAAAATTGCTTAGCCGGGGCTCTGGAAGCCTAACACGGCGTGATCTTGTCCAAAAAGCCGCTCGTGAGCTCCAGCTGGAAGTGTAAAAAGAACCGGGCTGGTTAAAAAAAAGAACCTGGCGACCCGGTAAAATTGCTTAGCCGGGGCTCTGGAAGCCTAACACGGCGTGATCTTGTCCAAAAAGCCGCTGCTGAGCTCCAGCTGGAAGTGTAAAAAGAACCGGGCTGGTTAAAAAAAAGAACCGGGCGGTCCGGTAAAATTGCTTAGCCGGGGTCCTGGAAGCCTAACCCGGCGTGATACTGTGCAAAAAGCCGCTGCTGAGTTCCAGCTGGAAGTGTAAAAAGAACTGGGCTGGTTAAAAAAAGAACCGGGCTGGTTAAAAAAAGAACCGGGCGACCCGGTAAAATTGCTTAGCCGGGTCTCTGGAAGCCTAACACGGCGTGATCTTGTCCAAAAAGCCGCTGCTGAGCTCCAGCTGGAAGTGTAAAAAGAACCGGGCTGGTTAAAAAAAAGAACCGGGCGACCCGGTAAAATTGCTTAGCCGGGGCTCTGGAAGCCTACCACGGCGTGATCTTGTCCAAAAAGCCGCTGCTGAGCTCCAGCTGGAAGTGTAAAAAGAACCGGGCTGGTTAAAAAAAAGAACCGGGCGACCCGGTAAAATTGCTTAGCCGGGGCTCTGGAAGCCTAACACGGCGTGATCTTGTCCAAAAAGCCGCTCGTGAGCTCCAGCTGGAAGTGTAAAAAGAACCGGGCTGGTTAAAAAAAAGAACCTGGCGACCCGGTAAAATTGCTTAGCCGGGGCTCTGGAAGCCTAACACGGCGTGATCTTGTCCAAAAAGCCGCTGCTGAGCTCCAGCTGGAAGTGTCAAAAGAACCGGGCTGGTTAAAAAAAAGAACCGGGCGGCCCGGTAAAATTGCTTAGCCGGGGTCCTGGAAGCCTAACCCAGCGTGATATTGTCCAAAAAGCCGCTGCTGAGCTCCAGCTGGAAGTGTAAAAAGAACCGGTCTGGTTAAAAAAAAGAACCGGGCGGGCCGGTAAAATTGCTTAGCCGGGGCTCTGGAAGCCTAACACGGCGTGATCTTGTCCAAAAAGCCGCTCGTGAGCTCCAGCTGGAAGTGTAAAAAGAACCGGGCTGGTTCAAAAAAAGAACCGGGCGGCCCGGTAGAATTGCTTAGCCGAGGTCCTGGAAGCCTAACCCGCGTGATCTTGCGCAAAAAGCCGCTGCTGAGCTCCAGCTGGAAGTGTAAAAAGAACCGGGCTGGTTCAAAAAAAGAACCGGGCGGCCCGGTAAAATTGCTTAGCCGGGGTCCTGGAAGCCTAACGCGGCGTGATCTTGCCCGAAAGTCGGCCTCTATACTTCCATATTAGGTACCAGGCGCTATGAGCCAACTTGGCGAAAATTTTCTAAGTGCCCACGGCTCTGCGGGGATTGTGCGTCCGACCCGCACCGGTTCTCCAGCCGGCCTGAAATAACGCAAAACCAGCCTCTCCCCCTGGAGCTCACAGCCAAAGGCGAAACTTTTCTAAGTGCCTACGGCTCTGCGGGCTTTTGAGTCCGCCCCGCGCCGGTTCGTCAGTCGGCCTCAAAAAGCAAAAAATCAGCCTCTCTCCCTCGAGCTCGACTCGAGTTGAACATTATACATGAAGAAATAACCAATTTCATCGTTTGGTTTATGTTTTACACGCGTTTTAAATTTTATTGCCGAAATCGCTTTTTCTCGCCGAGATAAGCACGTTTTCTGAAATGCCGCTCTCCCGTCACTCTGGTTAAAGTGTTATGAAAAAAAAAAAAGGCTGTTGGGGGCTAGGGAGTATCGAGTTGATCATTATACATGAAGAAATAACCAATTTCATCGTTTGGTTTATGTTTTACACGCGTTTTAAATTTTATTGCCGAAATCGCTTTTTCTCGCCGAGATAAGCACGTTTTCTGAAATGCCGCTCTCCCGTTACTTTGGTTAAAGTGTTATAAAAAAAAAAAAAGGTTGTTGGGGGCTAGGGAGTATCGAGTTGATCATTATACATGAAGAAATAACCAATTTCATCGTTTGGTTTATGTTTTACACGCGTTTTAAATTTTATTGCCGAAATCGCTTTTTCTCGCCGAGATAAGCACGTTTTCTGAAATGCCGCTCTCCCGTCACTCTGGTTAAAGTGTTATGAAAAAAAAGGCTGTTGGGGGCTAGGGAGTATCGAGTTGATCATTATACATGAAGAAATAACCAATTTCATCGTTTGGTTTATGTTTTACACGCGTTTTAAATTTTATTGCCGAAATCGCTTTTTCTCGCCGAGATAAGCACGTTTTCTGAAATGCCGCTCTCCCGTCACTCTGGTTAAAGTGTTATGAAAAAAAAGGCTGTTGGGGGCTAGGGAGTATCGAGTTGATCATTATACATGAAGAAATAACCAATTTCATTGTTTGGTTTATGTTTTACACGCGTTTTAAATTTTATTGCCGAAATCGCTTTTTCTCGCCGAGATAAGCACGTTTTCTGAAATGCCGCTCTCCCGTCACTCTGGTTAAAGTGTTATGAAAAAAAAGGCTGTTGGGGGCTAGGGAGTATCGAGTTGATCATTATACATGAAGAAATAACCAATTTCATCGTTTGGTTTATGTTTTACACGCGTTTTAAATTTTATTGCCGAAATCGCTTTTTCTCGCCGAGATAAGCACGTTTTCTGAAATGCCGCTCTCCCGTCACTCTGGTTAAAGTGTTATGAAAAAAAAGGCTGTTGGGGGCTAGGGAGTATCGAGTTGATCATTATACATGAAGAAATAACCAATTTCATCGTTTGGTTTATGTTTTACACGCGTTTTAAATTTTATTGCCGAAATCGCTTTTTCTCGCCGAGATAAGCACGTTTTCTGAAATGCCGCTCTCCCGTCACTCTGGTTAAAGTGTTATGAAAAAAAAGGCTGTTGGGGGCTAGGGAGTATCGAGTTGATCATTATACATGAAGAAATAACCAATTTCATCGTTTGGTTTATGTTTTACACGCGTTTTAAATTTTATTGCCGAAATCGCTTTTTCTCGCCGAGATAAGCACGTTTTCTGAAATGCCGCTCTCCCGTCACTCTGGTTAAAGTGTTATGAAAAAAAAAGGCTGTTGGGGGCTAGGGAGTATCGAGTTGATCATTATACATGAAGAAATAACCAATTTCATCGTTTGGTTTATGTTTTACACGCGTTTTAAATTTTATTGCCGAAATCGCTTTTTCTCGCCGAGATAAGCACGTTTTCTGAAATGCCGCTCTCCCGTCACTCTGGTTAAAGTGTTATGAAAAAAAAGGCTGTTGGGGGCTAGGGAGTATCGAGTTGATCATTATACATGAAGAAATAACCAATTTCATCGTTTGGTTTATGTTTTACACGCGTTTTAAATTTTATTGCCGAAATCGCTTTTTCTCGCCGAGATAAGCACGTTTTCTGAAATGCCGCTCTCCCGTCACTCTGGTTAAAGTGTTATGAAAAAAAAGGCTGTTGGGGGCTAGGGAGTATCGAGTTGATCATTATATATGAAGAAATAACCAATTTCATCGTTTGGTTTATGTTTTACACGCGTTTTAAATTTTATTGCCGAAATCGCTTTTTCTCGCCGAGATAAGCACGTTTTCTGAAATGCCGCTCTCCCGTCACTCTGGTTAAAGTGTTATGAAAAAAAAGGCTGTTGGGGGCTAGGGAGTATCGAGTTGATCATTATACATGAAGAAATAACCAATTTCATCGTTTGGTTTGTTTTACACGCGTTTTAAATTTTATTGCCGAAATCGCTTTTTCTCGCCGAGATAAGCACGTTTTCTGAAATGCCGCTCTCCCGTCACTCTGGGTAAAGTGTTATGAAAAAAAGGCTGTTGGGGGCTAGGGAGTATCGAGTTGATCATTATACATGAAGAAATAACCAATTTCATCGTTTGGTTTATGTTTTACACGCGTTTTAAATTTTATTGCCGAAATCGCTTTTTCTCGCCGAGATAAGCACGTTTTCTGAAATGCCGCTCTCCCGTCACTCTGGTTAAAGTGTTATGAAAAAAAAAGGCTGTTGGGGGCTAGGGAGTATCGAGTTGATCATTATACATGACGAAATAACCAATTTCATCGTTTGGTTTATGTTTTACACGCGTTTTAAATTTTATTGCCGAAATCGCTTTTTCTCGCCGAGATAAGCACGTTTTCTGAAATGCCGCTCTCCCGTCACTCTGGTTAAAGTGTTATGAAAAGAAAGGCTGTTGGGGGCTAGGGAGTATCGAGTTGATCATTATACATGAAGAAATAACCAATTTCATCGTTTGGTTTATGTTTTACACGCGTTTTAAATTTTATTGCCGAAATCGCTTTTTCTCGCCGAGATAAGCACGTTTTCTGAAATGCCGCTCTCCCGTCACTCTGGTTAAAGTGTTATGAAAAAAAAGGCTGTTGGGGGCTAGGGAGTATCGAGTTGATCATTATACATGAAGAAATAACCAATTTCATCGTTTGGTTTATGTTTTACACGCGTTTTAAATTTTATTGCCGAAATCGCTTTTTCTCGCCGAGATAAGCACGTTTTCTGAAATGCCGCTCTCCCGTCACGCTAGTTAAAGTGTTATGAAAAAAAAGGCTGTTGGGGGCTAGGGAGTATCGAGTTGATCATTATACATGAAGATATAACCAATTTCATCGTTGGGTTTATGTTTTACACGCGTTTTAAATTTTATTACCGAAATCGCTTTTTCTCGCCGAGATAAGCACGTTTTCTGAAATGCCGCTCTCCCGTCACTCTGGTTAAAGTCTTATGAAAAAAAAGGCTGTTGGGGGCTAGGGAGTATCGAGTTGATCATTATACATGAAGAAATAACCAATTTCATCGTTTGGTTTATGTTTTACACGCGTTTTAAATTTTATTGCCGAAATCGCTTTTTCTCGCCGAGATAAGCACGTTTTCTGAAATGCCGCTCTCCCGTCACTCTGGTTAAAGTGTTATGAAAAAAAAGGCTGTTGGGGGCTAGGGAGTATCGAGTTGATCATTATACATGAAGAAATAACCAATTTCATCGTTTGGTTTATGTTTTACACGCGTTTTAAATTTTATTGCCGAAATCGCTTTTTCTCGCCGAGATAAGCACGTTTTCTGAAATGCCGCTCTCCCGTCACTCTGGTTAAAGTGTTATGAAAAAAAAGGCTGTTGGGGGCTAGGGAGTATCGAGTTGATCATTATACATGAAGAAATAACCAATTTCATCATTTGGTTTATGTTTTACACGCTGCTGAGCTCCAGCTGGAAGTGTAAAATGAACCGGGCTGGTTAAAAAAAGAACCGGGCTGGTTAAAAAAAGAACCGGGCGACCCGGTAAAATTGCTTAGCCGGGGCTCTGGAAGCCTAACACGGCGTGATCTTGTCCAAAAAGCCGCTGCTGAGCTCCAGCTGGAAGTGTAAAAAGAACCGGGCTGGTTAAAAAAAAGAACCGGGCGGTCCGGTAAAATTGCTTAGCCGGGGTCCTGGAAGCCTAACCCGGCGTGATACTGTGCAAAAAGCCGCTGCTGAGTTCCAGCTGGAAGTGTAAAAAGAACCGGGCTGGTTAAAAAAAGAACCGGGCTGGTTAAAAAAAGAACCGGGCGACCCGGTAAAATTGCTTAGCCGGGGCTCTGGAAGCCTAACACGGCGTGATCTTGTCCAAAAAGCCGCTGCTGAGCTCCAGCTGGAAGTGTAAAAAGAACCGGGCTGGTTAAAAAAAAGAACCGGGCGACCCGGTAAAATTGCTTAGCCGGGGCTCTGGAAGCCTACCACGGCGTGATCTTGTCCAAAAAGCCGCTGCTGAGCTCCAGCTGGAAGTGTAAAAAGAACCGGGCTGGTTAAAAAAAGAACCGGGCGACCCGGTAAAATTGCTTAGCCGGGGCTCTGGAAGCCTAACACGGCGTGATCTTGTCCAAAAAGCCGCTCGTGAGCTCCAGCTGGAAGTGTAAAAAGAACCGGGCTGGTTAAAAAAAAGAACCGGGCGGCCCGGTAAAATTGCTTAGCCGGGGTCCTGGAAGCCTAACCCGGCGTGATATTGTGCAAAAAGCCGCTGCTGAGCTCCAGCTGGAAGTGTAAAAAGAACCGGGCTGGTTAAAAAAAAGAACCGGGCGGGCCGGTAAAATTGCTTAGCCGGGGCTCTGGAAGCCTAACACGGCGTGATCTTGTCCAAAAAGCCGCTCGTGAGCTCCAGCTGGAAGTGTCAAAAGAACCGGGCTGGTTCAAAAAAAGAACCGGGCGGCCCGGTAGAATTGCTTAGCCGAGGTCCTGGAAGCCTAACCCGGCGTGATCTTGCGCAAAAAGCCGCTGCTGAGCTCCATCTGGAAGTGTAAAAAGAACCGGGCTGGTTCAAAAAAAGAACCGGGCGGCCCGGTAAAATTGCTTAGCCGGGGTCCTGGAAGCCTAACGCGGCGTGATCTTGCCCGAAAGTCGGCCTCTATACTTCCATATTAGGTACCAGGCGCTCAGAGCCAACTTGGCGAAAATTTTCCAAGTGCCCACGGCTCTGCGGGGATTGTGCGTCCGACCCGCGCCGGTTCTCCAGCCGGCCTGAAATAACGCAAAACCAGCCTCTCCCCCTGGAGCTCACAGCCAAAGGCGAAACCTTTCTAAGTGCCTACGGCTCTGCGGGCTTTTGAGTCCGCACCGGTTCGTCGGTCGGCCTCAAAAAGCGAAAAATCAGCCTCTCTCCCTGGAGCTCGACTCGAGTTGATCATTATACATGAAGAAATAACCAATTTCATCGTTTGGTTTATGTTTTACACGCGTTTTAAATTTTATTGCCGAAATCGCTTTTTCTCGCCGAGATAAGCACGTTTTCTGAAATGCCGCTCTCCCGTCACTCTGGTTAAAGTGTTATGAAAAAAAAGGCTGTTGGGGGCTAGGGAGTATCGAGTTGATCATTATACATGAAGAAATAACCAATTTCATCGTTTGGTTTATGTTTTACACGCGTTTTAAATTTTATTGCCGAAATCGCTTTTCCTCGCCGAGATAAGCACGTTTTCTGAAATGCCGCTCTCCCGTCACTCTGGTTAAAGTGTTATGAAAAAAAAAGGCTGTTGGGGGCTAGGGAGTATCGAGTTGATCATTATACATGAAGAAATAACCAATTTCATCGTTTGGTTTATGTTTTACACGCGTTTTAAATTTTATTGCCGAAATCGCTTTTTCTCGCCGAGATAAGCACGTTTTCTGAAATGCCGCTCTCCCGTCACTCTGGTTAAAGTGTTATGAAAAAAAAGGCTGTTGGGGGCTAGGGAGTATCGAGTTGATCATTATACATGAAGAAATAACCAATTTCATCGTTTGGTTTATGTTTTACACGCGTTTTAAATTTTATTGCCGAAATCGCTTTTTCTCGCCGAGATAAGCACGTTTTCTGAAATGCCGCTCTCCCGTCACTCTGGTTAAAGTGTTATGAAAAAAAAGGCTGTTGGGGGCTAGGGAGTATCGAGTTGATCATTATACATGAAGAAATAACCAATTTCATCGTTTGGTTTATGTTTTACAGGCGTTTTAAATTTTATTGCCGAAATCGCTTTTTCTCGCCGAGATAAGCACGTTTTATGAAATGCCGCTCTCCCGTCACTCTGGTTAAAGTGTTATGAAAAAAAAGGCTGTTGGGGGCTAGGGAGTATCGAGTTGATCATTATACATGAAGAAATAACCAATTTCATCGTTGGGTTTATGTTTTACACGCGTTTTAAATTTTATTACCGAAATCGCTTTTTCTCGCCGAGATAAGCACGTTTTCTGAAATGCCGCTCTCCCGTCACTCTGGTTAAAGTCTTATGAAAAAAAAGGCTGTTGGGGGCTAGGGAGTATCGAGTTGATCATTATACATGAAGAAATAACCAATTTCATCGTTTGGTTTATGTTTTACACGCGTTTTAAATTTTATTGCCGAAATCGCTTTTTCTCGCCGAGATAAGCACGTTTTCTGAAATGCCGCTCTCCCGTCACTCTGGTTAAAGTGTTATGAAAAAAAAGGCTGTTGGGGGCTAGGGAGTATCGAGTTGATCATTATACATGAAGAAATAACCAATTTCATCGTTTGGTTTATGTTTTACACGCGTTTTAAATTTTATTGCCGAAATCGCTTTTTCTCGCCGAGATAAGCACGTTTTCTGAAATGCCGCTCTCCCGTCACTCTGGTTAAAGTGTTATGAAAAAAAAGGCTGTTGGGGGCTAGGGAGTATCGAGTTGATCATTATACATGAAGAAATAACCAATTTCATCGTTTGGTTTATGTTTTACACGCGTTTTAAATTTTATTGCCGAAATCGCTTTTTCTCGCCGAGATAAGCACGTTTTCTGAAATGCCGCTCTCCCGTCACTCTGGTTAAAGTGTTATGAAAAAAAAGGCTGTTGGGGGCTAGGGAGTATCGAGTTGATCATTATACATGAAGAAATAACCAATTTCATCGTTTGGTTTATGTTTTACACGCGTTTTAAATTTTATTGCCGAAATCGCTTTTTCTCGCCGAGATAAGCACGTTTTCTGAAATGCCGCTCTCCCGTCACTCTGGTTAAAGTGTTATGAAAAAAAAGGCTGTTGGGGGCTAGGGAGTATCGAGTTGATCATTATACATGAAGAAATAACCAATTTCATCGTTTGGTTTATGTTTTACACGCGTTTTAAATTTTATTGCCGAAATCGCTTTTTCTCGCCGAGATAAGCACGTTTTCTGAAATGCCGCTCTCCCGTCACTCTGGTTAAAGTGTTATGAAAAAAAAGGCTGTTGGGGGCTAGGGAGTATCGAGTTGATCATTATACATGAAGAAATAACCAATTTCATCGTTTGGTTTATGTTTTACACGCGTTTTAAATTTTATTGCCGAAATCGCTTTTTCTCGCCGAGATAAGCACGTTTTCTGAAATGCCGCTCTCCCGTCACTCTGGTTAAAGTGTTATGAAAAAAAAGGCTGTTGGGGGCTAGGGAGTATCGAGTTGATCATTATACATGAAGAAATAACCAATTTCATCGTTTGGTTTATGTTTTACACGCGTTTTAAATTTTATTGCCGAAATCGCTTTTTCTCGCCGAGATAAGCACGTTTTCTGAAATGCCGCTCTCCCGTCACTCTGGTTAAAGTGTTATGAAAAAAAAGGCTGTTGGGGGCTAGGGAGTATCGAGTTGATCATTATATATGAAGAAATAACCAATTTCATCGTTTGGTTTATGTTTTACACGCGTTTTAAATTTTATTGCCGAAATCTCTTTTTCTCGCCGAGATAAGCACGTTTTCTGAAATGCCGCTCTCCCGTCACTCTGGTTAAAGTGTTATGAAAAAAAAGGCTGTTGGGGGCTAGGGAGTATCGAGTTGATCATTATACATGAAGAAATAACCAATTTCATCGTTTGGTTTATGTTTTACACGCGTTTTAAATTTTATTGCCGAAATCGCTTTTTCTCGCCGAGATAAGCACGTTTTCTGAAATGCCGCTCTCCCGTCACTCTGGTTAAAGTGTTATGAAAAAAAAGGCTGTTGGGGGCTAGGGAGTATCGAGTTGATCATTATACATGAAGAAATAACCAATTTCATCGTTTGGTTTGTTTTACACGCGTTTTAAATTTTATTGCCGAAATCGCTTTTTCTCGCCGAGATAAGCACGTTTTCTGAAATGCCGCTCTCCCGTCACTCTGGGTAAAGTGTTATGAAAAAAAGGCTGTTGGGGGCTAGGGAGTATCGAGTTGATCATTATACATGAAGAAATAACCAATTTCATCGTTTGGTTTATGTTTTACACGCGTTTTAAATTTTATTGCCGAAATCGCTTTTTCTCGCCGAGATAAGCACGTTTTCTGAAATGCCGCTCTCCCGTCACTCTGGTTAAAGTGTTATGAAAAAAAAGGCTGTTGGGGGCTAGGGAGTATCGAGTTGATCATTATACATGAAGAAATAACCAATTTCATCGTTTGGTTTATGTTTTACACGCGTTTTAAATTTTATTGCCGAAATCGCTTTTTCTCGCCGAGATAAGCACGTTTTCTGAAATGCCGCTCTCCCGTCACTCTGGTTAAAGTGTTATGAAAAAAAAGGCTGTTGGGGGCTAGGGAGTATCGAGTTGATCATTATACATGAAGAAATAACCAATTTCATCGTTTGGTTTATGTTTTACACGCTGCTGAGCTCCAGCTGGAAGTGTAAAATGAACCGGGCTGGTTAAAAAAAGAACCGGGCTGGTTAAAAAAAGAACCGGGCGACCCGGTAAAATTGCTTAGCCGGGGCTCTGGAAGCCTAACACGGCGTGATCTTGTCCAAAAAGCCGCTGCTGAGCTCCAGCTGGAAGTGTAAAAAGAACCGGGCTGGTTAAAAAAAAGAACCGGGCGGTCCGGTAAATTTGCTTAGCCGGGGTCCTGGAAGCCTAACCCGGCGTGATACTGTGCAAAAAGCCGCTGCTGAGTTCCAGCTGGAAGTGTAAAAAGAACCGGGCTGGTTAAAAAAAGAACCGGGCTGGTTAAAAAAAGAACCGGGCGACCCGGTAAAATTGCTTAGCCGGGGCTCTGGAAGCCTAACACGGCGTGATCTTGTCCAAAAAGCCGCTGCTGAGCTCCAGCTGGAAGTGTAAAAAGAACCGGGCTGGTTAAAAAAAAGAACCGGGCGACCCGGTAAAATTGCTTAGCCGGGGCTCTGGAAGCCTACCACGGCGTGATCTTGTCCAAAAAGCCGCTGCTGAGCTCCAGCTGGAAGTGTAAAAAGAACCGGGCTGGTTAAAAAAAAGAACCGGGCGACCCGGTAAAATTGCTTAGCCGCGGCTCTGGAAGCCTAACACGGCGTGATCTTGTCCAAAAAGCCGCTCGTGAGCTCCAGCTGGAAGTGTAAAAAGAACCGGGCTGGTTAAAAAAAAGAACCTGGCGACCCGGTAAAATTGCTTAGCCGGGGCTCTGGAAGCCTAACACGGCGTGATCTTGTCCAAAAAGCCGCTGCTGAGCTCCAGCTGGAAGTGTCAAAAGAACCGGGCTGGTTAAAAAAAAGAACCGGGCGGCCCGGTAAAATTGCTTAGCCGGGGTCCTGGAAGCCTAACCCAGCGTGATATTGTCCAAAAAGCCGCTGCTGAGCTCCAGCTGGAAGTGTAAAAAGAACCGGTCTGGTTAAAAAAAAGAACCGGGCGGGCCGGTAAAATTGCTTAGCCGGGGCTCTGGAAGCCTAACACGGCGTGATCTTGTCCAAAAAGCCGCTCGTGAGCTCCAGCTGGAAGTGTAAAAAGAACCGGGCTGGTTCAAAAAAAGAACCGGGCGGCCCGGTAGAATTGCTTAGCCGAGGTCCTGGAAGCCTAACCCGCGTGATCTTGTGCAAAAAGCCGCTGCTGAGCTCCAGCTGGAAGTGTAAAAAGAACCGGGCTGGTTCAAAAAAAGAACCGGGCGGCCCGGTAAAATTGCTTAGCCGGGGTCCTGGAAGCCTAACGCGGCGTGATCTTGCCCGAAAGTCGGCCTCTATACTTCCATATTAGGTACCAGGCGCTATGAGCCAACTTGGCGAAAATTTTCTAAGTGCCCACGGCTCTGCGGGGATTGTGCGTCCGACCCGCACCGGTTCTCCAGCCGGCCTGAAATAACGCAAAACCAGCCTCTCCCCCTGGAGCTCACAGCCAAAGGCGAAACTTTTCTAAGTGCCTACGGCTCTGCGGGCTTTTGAGTCCGCCCCGCGCCGGTTCGTCAGTCGGCCTCAAAAAGCAAAAAATCAGCCTCTCTCCCTGGAGCTCGACTCGAGTTGAACATTATACATGAAGAAATAACCAATTTCATCGTTTGGTTTATGTTTTACACGCGTTTTAAATTTTATTGCCGAAATCGCTTTTTCTCGCCGAGATAAGCACGTTTTCTGAAATGCCGCTCTCCCGTCACTCTGGTTAAAGTGTTATGAAAAAAAAAGGCTGTTGGGGGCTAGGGAGTATCGAGTTGATCATTATACATGAAGAAATAACCAATTTCATCGTTTGGTTTATGTTTTACACGCGTTTTAAATTTTATTGCCGAAATCGCTTTTTCTCGCCGAGATAAGCACGTTTTCTGAAATGCCGCTCTCCCGTTACTCTGGTTAAAGTGTTATAAAAAAAAAAAAAAAAAGGCTGTTGGGGGCTAGGGAGTATCGAGTTGATCATTATACATGAAGAAATAACCAATTTCATCGTTTGGTTTATGTTTTACACGCGTTTTAAATTTTATTGCCGAAATCGCTTTTTCTCGCCGAGATAAGCACGTTTTCTGAAATGCCGCTCTCCCGTCACTCTGGTTAAAGTTTTATGAAAAAAAAAGGCTGTTGGGGGCTAGGGAGTATCGAGTTGATCATTATACATGAAGAAATAACCAATTTCATCGTTTGGTTTATGTTTTACACGCTGCTGAGCTCCAGCTGGAAGTGTAAAAAGAACCGGGCTGGTTAAAAAAAGAACCGGGCTGGTAAAAAAAGAACCGGGCGACCCGATAAATTTGCTTAGCTGGGGCTCTGGAAGCCTAACACGGCGTGATCTTGTCCAAAAAGCCGCTGCTGAGCTCCAGCTGGAAGTGTAAAAAGAACCGGGCTGGTTAAAAAAAAGAACCGGGCGACCTGGTAAAATTGCTTAGCCGGGGCTCTGGAAGCCTAACACGGCGTGATCTTGTCCAAAAAGCCGCTGCTGAGCTCCAGCTGGAAGTGTAAAAAGAACCGGGCTGGTTAAAAAAAAGAACCGGGCGGCCCGGTAAAATTGCTTAGCCGGGGTCCTGGAAGCCTAACCCGGCGTGATACTGTGCAAAAAGCCGCTGCTGAGCTCCAGCTGGAAGTGTAAAAAGAACCGGGCTGGTTAAAAAAAGAACCGGGCGACCCGGTAAAATTGCTTAGCCGGGGCTCTGGAAGCCTAACACGGCGTGATCTTGTCCAAAAAGCCGCTGCTGAGCTCCAGCTGGAAGTGTAAAAAGAACCGGGCTGGTTAAAAAAAAGAACCGGGCGGCCCGTTAAAATTGCTTAGCCGGGGCTCTGAAAGTGTAACCAGTCGTGATCTTGTCCAAAAAGCCGCTCGTGAGCTCCAGCTGGAAGTGTAAAAAGAACCGGGCTGGTTAAAAAAAAGAACCGGGCGGCCCGGTAAAATTGCTTAGCCGGGGTCCTGGAAGCCTAACCCGGCGTGATATTGTGCAAAAAGCCGCTGCTGAGCTCCAGCTGGAAGTGTAAAAAGAACCGGGCTGGTTAAAAAAAAGAACCGGGCGGGCCGGTAAAATTGCTTAGCCGGGGCTCTGGAAGCCTAACACGGCGTGATCTTGTCCAAAAAGCCGCTCGTGAGCTCCAGCTGGAAGTGTCAAAAGAACCGGGCTGGTTAAAAAAAAGAACCGGGCGGCCCGTTAAAATTGCTTAGCCGGGGCTCTGAAAGTCTAACCAGTCGTGATCTTGTCCAAAAAGCCGCTCGTGAGCTCCAGCTGGAAGTGTAAAAAGAACCGGGCTGGTTAAAAAAAAGAACCGGGCGGCCCGGTAAAATTGCTTAGCCGGGGTCCTGGAAGCCTAACCCGGCGTGATATTGTCCAAAAAGCCGCTGCTGAGCTCCAGCTGGAAGTGTAAAAAGAACCGGGCTGGTTAAAAAAAAGAACCGGGCGGGCCGGTAAAATTGCTTAGCCGGGGCTCTGGAAGCCTAACAGGGCGTGATCTTGTCCAAAAAGCCGCTCGTGAGCTCCAGCTGGAAGTGTAAAAAGAACCGGGCTGGTTCAAAAAAAGAACCGGGCGGCCCGGTAGAATTGCTTAGCCGAGGTCCTGGAAGCCTAACCCGGCGTGATCTTGCGCAAAAAGCCGCTGCTGAGCTCCAGCTGGAAGTGTAAAAAGAACCGGGCTGGTTCAAAAAAAGAACCGGGTGGCCCGGTAAAATTGCTTAGCCGGGGTCCTGGAAGCCTAACGCGGCGTGATCTTGCCCGAAAGTCGGCCTCTATACTTCCATATTAGGTACCAGGCGCTCAGAGCCAACTTGGCGAAAATTTTCGAAGTGCCCACGGCTCTGCGGGGATTGTGCGTCCGACCCGCGCCGGTTCTCCAGCCGGCCTGAAATAACGCAAAACCAGCCTCTCCCCCTGGAGCTCAAGCCAAAGGCGAAACCTTTCTAAGTGCCTACGGCTCTGCGGGCTTTTGAGTCCGCCCCGCGCGGTTCGTCGGTCGGCCTCAAAAAGCGAAAAATCAGCCTCTCTCCCTGGAGCTCGACTCGAGTTGATCATTATACATGAAGAAATAACCAATTTCATCGTTTGGTTTATGTTTTACACGCGTTTTAATTTTTATTGCCGAAATCGCTTTTTCTCGCCGAGATAAGCACGTTTTCTGAAATGCCGCTCTCCCGTCACTCTGGTTAAAGTGTTATGAAAGAAAAGGCTGTTGGGGGCTAGGGAGTATCGAGTTGATCATTATACATGAAGAAATAACCAATTTCATCGTTTGGTTTATGTTTTACACGCGTTTTAAATTTTATTGCCGAAATCGCTTTTTCTCGCCGAGATAAGCACGTTTTCTGAAATGCCGCTCTCCCGTCACTCTGGTTAAAGTGTTATGAAAAAAAAGGCTGTTGGGGGCTAGGGAGTATCGAGTTGATCATTATACATGAAGAAATAACCAATTTCATCGTTTGGTTTATGTTTTACACGCGTTTTAAATTTTATTGCCGAAATCGCTTTTTCTCGCCGAGATAAGCACGTTTTCTGAAATGCCGCTCTCCCGTCACTCTGGTTAAAGTGTTATGAAAAAAAAGGCTGTTGGGGGCTAGGGAGTATCGAGTTGATCATTATACATAAAGAAATAACCAATTTCATCGTTTGGTTTATGTTTTACACGCGTTTTAAATTTTATTGCCGAAATCGCTTTTTCTCGCCGAGATAAGCACGTTTTCTGAAATGCCGCTCTCCCGTCACTCTGGTTAAAGTGTTATGAAAAAAAAGGCTGTTGGGGGCTAGGGAGTATCGAGTTGATCATTATACATGAAGAAATAACCAATTTCATCGTTTGGTTTATGTTTTACACGCGTTTTAAATTTTATTGCCGAAATCGCTTTTTCTCGCCGAGATAAGCACGTTTTCTGAAATGCCGCTCTCCCGTCACTCTGGTTAAAGTCTTATGAAAAAAAAGGCTGTTGGGGGCTAGGGAATATCGAGTTGATCATTATACATGAAGAAATAACCAATTTCATCGTTTGGTTTATGTTTTACACGCGTTTTAAATTTTATTGCCGAAATCGCTTTTTCTCGCCGAGATAAGCACGTTTTCTGAAATGCCGCTCTCCCGTCACTCTGGTTAAAGTGTTATGAAAAAAAAGGCTGTTGGGGGCTAGGGAGTATCGAGTTGATCATTATACATGAAGAAATAACCAATTTCATCGTTTGGTTTATGTTTTACACGCGTTTTAAATTTTATTGCCGAAATCGCTTTTTCTCGCCGAGATAAGCACGTTTTCTGAAATGCCGCTCTCCCGTCACTCTGGTTAAAGTGTTTTGAAAAAAAAGGCTGTTGGGGGCTAGGGAGTATCGAGTTGATCATTATACATAAAGAAATAACCAATTTCATCGTTTGGTTTATGTTTTACACGCGTTTTAAATTTTATTGCCGAAATCGCTTTTTCTTGCCGAGACAAGCACGTTTTCTAAAATGCCGCTCTCCCGTCACTCTGGTTAAAGTGTTATGAAAAAAAAGGCTGTTGGGGGCTAGGGAGTATCGAGTTGATCATTATACATGAAGAAATAACCAATTTCATCGTTTGGTTTATGTTTTACACGCGTTTTAATTTTTATTGCCGAAATCGCTTTTTCTCGCCGAGATAAGCACGTTTTCTGAAATGCCGCTCTCCCGTCACTCTGGTTAAAGTGTTATGGAAAAAAAGGCTGTTGGGGGCTAGGGAGTATCGAGTTGATCATTATACATGAAGAAATAGCCAATTTCATCGTTTGGTTTATGTTTTACACGCTGCTGAGCTCCAGCTGGAAGTGTAAAATGAACCGGGCTGGTTAAAAAAAGAACCGGGCTGGTTAAAAAAAGAACCGGGCGACCCGGTAAAATTGCTTAGCCGGGGCTCTGGAAGCCTAACACGGCGTGATCTTGTCCAAAAAGCCGCTGCTGAGCTCCAGCTGGAAGTGTAAAAAGAACCGGGCTGGTTAAAAAAAAGAACCGGGCGGTCCGGTAAAATTGCTTAGCCGGGGTCCTGGAAGCCTAACCCGGCGTGATACTGTGCAAAAAGCCGCTGCTGAGTTCCAGCTGGAAGTGTAAAAAGAACCGGGCTGGTTAAAAAAAGAACCGGGCTGGTTAAAAAAAGAACCGGGCGACCCGGTAAAATTGCTTAGCCGGGGCTCTGGAAGCCTAACACGGCGTGATCTTGTCCAAAAAGCCGCTGCTGAGCTCCAGCTGGAAGTGTAAAAAGAACCGGGCTGGTTTAAAAAAAGAACCGGGCGGCCCGGTAAAATTGCTTAGCCGGGGTCCTGGAAGCCTAACCCGGCGTGATATTGTCCAAAAAGCCGCTGCTGAGCTCCAGCTGGAAGTGTAAAAAGAACCGGGCTGGTTAAAAAAAAGAACCGGGCGGGCCGGTAAAATTGCTTAGCCGGGGCTCTGGAAGCCTAACAGGGCGTGATCTTGTCCAAAAAGCCGCTCGTGAGCTCCAGCTGGAAGTGTAAAAAGAACCGGGCTGGTTCAAAAAAAGAACCGGGCGGCCCGGTAGAATTGCTTAGCCGAGGTCCTGGAAGCCTAACCCGGCGTGATCTTGCGCAAAAAGCCGCTGCTGAGCTCCAGCTGGAAGTGTAAAAAGAACCGGGCTGGTTCAAAAAAAGAACCGGGTCGCCCGGTAAAATTGCTTAGCCGGGGTCCTGGAAGCCTAACGCGGCGTGATCTTGCCCGAAAGTCGGCCTCTATACTTCCATATTAGGTACCAGGCGCTCAGAGCCAACTTGGCGAAAATTTTCGAAGTGCCCACGGCTCTGCGGGGATTGTGCGTCCGACCCGCGCCGGTTCTCCAGCCGGCCTGAAATAACGCAAAACCAGCCTCTCCCCCTGGAGCTCACAGCCAAAGGCGAAACCTTTCTAAGTGCCTACGGCTCTGCGGGCTTTTGAGTCCGCCCCGCGCCGGTTCGTCGGTCGGCCTCAAAAAGCGAAAAATCAGCCTCTCTCCCTGGAGCTCGACTCGAGTTGATCATTATACATGAAGAAATAACCAATTTCATCGTTTGGTTTATGTTTTACACGCGTTTTAAATTTTATTGCCGAAATCGCTTTTTCTCGCCGAGATAAGCACGTTTTCTGAAATGCCGCTCTCCCGTCACTCTGGTTAAAGTGTTATGAAAAAAAAGGCTGTTGGGGGCTAGGGAGTATCGAGTTGATCATTATACATGAAGAAATAACCAATTTCATCGTTTGGTTTATGTTTTACACGCGTTTTAAATTTTATTGCCGAAATCGCTTTTTCTCGCCGAGATAAGCACGTTTTCTGAAATGCCGCTCTCCCGTCACTCTGGTTAAAGTGTTATGAAAAAAAAGGCTGTTGGGGGCTAGGGAGTATCGAGTTGATCATTATACATAAAGAAATAACCAATTTCATCGTTTGGTTTATGTTTTACACGCGTTTTAAATTTTATTGCCGAAATCGCTTTTTCTCGCCGAGATAAGCACGTTTTCTGAAATGCCGCTCTCCCGTCACTCTGGTTAAAGTGTTATGAAAAAAAAGGCTGTTGGGGGCTAGGGAGTATCGAGTTGATCATTATACATGAAGAAATAACCAATTTCATCGTTTGGTTTATGTTTTACACGCGTTTTAAATTTTATTGCCGAAATCGCTTTTTCTCGCCGAGATAAGCACGTTTTCTGAAATGCCGCTCTCCCGTCACTCTGGTTAAAGTGTTATGGAAAAAAAGGCTGTTGGGGGCTAGGGAGTATCGAGTTGATCATTATACATGAAGAAATAGCCAATTTCATCGTTTGGTTTATGTTTTACACGCTGCTGAGCTCCAGCTGGAAGTGTAAAATGAACCGGGCTGGTTAAAAAAAGAACCGGGCTGGTTAAAAAAAGAACCGGGCGACCCGGTAAAATTGCTTAGCCGGGGCTCTGGAAGCCTAACACGGCGTGATCTTGTCCAAAAAGCCGCTGCTGAGCTCCAGCTGGAAGTGTAAAAAGAACCGGGCTGGTTAAAAAAAAGAACCGGGCGGTCCGGTAAAATTGCTTAGCCGGGGTCCTGGAAGCCTAACCCGGCGTGATACTGTGCAAAAAGCCGCTGCTGAGTTCCAGCTGGAAGTGTAAAAAGAACCGGGCTGGTTAAAAAAAGAACCGGGCTGGTTAAAAAAAGAACCGGGCGACCCGGTAAAATTGCTTAGCCGGGGCTCTGGAAGCCTAACACGGCGTGATCTTGTCCAAAAAGCCGCTGCTGAGCTCCAGCTGGAAGTGTAAAAAGAACCGGGCTGGTTAAAAAAAAGAACCGGGCGACCCGGTAAAATTGCTTAGCCGGGGCTCTGGAAGCCTACCACGGCGTGATCTTGTCCAAAAAGCCGCTGCTGAGCTCCAGCTGGAAGTGTAAAAAGAACCGGGCTGGTTAAAAAAAAGAACCGGGCGACCCGGTAAAATTGCTTAGCCGGGGCTCTGGAAGCCTAACACGGCGTGATCTTGTCCAAAAAGCCGCTCGTGAGCTCCAGCTGGAAGTGTAAAAAGAACCGGGCTGGTTAAAAAAAAGAACCTGGCGACCCGGTAAAATTGCTTAGCCGGGGCTCTGGAAGCCTAACACGGCGTGATCTTGTCCAAAAAGCCGCTGCTGAGCTCCAGCTGGAAGTGTCAAAAGAACCGGGCTGGTTAAAAAAAAGAACCGGGCGGCCCGGTAAAATTGCTTAGCCGGGGTCCTGGAAGCCTAACCCAGCGTGATATTGTCCAAAAAGCCGCTGCTGAGCTCCAGCTGGAAGTGTAAAAAGAACCGGTCTGGTTAAAAAAAAGAACCGGGCGGGCCGGTAAAATTGCTTAGCCGGGGCTCTGGAAGCCTAACACGGCGTGATCTTGTCCAAAAAGCCGCTCGTGAGCTCCAGCTGGAAGTGTAAAAAGAACCGGGCTGGTTCAAAAAAAGAACCGGGCGGCCCGGTAGAATTGCTTAGCCGAGGTCCTGGAAGCCTAACCCGCGTGATCTTGCGCAAAAAGCCGCTGCTGAGCTCCAGCTGGAAGTGTAAAAAGAACCGGGCTGGTTCAAAAAAAGAACCGGGCGGCCCGGTAAAATTGCTTAGCCGGGGTCCTGGAAGCCTAACGCGGCGTGATCTTGCCCGAAAGTCGGCCTCTATACTTCCATATTAGGTACCAGGCGCTATGAGCCAACTTGGCGAAAATTTTCTAAGTGCCCACGGCTCTGCGGGGATTGTGCGTCCGACCCGCACCGGTTCTCCAGCCGGCCTGAAATAACGCAAAACCAGCCTCTCCCCCTGGAGCTCACAGCCAAAGGCGAAACTTTTCTAAGTGCCTACGGCTCTGCGGGCTTTTGAGTCCGCCCCGCGCCGGTTCGTCAGTCGGCCTCAAAAAGCAAAAAATCAGCCTCTCTCCCTGGAGACTCGAGTTGAACATTATACATGAAGAAATAACCAATTTCATCGTTTGGTTTATGTTTTACACGCGTTTTAAATTTTATTGCCGAAATCGCTTTTTCTCGCCGAGATAAGCACGTTTTCTGAAATGCCGCTCTCCCGTCACTCTGGTTAAAGTGTTATGAAAAAAAAGGCTGTTGGGGGCTAGGGAGTATCGAGTTGATCATTATACATGAAGAAATAACCAATTTCATCGTTTGGTTTATGTTTTACACGCGTTTTAAATTTTATTGCCGAAATCGCTTTTTCTCGCCGAGATAAGCACGTTTTCTGAAATGCCGCTCTCCCGTCACTCTGGTTAAAGTGTTATGAAAAAAAAGGCTGTTGGGGGCTAGGGAGTATCGAGTTGATCATTATACATGAAGAAATAACCAATTTCATCGTTGGGTTTATGTTTTACACGCGTTTTAAATTTTATTACCGAAATCGCTTTTTCTCGCCGAGATAAGCACGTTTTCTGAAATGCCGCTCTCCCGTCACTCTGGTTAAAGTCTTATGAAAAAAAAGGCTGTTGGGGGCTAGGGAGTATCGAGTTGATCATTATACATAAAGAAATAACCAATTTCATCGTTTGGTTTATGTTTTACACGCGTTTTAAATTTTATTGCCGAAATCGCTTTTTCTCGCCGAGATAAGCACGTTTTCTGAAATGCCGCTCTCCCGTCACTCTGGTTAAAGTGTTATGAAAAAAAAGGCTGTTGGGGGCTAGGGAGTATCGAGTTGATCATTATACATGAAGAAATAACCAATTTCATCGTTTGGTTTATGTTTTACACGCGTTTTAAATTTTATTGCCGAAATCGCTTTTTCTCGCCGAGATAAGCACGTTTTCTGAAATGCCGCTCTCCCGTCACTCTGGTTAAAGTGTTATGAAAAAAAAGGCTGTTGGGGGCTAGGGAGTATCGAGTTGATCATTATACATAAAGAAATAACCAATTTCATCGTTTGGTTTATGTTTTACACGCGTTTTAAATTTTATTGCCGAAATCGCTTTTTCTCGCCGAGATAAGCACGTTTTTCTGAAATGCCGCTCTCCCGTCACTCTGGTTAAAGTGTTATGAAAAAAAAGGCTGTTGGGGGCTAGGGAGTATCGAGTTGATCATTATACATGAAGAAATAACCAATTTCATCGTTTGGTTTATGTTTTACACGCGTTTTAAATTTTATTGCCGAAATCGCTTTTTCTCGCCGAGATAAGCACGTTTTCTGAAATGCCGCTCTCCCGTCACTCTGGTTAAAGTGTTATGGAAAAAAAGGCTGTTGGGGGCTAGGGAGTATCGAGTTGATCATTATACATGAAGAAATAGCCAATTTCATCGTTTGGTTTATGTTTTACACGCTGCTGAGCTCCAGCTGGAAGTGTAAAATGAACCGGGCTGGTTAAAAAAAGAACCGGGCTGGTTAAAAAAAGAACCGGGCGACCCGGTAAAATTGCTTAGCCGGGGCTCTGGAAGCCTAACACGGCGTGATCTTGTCCAAAAAGCCGCTGCTGAGCTCCAGCTGGAAGTGTAAAAAGAACCGGGCTGGTTAAAAAAAAGAACCGGGCGGTCCGGTAAAATTGCTTAGCCGGGGTCCTGGAAGCCTAACCCGGCGTGATACTGTGCAAAAAGCCTCTGCTGAGTTCCAGTTGGAAGTGTAAAAAGAACCGGGCTGGTTAAAAAAAGAACCGGGCTGGTTAAAAAAAGAACCGGGCGACCCGGTAAAATTGCTTAGCCGGGGCTCTGGAAGCCTAACACGGCGTGATCTTGTCCAAAAAGCCGCTGCTGAGCTCCAGCTGGAAGTGTAAAAAGAACCGGGCTGGTTAAAAAAAAGAACCGGGCGGCCCGGTAAAATTGCTTAGCCGGGGTCCTGGAAGCCTAACCCGGCGTGATATTGTCCAAAAAGCCGCTGCTGAGCTCCAGCTGGAAGTGTAAAAAGAACCGGGCTGGTTAAAAAAAAGAACCGGGCGGGCCGGTAAAATTGCTTAGCCGGGGCTCTGGAAGCCTAACAGGGCGTGATCTTGTCCAAAAAGCCGCTCGTGAGCTCCAGCTGGAAGTGTAAAAAGAACCGGGCTGGTTCAAAAAAAGAACCGGGCGGCCCGGTAGAATTGCTTAGCCGAGGTCCTGGAAGCCTAACCCGGCGTGATCTTGCGCAAAAAGCCGCTGCTGAGCTCCAGCTGGAAGTGTAAAAAGAACCGGGCTGGTTCAAAAAAAGAACCGGGTCGCCCGGTAAAATTGCTTAGCCGGGGTCCTGGAAGCCTAACGCGGCGTGATCTTGCCCGAAAGTCGGCCTCTATACTTCCATATTAGGTACCAGGCGCTCAGAGCCAACTTGGCGAAAATTTTCGAAGTGCCCACGGCTCTGCGGGGATTGTGCGTCCGACCCGCGCCGGTTCTCCAGCCGGCCTGAAATAACGCAAAACCAGCCTCTCCCCCTGGAGCTCACAGCCAAAGGCGAAACCTTTCTAAGTGCCTACGGCTCTGCGGGCTTTTGAGTCCGCCCCGCGCCGGTTCGTCGGTCGGCCTCAAAAAGCGAAAAATCAGCCTCTCTCCCTGGAGCTCGACTCGAGTTGATCATTATACATGAAGAAATAACCAATTTCATCGTTTGGTTTATGTTTTACACGCGTTTTAAATTTTATTGCCGAAATCGCTTTTTCTCGCCGAGATAAGCACGTTTTCTGAAATGCCGCTCTCCCGTCACTCTGGTTAAAGTGTTATGAAAAAAAAGGCTGTTGGGGGCTAGGGAGTATCGAGTTGATCATTATACATGAAGAAATAACCAATTTCATCGTTTGGTTTATGTTTTACACGCGTTTTAAATTTTATTGCCGAAATCGCTTTTTCTCGCCGAGATAAGCACGTTTTCTGAAATGCCGCTCTCCCGTCACTCTGGTTAAAGTGTTATGAAAAAAAAGGCTGTTGGGGGCTAGGGAGTATCGAGTTGATCATTATACATGAAGAAATAACCAATTTCATCGTTTGGTTTATGTTTTACAGGCGTTTTAAATTTTATTGCCGAAATCGCTTTTTCTCGCCGAGATAAGCACGTTTTATGAAATGCCGCTCTCCCGTCACTCTGGTTAAAGTGTTATGAAAAAAAAGGCTGTTGGGGGCTAGGGAGTATCGAGTTGATCATTATACATGAAGAAATAACCAATTTCATCGTTGGGTTTATGTTTTACACGCGTTTTAAATTTTATTACCGAAATCGCTTTTTCTCGCCGAGATAAGCACGTTTTCTGAAATGCCGCTCTCCCGTCACTCTGGTTAAAGTCTTATGAAAAAAAAGGCTGTTGGGGGCTAGGGAGTATCGAGTTGATCATTATACATGAAGAAATAACCAATTTCATCGTTTGGTTTATGTTTTACACGCGTTTTAAATTTTATTGCCGAAATCGCTTTTTCTCGCCGAGATAAGCACGTTTTCTGAAATGCCGCTCTCCCGTCACTCTGGTTAAAGTGTTATGAAAAAAAAGGCTGTTGGGGGCTAGGGAGTATCGAGTTGATCATTATACATGAAGAAATAACCAATTTCATCGTTTGGTTTATGTTTTACACGCGTTTTAAATTTTATTGCCGAAATCGCTTTTTCTCGCCGAGATAAGCACGTTTTCTGAAATGCCGCTCTCCCGTCACTCTGGTTAAAGTGTTATGAAAAAAAAGGCTGTTGGGGGCTAGGGAGTATCGAGTTGATCATTATACATGAAGAAATAACCAATTTCATCGTTTGGTTTATGTTTTACACGCTGCTGAGCTCCAGCTGGAAGTGTAAAATGAACCGGGCTGGTTAAAAAAAGAACCGGGCTGGTTAAAAAAAGAACCGGGCGACCCGGTAAAATTGCTTAGCCGGGGCTCTGGAAGCCTAACACGGCGTGATCTTGTCCAAAAAGCCGCTGCTGAGCTCCAGCTGGAAGTGTAAAAAGAACCGGGCTGGTTAAAAAAAAGAACCGGGCGGTCCGGTAAAATTGCTTAGCCGGGGTCCTGGAAGCCTAACCCGGCGTGATACTGTGCAAAAAGCCGCTGCTGAGTTCCAGCTGGAAGTGTAAAAAGAACCGGGCTGGTTAAAAAAAGAACCGGGCTGGTTAAAAAAAGAACCGGGCGACCCGGTAAAATTGCTTAGCCGGGGCTCTGGAAGCCTAACACGGCGTGATCTTGTCCAAAAAGCCGCTGCTGAGCTCCAGCTGGAAGTGTAAAAAGAACCGGGCTGGTTAAAAAAAAGAACCGGGCGACCCGGTAAAATTGCTTAGCCGGGGCTCTGGAAGCCTACCACGGCGTGATCTTGTCCAAAAAGCCGCTGCTGAGCTCCAGCTGGAAGTGTAAAAAGAACCGGGCTGGTTAAAAAAAAAGAACCGGGCGACCTGGTAAAATTGCTTAGCCGGGGCTCTGGAAGCCTAACACGGCGTGATCTTGTCCAAAAAGCCGCTCGTGAGCTCCAACTGGAAGTGTAAAAAGAACCGGGCTGGTTAAAAAAAAGAACCTGGCGACCCGGTAAAATTGCTTAGCCGGGGCTCTGGAAGCCTAACACGGCGTGATCTTGTCCAAAAAGCCGCTGCTGAGCTCCAGCTGGAAGTGTCAAAAGAACCGGGCTGGTTAAAAAAAAGAACCGGGCGGCCCGGTAAAATTGCTTAGCCGGGGTCCTGGAAGCCTAACCCAGCGTGATATTGTCCAAAAAGCCGCTGCTGAGCTCCAGCTGGAAGTGTAAAAAGAACCGGTCTGGTTAAAAAAAAAAGAACCGGGCGGGCCGGTAAAATTGCTTAGCCGGGGCTCTGGAAGCCTAACACGGCGTGATCTTGTCCAAAAAGCCGCTCGTGAGCTCCAGCTGGAAGTGTAAAAAGAACCGGGCTGGTTCAAAAAAAGAACCGGGCGGCCCGGTAGAATTGCTTAGCCGAGGTCCTGGAAGCCTAACCCGCGTGATCTTGCGCAAAAAGCCGCTGCTGAGCTCCAGCTGGAAGTGTAAAAAGAACCGGGCTGGTTCAAAAAAAGAACCGGGCGGCCCGGTAAAATTGCTTAGCCGGGGTCCTGGAAGCCTAACGCGGCGTGATCTTGCCCGAAAGTCGGCCTCTATACTTCCATATTAGGTACCAGGCGCTATGAGCCAACTTGGCGAAAATTTTCTAAGTGCCCACGGCTCTGCGGGGATTGTGCGTCCGACCCGCACCGGTTCTCCAGCCGGCCTGAAATAACGCAAAACCAGCCTCTCCCCCTGGAGCTCACAGCCAAAGGCGAAACTTTTCTAAGTGCCTACGGCTCTGCGGGCTTTTGAGTCCGCCCCGCGCCGGTTCGTCAGTCGGCCTCAAAAAGCAAAAAATCAGCCTCTCTCCCTGGAGCTCGACTCGAGTTGAACATTATACATGAAGAAATAACCAATTTCATCGTTTGGTTTATGTTTTACACGCGTTTTAAATTTTATTGCCGAAATCGCTTTTTCTCGCCGAGATAAGCACGTTTTCTGAAATGCCGCTCTCCCGTCACTCTGGTTAAAGTGTTATGAAAAAAAAAGGCTGTTGGGGGCTAGGGAGTATCGAGTTGATCATTATACATGAAGAAATAACCAATTTCATCGTTTGGTTTATGTTTTACACGCGTTTTAAATTTTATTGCCGAAATCGCTTTTTCTCGCCGAGATAAGCACGTTTTCTGAAATGCCGCTCTCCCGTTACTCTGGTTAAAGTGTTATAAAAAAAAAAAAAAAGGCTGTTGGGGGCTAGGGAGTATCGAGTTGATCATTATACATGAAGAAATAACCAATTTCATCGTTTGGTTTATGTTTTACACGCGTTTTAAATTTTATTGCCGAAATCGCTTTTTCTCGCCGAGATAAGCACGTTTTCTGAAATGCCGCTCTCCCGTCACTCTGGTTAAAGTTTTATGAAAAAAAAAGGCTGTTGGGGGCTAGGGAGTATCGAGTTGATCATTATACATGAAGAAATAACCAATTTCATCGTTTGGTTTATGTTTTACACGCTGCTGAGCTCCAGCTGGAAGTGTAAAAAGAACCGGGCTGGTTAAAAAAAGAACCGGGCTGGTAAAAAAAGAACCGGGCGACCCGATAAATTTGCTTAGCTGGGGCTCTGGAAGCCTAACACGGCGTGATCTTGTCCAAAAAGCCGCTGCTGAGCTCCAGCTGGAAGTGTAAAAAGAACCGGGCTGGTTAAAAAAAAGAACCGGGCGACCTGGTAAAATTGCTTAGCCGGGGCTCTGGAAGCCTAACACGGCGTGATCTTGTCCAAAAAGCCGCTGCTGAGCTCCAGCTGGAAGTGTAAAAAGAACCGGGCTGGTTAAAAAAAAGAACCGGGCGGCCCGGTAAAATTGCTTAGCCGGGGTCCTGGAAGCCTAACCCGGCGTGATACTGTGCAAAAAGCCGCTGCTGAGCTCCAGCTGGAAGTGTAAAAAGAACCGGGCTGGTTAAAAAAAGAACCGGGCGACCCGGTAAAATTGCTTAGCCGGGGCTCTGGAAGCCTAACACGGCGTGATCTTGTCCAAAAAGCCGCTGCTGAGCTCCAGCTGGAAGTGTAAAAAGAACCGGGCTGGTTAAAAAAAAGAACCGGGCGGCCCGTTAAAATTGCTTAGCCGGGGCTCTGAAAGTGTAACCAGTCGTGATCTTGTCCAAAAAGCCGCTCGTGAGCTCCAGCTGGAAGTGTAAAAAGAACCGGGCTGGTTAAAAAAAAGAACCGGGCGGCCCGGTAAAATTGCTTAGCCGGGGTCCTGGAAGCCTAACCCGGCGTGATATTGTGCAAAAAGCCGCTGCTGAGCTCCAGCTGGAAGTGTAAAAAGAACCGGGCTGGTTAAAAAAAAGAACCGGGCGGGCCGGTAAAATTGCTTAGCCGGGGCTCTGGAAGCCTAACACGGCGTGATCTTGTCCAAAAAGCCGCTCGTGAGCTCCAGCTGGAAGTGTCAAAAGAACCGGGCTGGTTAAAAAAAAGAACCGGGCGGCCCGTTAAAATTGCTTAGCCGGGGCTCTGAAAGTCTAACCAGTCGTGATCTTGTCCAAAAAGCCGCTCGTGAGCTCCAGCTGGAAGTGTAAAAAGAACCGGGCTGGTTAAAAAAAAGAACCGGGCGGCCCGGTAAAATTGCTTAGCCGGGGTCCTGGAAGCCTAACCCGGCGTGATATTGTCCAAAAAGCCGCTGCTGAGCTCCAGCTGGAAGTGTAAAAAGAACCGGGCTGGTTAAAAAAAAGAACCGGGCGGGCCGGTAAAATTGCTTAGCCGGGGCTCTGGAAGCCTAACAGGGCGTGATCTTGTCCAAAAAGCCGCTCGTGAGCTCCAGCTGGAAGTGTAAAAAGAACCGGGCTGGTTCAAAAAAAGAACCGGGCGGCCCGGTAGAATTGCTTAGCCGAGGTCCTGGAAGCCTAACCCGGCGTGATCTTGCGCAAAAAGCCGCTGCTGAGCTCCAGCTGGAAGTGTAAAAAGAACCGGGCTGGTTCAAAAAAAGAACCGGGTGGCCCGGTAAAATTGCTTAGCCGGGGTCCTGGAAGCCTAACGCGGCGTGATCTTGCCCGAAAGTCGGCCTCTATACTTCCATATTAGGTACCAGGCGCTCAGAGCCAACTTGGCGAAAATTTTCGAAGTGCCCACGGCTCTGCGGGGATTGTGCGTCCGACCCGCGCCGGTTCTCCAGCCGGCCTGAAATAACGCAAAACCAGCCTCTCCCCCTGGAGCTCAAGCCAAAGGCGAAACCTTTCTAAGTGCCTACGGCTCTGCGGGCTTTTGAGTCCGCCCCGCGCGGTTCGTCGGTCGGCCTCAAAAAGCGAAAAATCAGCCTCTCTCCCTGGAGCTCGACTCGAGTTGATCATTATACATGAAGAAATAACCAATTTCATCGTTTGGTTTATGTTTTACACGCGTTTTAATTTTTATTGCCGAAATCGCTTTTTCTCGCCGAGATAAGCACGTTTTCTGAAATGCCGCTCTCCCGTCACTCTGGTTAAAGTGTTATGAAAGAAAAGGCTGTTGGGGGCTAGGGAGTATCGAGTTGATCATTATACATGAAGAAATAACCAATTTCATCGTTTGGTTTATGTTTTACACGCGTTTTAAATTTTATTGCCGAAATCGCTTTTTCTCGCCGAGATAAGCACGTTTTCTGAAATGCCGCTCTCCCGTCACTCTGGTTAAAGTGTTATGAAAAAAAAGGCTGTTGGGGGCTAGGGAGTATCGAGTTGATCATTATACATGAAGAAATAACCAATTTCATCGTTTGGTTTATGTTTTACACGCGTTTTAAATTTTATTGCCGAAATCGCTTTTTCTCGCCGAGATAAGCACGTTTTCTGAAATGCCGCTCTCCCGTCACTCTGGTTAAAGTGTTATGAAAAAAAAGGCTGTTGGGGGCTAGGGAGTATCGAGTTGATCATTATACATAAAGAAATAACCAATTTCATCGTTTGGTTTATGTTTTACACGCGTTTTAAATTTTATTGCCGAAATCGCTTTTTCTCGCCGAGATAAGCACGTTTTCTGAAATGCCGCTCTCCCGTCACTCTGGTTAAAGTGTTATGAAAAAAAAGGCTGTTGGGGGCTAGGGAGTATCGAGTTGATCATTATACATGAAGAAATAACCAATTTCATCGTTTGGTTTATGTTTTACACGCGTTTTAAATTTTATTGCCGAAATCGCTTTTTCTCGCCGAGATAAGCACGTTTTCTGAAATGCCGCTCTCCCGTCACTCTGGTTAAAGTGTTATGGAAAAAAAGGCTGTTGGGGGCTAGGGAGTATCGAGTTGATCATTATACATGAAGAAATAGCCAATTTCATCGTTTGGTTTATGTTTTACACGCTGCTGAGCTCCAGCTGGAAGTGTAAAATGAACCGTGCTGGTTAAAAAAAGAACCGGGCTGGTTAAAAAAAGAACCGGGCGACCCGGTAAAATTGCTTAGCCGGGGCTCTGGAAGCCTAACACGGCGTGATCTTGTCCAAAAAGCCGCTGCTGAGCTCCAGCTGGAAGTGTAAAAAGAACCGGGCTGGTTAAAAAAAAGAACCGGGCGGTCCGGTAAAATTGCTTAGCCGGGGTCCTGGAAGCCTAACCCGGCGTGATACTGTGCAAAAAGCCGCTGCTGAGTTCCAGCTGGAAGTGTAAAAAGAACCGGGCTGGTTAAAAAAAGAACCGGGCTGGTTAAAAAAAGAACCGGGCGACCCGGTAAAATTGCTTAGCCGGGGCTCTGGAAGCCTAACACGGCGTGATCTTGTCCAAAAAGCCGCTGCTGAGCTCCAGCTGGAAGTGTAAAAAGAACCGGGCTGGTTTAAAAAAAGAACCGGGCGGCCCGGTAAAATTGCTTAGCCGGGGTCCTGGAAGCCTAACCCGGCGTGATATTGTCCAAAAAGCCGCTGCTGAGCTCCAGCTGGAAGTGTAAAAAGAACCGGGCTGGTTAAAAAAAAGAACCGGGCGGGCCGGTAAAATTGCTTAGCCGGGGCTCTGGAAGCCTAACAGGGCGTGATCTTGTCCAAAAAGCCGCTCGTGAGCTCCAGCTGGAAGTGTAAAAAGAACCGGGCTGGTTCAAAAAAAGAACCGGGCGGCCCGGTAGAATTGCTTAGCCGAGGTCCTGGAAGCCTAACCCGGCGTGATCTTGCGCAAAAAGCCGCTGCTGAGCTCCAGCTGGAAGTGTAAAAAGAACCGGGCTGGTTCAAAAAAAGAACCGGGTCGCCCGGTAAAATTGCTTAGCCGGGGTCCTGGAAGCCTAACGCGGCGTGATCTTGCCCGAAAGTCGGCCTCTATACTTCCATATTAGGTACCAGGCGCTCAGAGCCAACTTGGCGAAAATTTTCGAAGTGCCCACGGCTCTGCGGGGATTGTGCGTCCGACCCGCGCCGGTTCTCCAGCCGGCCTGAAATAACGCAAAACCAGCCTCTCCCCCTGGAGCTCACAGCCAAAGGCGAAACCTTTCTAAGTGCCTACGGCTCTGCGGGCTTTTGAGTCCGCCCCGCGCCGGTTCGTCGGTCGGCCTCAAAAAGCGAAAAATCAGCCTCTCTCCCTGGAGCTCGACTCGAGTTGATCATTATACATGAAGAAATAACCAATTTCATCGTTTGGTTTATGTTTTACACGCGTTTTAAATTTTATTGCCGAAATCGCTTTTTCTCGCCGAGATAAGCACGTTTTCTGAAATGCCGCTCTCCCGTCACTCTGGTTAAAGTGTTATGAAAAAAAAGGCTGTTGGGGGCTAGGGAGTATCGAGTTGATCATTATACATGAAGAAATAACCAATTTCATCGTTTGGTTTATGTTTTACACGCGTTTTAAATTTTATTGCCGAAATCGCTTTTTCTCGCCGAGATAAGCACGTTTTCTGAAATGCCGCTCTCCCGTCACTCTGGTTAAAGTGTTATGAAAAAAAAGGCTGTTGGGGGCTAGGGAGTATCGAGTTGATCATTATACATAAAGAAATAACCAATTTCATCGTTTGGTTTATGTTTTACACGCGTTTTAAATTTTATTGCCGAAATCGCTTTTTCTCGCCGAGATAAGCACGTTTTCTGAAATGCCGCTCTCCCGTCACTCTGGTTAAAGTGTTATGAAAAAAAAGGCTGTTGGGGGCTAGGGAGTATCGAGTTGATCATTATACATGAAGAAATAACCAATTTCATCGTTTGGTCTATGTTTTACACGCGTTTTAAATTTTATTGCCGAAATCGCTTTTTCTCGCCGAGATAAGCACGTTTTCTGAAATGCCGCTCTCCCGTCACTCTGGTTAAAGTGTTATGGAAAAAAAGGCTGTTGGGGGCTAGGGAGTATCGAGTTGATCATTATACATGAAGAAATAGCCAATTTCATCGTTTGGTTTATGTTTTACACGCTGCTGAGCTCCAGCTGGAAGTGTAAAATGAACCGGGCTGGTTAAAAAAAGAACCGGGCTGGTTAAAAAAAGAACCGGGCGACCCGGTAAAATTGCTTAGCCGGGGCTCTGGAAGCCTAACACGGCGTGATCTTGTCCAAAAAGCCGCTGCTGAGCTCCAGCTGGAAGTGTAAAAAGAACCGGGCTGGTTAAAAAAAAGAACCGGGCGGTCCGGTAAAATTGCTTAGCCGGGGTCCTGGAAGCCTAACCCGGCGTGATACTGTGCAAAAAGCCGCTGCTGAGTTCCAGCTGGAAGTGTAAAAAGAACCGGGCTGGTTAAAAAAAGAACCGGGCTGGTTAAAAAAAGAACCGGGCGACCCGGTAAAATTGCTTAGCCGGGGCTCTGGAAGCCTAACACGGCGTGATCTTGTCCAAAAAGCCGCTGCTGAGCTCCAGCTGGAAGTGTAAAAAGAACCGGGCTGGTTAAAAAAAAGAACCGGGCGACCCGGTAAAATTGCTTAGCCGGGGCTCTGGAAGCCTACCACGGCGTGATCTTGTCCAAAAAGCCGCTGCTGAGCTCCAGCTGGAAGTGTAAAAAGAACCGGGCTGGTTAAAAAAAAGAACCGGGCGACCCGGTAAAATTGCTTAGCCGGGGCTCTGGAAGCCTAACACGGCGTGATCTTGTCCAAAAAGCCGCTCGTGAGCTCCAGCTGGAAGTGTAAAAAGAACCGGGCTGGTTAAAAAAAAGAACCTGGCGACCCGGTAAAATTGCTTAGCCGGGGCTCTGGAAGCCTAACACGGCGTGATCTTGTCCAAAAAGCCGCTGCTGAGCTCCAGCTGGAAGTGTCAAAAGAACCGGGCTGGTTAAAAAAAAGAACCGGGCGGCCCGGTAAAATTGCTTAGCCGGGGTCCTGGAAGCCTAACCCAGCGTGATATTGTCCAAAAAGCCGCTGCTGAGCTCCAGCTGGAAGTGTAAAAAGAACCGGTCTGGTTAAAAAAAAGAACCGGGCGGGCCGGTAAAATTGCTTAGCCGGGGCTCTGGAAGCCTAACACGGCGTGATCTTGTCCAAAAAGCCGCTCGTGAGCTCCAGCTGGAAGTGTAAAAAGAACCGGGCTGGTTCAAAAAAAGAACCGGGCGGCCCGGTAGAATTGCTTAGCCGAGGTCCTGGAAGCCTAACCCGCGTGATCTTGCGCAAAAAGCCGCTGCTGAGCTCCAGCTGGAAGTGTAAAAAGAACCGGGCTGGTTCAAAAAAAGAACCGGGCGGCCCGGTAAAATTGCTTAGCCGGGGTCCTGGAAGCCTAACGCGGCGTGATCTTGCCCGAAAGTCGGCCTCTATACTTCCATATTAGGTACCAGGCGCTATGAGCCAACTTGGCGAAAATTTTCTAAGTGCCCACGGCTCTGCGGGGATTGTGCGTCCGACCCGCACCGGTTCTCCAGCCGGCCTGAAATAACGCAAAACCAGCCTCTCCCCCTGGAGCTCACAGCCAAAGGCGAAACTTTTCTAAGTGCCTACGGCTCTGCGGGCTTTTGAGTCCGCCCCGCGCCGGTTCGTCAGTCGGCCTCAAAAAGCAAAAAATCAGCCTCTCTCCCTGGAGACTCGAGTTGAACATTATACATGAAGAAATAACCAATTTCATCGTTTGGTTTATGTTTTACACGCGTTTTAAATTTTATTGCCGAAATCGCTTTTTCTCGCCGAGATAAGCACGTTTTCTGAAATGCCGCTCTCCCGTCACTCTGGTTAAAGTGTTATGAAAAAAAAGGCTGTTGGGGGCTAGGGAGTATCGAGTTGATCATTATACATGAAGAAATAACCAATTTCATCGTTTGGTTTATGTTTTACACGCGTTTTAAATTTTATTGCCGAAATCGCTTTTTCTCGCCGAGATAAGCACGTTTTCTGAAATGCCGCTCTCCCGTCACTCTGGTTAAAGTGTTATGAAAAAAAAGGCTGTTGGGGGCTAGGGAGTATCGAGTTGATCATTATACATGAAGAAATAACCAATTTCATCGTTGGGTTTATGTTTTACACGCGTTTTAAATTTTATTACCGAAATCGCTTTTTCTCGCCGAGATAAGCACGTTTTCTGAAATGCCGCTCTCCCGTCACTCTGGTTAAAGTCTTATGAAAAAAAAGGCTGTTGGGGGCTAGGGAGTATCGAGTTGATCATTATACATAAAGAAATAACCAATTTCATCGTTTGGTTTATGTTTTACACGCGTTTTAAATTTTATTGCCGAAATCACTTTTTCTCGCCGAGATAAGCACGTTTTCTGAAATGCCGCTCTCCCGTCACTCTGGTTAAAGTGTTATGAAAAAAAAGGCTGTTGGGGGCTAGGGAGTATCGAGTTGATCATTATACATGAAGAAATAACCAATTTCATCGTTTGGTTTATGTTTTACACGCGTTTTAAATTTTATTGCCGAAATCGCTTTTTCTCGCCGAGATAAGCACGTTTTCTGAAATGCCGCTCTCCCGTCACTCTGGTTAAAGTGTTATGAAAAAAAAGGCTGTTGGGGGCTAGGGAGTATCGAGTTGATCATTATACATAAAGAAATAACCAATTTCATCGTTTGGTTTATGTTTTACACGCGTTTTAAATTTTATTGCCGAAATCGCTTTTTCTCGCCGAGATAAGCACGTTTTTCTGAAATGCCGCTCTCCCGTCACTCTGGTTAAAGTGTTATGAAAAAAAAGGCTGTTGGGGGCTAGGGAGTATCGAGTTGATCATTATACATGAAGAAATAACCAATTTCATCGTTTGGTTTATGTTTTACACGCGTTTTAAATTTTATTGCCGAAATCGCTTTTTCTCGCCGAGATAAGCACGTTTTCTGAAATGCCGCTCTCCCGTCACTCTGGTTAAAGTGTTATGGAAAAAAAGGCTGTTGGGGGCTAGGGAGTATCGAGTTGATCATTATACATGAAGAAATAGCCAATTTCATCGTTTGGTTTATGTTTTACACGCTGCTGAGCTCCAGCTGGAAGTGTAAAATGAACCGGGCTGGTTAAAAAAAGAACCGGGCTGGTTAAAAAAAGAACCGGGCGACCCGGTAAAATTGCTTAGCCGGGGCTCTGGAAGCCTAACACGGCGTGATCTTGTCCAAAAAGCCGCTGCTGAGCTCCAGCTGGAAGTGTAAAAAGAACCGGGCTGGTTAAAAAAAAGAACCGGGCGGTCCGGTAAAATTGCTTAGCCGGGGTCCTGGAAGCCTAACCCGGCGTGATACTGTGCAAAAAGCCTCTGCTGAGTTCCAGTTGGAAGTGTAAAAAGAACCGGGCTGGTTAAAAAAAGAACCGGGCTGGTTAAAAAAAGAACCGGGCGACCCGGTAAAATTGCTTAGCCGGGGCTCTGGAAGCCTAACACGGCGTGATCTTGTCCAAAAAGCCGCTGCTGAGCTCCAGCTGGAAGTGTAAAAAGAACCGGGCTGGTTAAAAAAAAGAACCGGGCGGCCCGGTAAAATTGCTTAGCCGGGGTCCTGGAAGCCTAACCCGGCGTGATATTGTCCAATAAGCCGCTGCTGAGCTCCAGCTGGAAGTGTAAAAAGAACCGGGCTGGTTAAAAAAAAGAACCGGGCGGGCCGGTAAAATTGCTTAGCCGGGGCTCTGGAAGCCTAACAGGGCGTGATCTTGTCCAAAAAGCCGCTCGTGAGCTCCAGCTGGAAGTGTAAAAAGAACCGGGCTGGTTCAAAAAAAGAACCGGGCGGCCCGGTAGAATTGCTTAGCCGAGGTCCTGGAAGCCTAACCCGGCGTGATCTTGCGCAAAAAGCCGCTGCTGAGCTCCAGCTGGAAGTGTAAAAAGAACCGGGCTGGTTCAAAAAAAGAACCGGGTCGCCCGGTAAAATTGCTTAGCCGGGGTCCTGGAAGCCTAACGCGGCGTGATCTTGCCCGAAAGTCGGCCTCTATACTTCCATATTAGGTACCAGGCGCTCAGAGCCAACTTGGCGAAAATTTTCGAAGTGCCCACGGCTCTGCGGGGATTGTGCGTCCGACCCGCGCCGGTTCTCCAGCCGGCCTGAAATAACGCAAAACCAGCCTCTCCCCCTGGAGCTCACAGCCAAAGGCGAAACCTTTCTAAGTGCCTACGGCTCTGCGGGCTTTTGAGTCCGCCCCGCGCCGGTTCGTCGGTCGGCCTCAAAAAGCGAAAAATCAGCCTCTCTCCCTGGAGCTCGACTCGAGTTGATCATTATACATGAAGAAATAACCAATTTCATCGTTTGGTTTATGTTTTACACGCGTTTTAAATTTTATTGCCGAAATCGCTTTTTCTCGCCGAGATAAGCACGTTTTCTGAAATGCCGCTCTCCCGTCACTCTGGTTAAAGTGTTATGAAAAAAAAGGCTGTTGGGGGCTAGGGAGTATCGAGTTGATCATTATACATGAAGAAATAACCAATTTCATCGTTTGGTTTATGTTTTACACGCGTTTTAAATTTTATTGCCGAAATCGCTTTTTCTCGCCGAGATAAGCACGTTTTCTGAAATGCCGCTCTCCCGTCACTCTGGTTAAAGTGTTATGAAAAAAAAGGCTGTTGGGGGCTAGGGAGTATCGAGTTGATCATTATACATAAAGAAATAACCAATTTCATCGTTTGGTTTATGTTTTACACGCGTTTTAAATTTTATTGCCGAAATCGCTTTTTCTCGCCGAGATAAGCACGTTTTCTGAAATGCCGCTCTCCCGTCACTCTGGTTAAAGTGTTATGAAAAAAAAGGCTGTTGGGGGCTAGGGAGTATCGAGTTGATCATTATACATGAAGAAATAACCAATTTCATCGTTTGGTTTATGTTTTACACGCGTTTTAAATTTTATTGCCGAAATCGCTTTTTCTCGCCGAGATAAGCACGTTTTCTGAAATGCCGCTCTCCCGTCACTCTGGTTAAAGTGTTATGGAAAAAAAGGCTGTTGGGGGCTAGGGAGTATCGAGTTGATCATTATACATGAAGAAATAGCCAATTTCATCGTTTGGTTTATGTTTTACACGCGTTTTAAATTTTATTGCCCAAATCGCTTTTTCTCGCCGAGATAAGCACGTTTTCTGAAATGCCGCTCTCCCGTCACTCTGGTTAAAGTGTTATGAAAAAAAAGGCTGTTGGGGGCTAGGGAGTATCGAGTTGATCATTATACATGAAGAAATAACCAATTTCATCGTTTGGTTCATGTTTTACAGGCATTTTAAATTTGATTGCCGAAATCGCTTTTTCTCGCCGAGATAAGCACGTTTTCTGAAATGCCGCTCTCCCGTCACTCTGGTTAAAGTGTTATGAAAAAAAAGGCTGTTGGGGGCTAGGGAGTATCGAGTTGATCATTATACATGAAGAAATAACCAATTTCATCGTTTGGTTTATGTTTTACACGCATTTTAAATTTTATTGCCGAAATCGCTTTTTCTCGCCGAGATAAGCACGTTTTCTGAAATGCCGCTCTCCCGTCACTCTGGTTAAAGTGTTATGGAAAAAAAAGGCTGTTGGGGGCTAGGGAGTATCGAGTTGATCATTATACATGAAGAAATAACCAATTTCATCGTTTGGTTTATGTTTTACACGCGTTTTAAATTTTATTGCCGAAATCGCTTTTTCTCGCCGAGATAAGCACGTTTTCTGAAATGCCGCTCTCCCGTCACTCTGGTTAAAGTGTTATGAAAAAAAAGGCTGTTGGGGGCTAGGGAGTATTCGAGTTGATCATTATACATGAAGAAATAACCAATTTCATTGTTTGGTTTATGTTTTACACGCGTTTTAAATGTTATTGCCGAAATCGCTTTTTCTCGCCGAGATAAGCACGTTTTCTGAAATGCCGCTCTCCCGTCACTCTGGTTAAAGTGTTACTAAAAAAAAGGCTGTTGGGGGCTAGGGAGTATCGAGTTGATCATTATACATGAAGAAATAACCAATTTCATCGTTTGGTTTATGTTTTACACGCGTTTTAATTTTTATTGCCGAAATCGCTTTTTCTCGCCGAGATAAGCACGTTTTCTGAAATGCCACTCTCCCGTCACTCTGGTTAAAGTGTTATGAAAAAAAAGGCTGTTGGGGGCTAGGGAGTATCGAGTTGATCATTATACATGAAGAAATAACCAATTTCATCGTTTGGTTTATGTTTTACACGCGTTTTAAATTTTATTGCCGAAATCGCTTTTTCTCGCCGAGATAAGCACGTTTTCTGAAATGCCGCTCTCCCGTCACTCTGGTTAAAGTGTTATGAAAAAAAAGGCTGTTGGGGGCTAGGGAGTATCGAGTTGATCATTATACATGAAGAAATAACCAATTTCATCGTTTGGTTTATGTTTTACACGCGTTTTAAATTTTATTGCCGAAATCGCTTTTTCTCGCCGAGATAAGCACGTTTTCTGAAATGCCGCTCTCCCGTCACTCTGGTTAAAGTGTTATGAAAAAAAAGGCTGTTGGGGGCTAGGGAGTATCGAGTTGATCATTATACATGAAGAAATAACCAATTTCATCGTTTGGTTTATGTTTTACACGCGTTTTAAATTTTATTGCCGAAATCGCTTTTTCTCCCCGAGATAAGCACGTTTTCTGAAATGCCGCTCTCCCGTCACTCTGGTTAAAGTGTTATGAAAAAAAAGGCTGTTGGGGGCTAGGGAGTATCGAGTTGATCATTATACATGAAGAAATAACCAATTTCATCGTTTGGTTTATGTTTTACACGCGTTTTAAATTTTATTGCCGAAATCGCTTTTTCTCGCCGAGATAAGCACGTTTTCTGAAATGCCGCTCTCCCGTCACTCTGGTTAAAGTGTTATGAAAAAAAAGGCTGTTGGGGGCTAGGGAGTATCGAGTTGATCATTATACATGAAGAAATAACCAATTTCATCGTTTGGTTTATGTTTTACACGCGTTTTAAATTTTATTGCCGAAATCGCTTTTTCTCGCCGAGATAAGCACGTTTTCTGAAATGCCGCTCTCCCGTCACTCTGGTTAAAGTGTTATGGAAAAAAAGGCTGTTGGGGGCTAGGGAGTATTCGAGTTGATCATTATACATGAAGAAATAACCAATTTCATCGTTTGGTTTATGTTTTACACGCGTTTTAAATTTTATTGCCGAAATCGCTTTTTCTCGCCGAGATAAGCACGTTTTCTGAAATGCCGCTCTCCCGTCACTCTGGTTAAAGTGTTATGAAAAAAAAGGCTGTTGGGGGCTAGGGAGTATCGAGTTGATCATTATACATGAAGAAATAACCAATTTCATCGTTTGGTTTATGTTTTACAGGCGTTTTAAATTTTATTGCCGAAATCGCTTTTTCTCGCCGAGATAAGCACGTTTTCTGAAATGCCGCTCTCCCGTCACTCTGGTTAAAGTGTTATGAAAAAAAAGGCTGTTGGGGGCTAGGGAGTATCGAGTTGATCATTATACATGAAGAAATAACCAATTTCATCGTTTGGTTTATGTTTTACACGCGTTTTAAATTTTATTGCCGAAATCGCTTTTTCTCGCCGAGATAAGCACGTTTTCTGAAATGCCGCTCTCCCGTCACTCTGGTTAAAGTGTTATGAAAAAAAAGGCTGTTGGGGGCTAGGGAGTATCGAGTTGATCATTATACATGAAGAAATAACCAATTTCATCGTTTGGTTTATGTTTTACACGCGTTTTAAATTTTATTGCCGAAATCGCTTTTTCTCGCCGAGATAAGCACGTTTTCTGAAATGCCGCTCTCCCGTCACTCTGGTTAAAGTGTTATGGAAAAAAAAGGCTGTTGGGGGCTAGGGAGTATCGAGTTGATCATTATACATGAAGAAATAATCAATTTCATCGTTTGGTTTATGTTTTACACGCGTTTTAAATTTTATTGCCGAAATCGCTTTTTCTCGCCGAGATAAGCACGTTTTCTGAAATGCCGCTCTCCCGTCACTCTGGTTAAAGTGTTATGAAAAAAAAGGCTGTTGGGGGCTAGGGAGTATCGAGTTGATCATTATACATGAAGAAATAACCAATTTCATCGTTTGGTTTATGTTTTACACGCGTTTTAAATTTTATTGCCGAAATCGCTTTTTCTCGCCGAGATAAGCACGTTTTCTGAAATGCCGCTCTCCCGTCACTCTGGTTAAAGTGTTATGAAAAAAAAGGCTGTTGGGGGCTAGGGAGTATCGAGTTGATCATTATACATGAAGAAAAAACCAATTTCATCGTTTGGTTTATGTTTTACACGCGTTTTAAATTTTATTGCCGAAATCGCTTTTTCTCGCCGAGATAAGCACGTTTTCTGAAATGCCGCTCTCCCGTCACTCTGGTTAAAGTGTTATGAAAAAAAAAAGGCTGTTGGGGGCTAGGGAGTATCGAGTTGATCATTATACATGAAGAAATAACCAATTTCATCGTTTGGTTCATGTTTTACAGGCATTAGAGAGAGAAAGACAATGCAGCTCGCTTTGATGTCTATTGTTATGCAAATGTAGCAGGTGTTTATGCTAATGAGTATAGCATCCTTGTGTGACATCCGGTCAGGTGTCACATCCTGTGTCAGGTGTCACATCCTGTGTCAGGTGTCACATCCGGTCAGGTGTCACATCCTGTGTCAGGTGTCTCATCCTGTGTCAGGTGTCACATCCTGTGTCAGGTGTCTCATCATGTGTCAGGTGTCACATCCTGTGTCAGGTGTCTCATCCTGTGTCAGGTGTTACATCCGGTCAGGTGTCTCATCCTGTGTCAGGTGTTACATGGTGATGCTCGTCCCATCCGGTCAGGTGTTCTATCCTGGTGTCAGACAGAGAGGCGTCATCTCGTGCGTCAGACAGAAAGGCGCCATCTTGGCTGGCCAAGATGGCGTCTTCCTGGTTGTCGCGGGGGGGAGATGACCCTATTGGTTATTGCGGGCGGCGGCATGTCTGGGCGGGCGGCGGCATGTCTGGACATGTATTTTTTACTTTACCAAGCTATTTTAGCTATTTTATCTATCGCCATATTGGTCATGGTTAATATTACGCAGGTGTGCATGCTAAACATGCTAATGTGTTTGATGGCCTGATGGTGCATGTATTGGGGGGTATCACCAGTCAATGTGTAAATTGATGAAAGCGGATGAAGACAAACTGTCTTCATTTTACCAGTTCGCATCACATATGATGTGTAAATGTATTTGGGGTGTCACCATATTGGTTGGTGGTATTATAGCTTTAGCCATATTGGTGGAGGCAATGTCTGTGGCCCCACATGCTAATGTGTGGTATTTTAACACGTTAATGTATTTGGTAGCATTTCATGACTGTATCCGTGTCTCTTATAGTACCTCTATATGCGGTTCTACGTGTTAGTGTGTGGTATTTTAAGCCATATTGTTGGAGGCATGTTGGAGGATGGTTATGTATTTGGTTGCATTTTTTTTCTGCTGTAGCCATACCCTTTTGAAGGCCTGTTGGGGGATGTTAATGTATTTGGTTGTAGTGTTGATGGCTCTGCATACTAATGTGTTTGACGGTATTTTATTTTTTATTTTTTTTAGCCATATTGGTGGAAGTGAGTTGGGGTATGTTTATGTATTTGGTTGTATTTTTTGATTGTATCCATACTTCTTGTAGCAATGTCTGCAAAAGAAAGCATGGTCAATGTGTTTTTTCACATGACTAGGCCATCATAGTCGTCTCCATTTGATGGCTCTAGCCGTCTCCTTAGGGGGGTGATGATCAGACAGGATGGAGCCGTTGGTGGAGGTAAGTTGGGGCATATTGGTGGAGGTAAGTTGGGGCATATTTATGTATTTTGGTTGTATTATTTATTTATTTATTTTTTTTGGGTTGTATCCATGCTTCTTGTAGCAATGTCTGCAAAAGAAAGCATGGTCAATATGTTTTTTTTCACACTACTAGACCACCGTGGCCGTCTCCATTTGATTGTCTCCGTTTCTGCATTGGTGTTGATGGCTCTAGCCGCCTTCTTAGGAGGGTTGGTGATCAGACAGGATGGAGTCGTTGTATGAGTCGCCAATGTGCAAATTGTTGAAGGTGTCTCAAGACAAACCGTCTCCGTCAACCATTAGCTTTAGCAGAGCGTTCTAGTGCAGGTTGTATCTCTGATAGTTATAATTTGTTTAGATGGGTTTATGAAAGTTGTGTAAGTTAATAGCTTTTGACTAAAAAACATGTGATACAGAGAGGTGTGGTTTGAAAAGGGGTGGGACCGGTAGCATCTATATTACGGCTCGCTTGAGGGGTGAGTTCACAGAAAAAATTTAAGCTAAAGCTACGCTGCTAAACCACAAACCTGAAGATCGGATCATGATTGCGGAAACGCCGGTCAGCATCCACCTATGCCACAAAGGCTCAGCTGGACTTGCGGATGCTCCCAAGAGGAAGAAAATGTTTCTCCAACGTGTACAGAGGCCTCCTACAGAGAAGCTTGAGCAAAACTGGCGCTTAACACCGGAGGCCATGTGGGGATTTAGATTTTCTTATGAGGTTGGTGAGGTTTCATTCTACATGAGGGACGAAGCCCCGCCAGGAGCAGCCAACGTCTGCAGATTTGACGATGCAAGCACAGCATGTGGTGATGACAGCTCAAAAGGATCTTTGAACTCAAACGACTGGGCCATCGTAAGTGAGCTGGCACCCAGAGTGATGGAAGATTTTCTTGATGAATATGGAACACAGGGCGAGTTGTACATCACTTGGGTATCAAGGATTACAGCGAGCGGGAAATGTTTTTTACGTCTTAAAGTTTCTCCTCAAACTATTGATGGCCCGGAAGATGGGGAGGTGAATGAAATACTGTATTTCGCCATACAAGTGTTTAGCAGTGAATGTGGGATTTTTCAGACATTATTGAATATACCGCTTTCTGAATGGTATCAAAGAATGGAAGGCTGTGGAGACACTATTTCGGAACTTTTTCTTTCTAGCCGTGCTTGGATCAACATTGTAGGAGTGAAGCGGAGGTTAGTTTTAGACTAAATTAACTTTAAACTGTTCAAAAAAAATCTCCCCATACCACACCCCCACCTCCCCACCCCCCTCCTTCACCTCTTGTCATAGAAAGGCGGGATCGTAGTCATTAGCATACCTGTGTAAATTGTATAAGAGAGGTCATGATCGTATGGCCCGTCCCACATGCCTTCCCAAGCCGTCACAGCTCAACCATCTAAGAGAGACCGAAGATTGAAAGCAGCGATGCCTCAAAGAAGACCAACAAGACGACTTCTGCCAAGTTTTCCTGCCATGGAGAATGGTCCAGGAGAAAAGACTTCCAGAGGTGTGCAGACCGTGCCTGATTGTACAGTTACACTCTGGTCTACTCCTGACAGCTCCGACACAGAGTCGGGTCTGGGGGGCAGCATATCACCAAACTCAGAAGGACCAAGCACCAGCTCATACGTGTCTACAACGAGGCCGCAGCCAGAGAGACCGAGCGTCGACTTTTCAACAGCTGCAACGAGGCCGAGCGTGTCACCTTCAGCTATGGGGCTGCCTCTCATCACGTCTGCAGCTGTATCCACGTCGCTATTGCAGCAAACCGACCTGGAGGCAAAGGTGTACGCACAAGCCAGCCGATTCGACCGTCTCTTCCCAGGACCCGGCGTCATTTTGCCATCATCATCATCAGCCTTCGATGCATTTGGCAGTCCTGCAAGCCCCCCACAACCATCACCACAGAGAGGTGACGGACCACGATATGCAACAGCGGAGGAGGAGTTTTGGTCAGCGTCTCCTTCCGTAGAGCTGATTGACAACGCATGCGTCTCATATCCGATAGCTGGTATGTACATGGCGCCATTAATGGAGGGTGACGTGACACGTGCTCAGTCCAGACCAGGGCATCATGGTAGCCGGTGACTGTGGTTTTGCTGGCTATGAGGATGCCGTTGTGAACCACCCCGTAAGGCCCGATGACCAACACCTCGTCATGGACCCTACAATGGCCGGGGAGCTCACGTCAACAGAGGACATGGATATAGGATGGTACCTTGATATCCTGGAACAACCTACAACGACAGAGGCCTGCAACAACCAACCAAAGGAGTTCGTCCCGCTGGGTGAGGATGCTGACTGGGATGAATTCGCTATGGAAATACCACAATTACCCTGGTTAGTAGTTGAAGATTACATGCGTGTCAAACTTTTGATTGTTCATCTTCTGTACAATACATTGATGGAGCATGCTAAGGAGACGTGTGACGGTTGTATTCTTGATGATCTGAGTCAAATGCATCATACCTGCCTATATGTTGAAGAGAGCTACTTTTATTTTTACAATAATTACGCGAAGGTAATGGCTGAACTATGCAATACGAATTTTCTCCACACATTATCGACCATGCTTTTCTATTTCAATACAGCAGCCCCTCTTAAAACGATCCGCAGTACAGCTACATTCATTTTACAAGAACTGGCCCCAGAGTGCAGTATCTTCACGCGATTAAGGGCTATAAAAAAAGAATATAAAGCTATTGTGGAATTGACCGAATCAGACATTGATCTTCTATTCAGAACTTTTGGAAAACGAGAATGGGTAACATTATCAGGAAAATGATTGTGAAATATTACTACCGTATCCAAAATTGGACGGATATTCTAGAGAAAGTCATCTCACAAAACAATGTCAATGATGTTTCTCTCCAGAAAATGCTTGCATTAATGTCAAAAGTCCGATCGCTGTCAGAATCATTGTTTCAAACACCATGGGACAATTTAGTCATCCACTCTGTCATGTCAAGTTTAGCAGGTTTGTCTGAAAAAATGAACTGTATTCTTAATGTGTGGGCTCAAATTGGTGTAGGGCAATTGATGACTGTTTTGACTTTGTTTACAGATTGTGTTAAATTTCACATACAAAACAATATGCCAATTGATATTACAGGAGAGTTAAAGAGACTTAAAAATCTAATTGAGTCAAAGGTTTCCCCCTCTGTATTATATACTCTGATCAGTGTTTTTACTCAATAGTGTTTTAATAATGTGACCTGATTGCTTTTTACTCCTTAGTAGTGGTTTTTTTTTTTTTGGGGGGGTTGTTGTTTTTTAAATAAAGTGTATTATGTTTCTTTTAAACACTAATGTGATCTGATTGTTGTTGTTTCTTTTAAACACTAATGTGATCTGATTGTTTTACTATTAAAAAAAAAGGAAAAAAAAAGCGTTTCTGTGTGTGTGTGTGTGTGTGTGTTTCATTAATCCCACCACACGCCGATTTGCATCATAACAAACCTAACAATGCCTTGGAAGAGATGTCTCGAGAGAGTCTATTATAATGCTAAGAACCCAGGTAGTTTTGGTGGTCCAGAGCGTTTACATAGAGCAGCGGTTGTTAGCTGTAAAAACATTAATATAAAAAAGGTGAAAGCATTTTTATCACAACAAGACACCTATAGTCTGCATAAACCGGTCAGAATAAACTTTCCTAGAAACCGTGTTTTTATAAGAGCCCCAAAAAGACAATTTCAAGCAGATTTATGCGACATGCAATCGTTTGCCCGGTACAACGACGGCTATAAGTATATTTTAACCGTGATTGACATTTTCACAAAGTATGCATATGCTCGAGTTCTGAAAGCTAAAACAGGAGCGCATGTTACAAAGGCATTTGAATCTATCTTATCAGATAGCGATGCTCCTTTACGGCTCCAAACAGACAAAGGAAAAGAATTCTTCAACAAGCCCTTCCAAAAATTAATGGCCCACCATAATATCCAGCACTTTGCAACGTCTTCAGAGACGAAAGCGCAAACTGTGGAGAGATTCAACAAAACATTAAAAACACGCATGTGGAGATATTTTACAGCTAAAAATACACATAGGTACGTGGACGTGATTGCGAGCCTTCTAACCAGCTATAATAATAGCTATCACAGCAGTATAAAAATGGCCCCAAGTGCCGTCACCGTTGGCAACATAGATACTGTGTTCCGGCATCTGTATGCAAATGCTCCTATCCGTCATGAAAAAAAGCCCCGTTTTGCCCTGGGGGAAATTGTTAGAATTTCCAAATTAAGAGGGGTTTTTGATAAGGCATACCTGCAAAGTTTCAGTGATGAGCTATTCAGAATAACAAAATGTCTCCGCCGTGTTCCACCCGTCTACAAGATAGCTGATTTAGATGATGTGGAAATAGAAGGTACTTTTTATGAAGCAGAATTGCAAAACGTGAAAATTAGTAATAATAAAATTTTCCGCATACAACGAATTTTGAAATCACGCGTCGTGGCAGGTAGACGTGAGATGCTGGTGCAATGGGTCGGTTGGCCGTCCAAATTTAACAGTTGGGTACCAGCGAGCAGTGTCAAAAACATATGATGCAAGATAAAACAGCCATTGTGTGAAACATACAAGATGAATGAAGTTCAGAGAGAATTTTACGTCACGCTGGCTTCGAATGCTAGCATGCATGTTTTCAAAGATAATAGCTTATCCGAATTTAAAATTGAGTTAGCGAGACACATAGAGTTAGAGGGGTCATGGGAAGTCGGTTTATGCGAAATATCCTACGTTAATTCAATCCTCGACATCCCTGAGAAAAAGCGCAGCTTTTACCTCAAACAACCCAAGATGGATACACCCCGCGGAGATGGGTTTCAGAGCGACCTGGAATCACGTCATATGCTGAAAGTACGAGGCGGGATCTTCAAAAGCTACGACTCCTTAGCTTCTGAAATTCAAACCTTATTAAGTAAAGCTAGTAATAAAAAGACCGCTGTGAAATTTGATCATCATAAGCAAAGGTTCGTGTTTACGGGGGAAGAAGGTTTAAGAATAATGTTCAAAAGCCCTCTAGCGTTTGTTTTAGGAACTAACCATGAACATTGGATAGCACTGAAACCGGAAGGTGTCATTGCCCCCCACCCTGCTGACAAGAGAGCTGGACGTTACCACATGTTTGTTTACACTGATTTAATGCACCACCAGACGATCGAAGACGCATTCGCGCCCATGCTTAGAACAATCGCTATCGAGGGTGAATACGGTGATGTTGTTTGCAAGACATTTAATCCTGTTTACTATTTAAAAGTAAGCCGCAGGCATATTGAGACCATTACGATCAGTCTACGGTCAGATCAAAACACTCCGTTAGATTTCGAATACGGCAAAGTAATTCTCATTCTGCATTTTAGATTGAAATAAAAATAAAATAAAAATGATGCCCTTAACTACACACCCCGACTTGAACCGTTTTATAAACTATTACGAGAACCAAGCAGGTGGCTCATTTACAGGCTTTCAAGGTAGCCCGGTCCAATACGGACGAGGCCTAGGTTCTATTTTCTCTAAACTTTTCCGTTTTGTTGCGCCGATGTTCAGAAGTGGATTTAACCTGGCGAAGCCACACCTCCAAAACGCTGCTAAAAACATAGCTTCAGATGTAGCGGGCCGGGTTATACAGAGAATACAACGGAAACCGGAAACAACGCAAGAAGGCTCGGGACTTGTAGTTTTATCACGCAGAGGCCTGCATCCTGGTGGGCGGAGGAAGAGAGCTGTTAAGAATAAAAAGAAAAGGCGCTCTACCAGCCGCAAGTCAGTCGTCAGACGAAAGCGTTCGAAACGGAGTACAGATATATTCTCTTGAAAGAAATGGCCCTCCTCCACTATCGCTCACAAGAATGTGTTCTGAGTGAGTTAGATTTGTTTACAGCGCCATTGACACAATTATCTATCGAGGACAATCAATATGTAGAGATTCAGCCTTTATCCGCTATATTGGACCAAGGTCCAATTGAATTTTTCATCCCTGGAGACGGTTCAAAATATCTGGATTTATCTGATACGCTACTTCACCTACGTTTAAAACTTACACGGAGAGATGGGAGTAATTTACCACCGAATGAACCTGTAAGCTTAATCAACTTCCCGCTAAATACAATTTTCGGTCAAGTCGATATATCTCTCGGAGATCGGCTCATATCACAATCCAGCGCTACACATGGTTATAGGTCTATTATAGAATTGTTACTAAACTTTTCAAAAAGCTCGTTAGAGTCACAATTCACAGCCTGTATGTTTGCAAAAGATACACGCGGGCGTATGGATTCCATCGCTTTCAAAGGGGCGGGAGTGAATGAGGGCTTACTCAAGCGCGCACAGCGGGTAGCCGGGTCACGCGAGTTCCATCTCCTAGGCCCGCTTCATGCCGACATATTTTTTTCTGAGCGCCATCTGTTGAATAACGTGGATCTTCGTGTGAAGCTGACTAGAGCCCCTGATGATTTCTGTATCATGAGCCCTCCTGACAGTGATTCTTGTCTTAAGATACTTGGAGCTTCACTGTTTGTAAAAAAAGTTACAGTGTCCCCAGCAGTGGCTTTGGGTCACGCGTCCGCTTTACTTAAAAACAATGCCCTTTATCCACTTACAAGGGTGAATATTAAATCTTTTTCCATACCTCAAAACTCACGGATTTGCCACCAAGACAATCTCTTCCTAGGACATATACCCAAACAAATTGTAATAGGTTTGGTCAATCACAACAGTTTTACGGGGCGTCGTGATTTGAACCCCTTTAATTTTTTTCATCACGATGTCGAGTATCTGGCTTTGAGCCATGAGGGCCGTCAGATTCCGGCTAAAGCTTTTCAACCCAATTTCGAGGCTGGGATATGTACACGGGAATTCCATAATTTATACACCGCATCTGGACGTTTTTTAAAAGATTTACCTCTATGTATCGATCAACAAGATTTTAATCACGGCTACTCCCTTTTTGTTTTCAATCTAAATCAAGCAGATGACTCAGGAGCGTTATCGACGATTAGCAATGGTGAATTAAGACTTGATATGCGCTTCCGTGTGCCCCTCCCACACACAGCTACTCTTATTGTGTATGCAGCTTATGATTCAATTATAGAAATCAATGCAAAGAGAGAGGTCTTGATGGATTATTACTAACAAGATGAACGGACGCGAATTAGATTTGATCATGACTCGAAAACAAAGATCCCTTTTCGGAGGGGTGTTTGCATCGGATGAGATCGGTGACATCAAAGACACACACCCTAAGCATTATATTGTGAATACCGACCCCCGCCATCTTCCAGGGGAGCATTGGCTCGCCATAACACTGGAAAGCGACGGAACCGCCTCATTCTTTGATCCTTTTGGTTTACCACCGAATAACCCATACTACCCATCTACTATATATGAATTCCTGAAAAAACGCTCGAGTCGTATAACATACCACAACAGACAACTCCAACACGAACTGACGGACACCTGCGGGCAGCATTGCGTGTATTATTTGTGTCAACGCGGATACGGCCTTACCTACCTGGAGGTGTTATCTCATTACACTACTGACCCTTTAAAAAACGATGTTATGGTCCGCAATTTTGTCAAAAAACTACAAAGGCCAGATCGGATGTGTGGAGGACAGATAGCTTGCTCGCTGCATAAATTTAAAAAATGCTATTGTTTGAAACAACGTTAATGTTTTATAAACCTCTTTATTCAATAAACAATGTTAAAGAGATTTACAGAGTCATGTGTTTTTTTTCCGGTAACAGTTCGTAATACAACAAAAAAAAACATTTTCATATCTAATAACTAACCCATTTTACAGTCGACATTGTTTTCTTCCTTTTTCGTTTACTTATAACGCTTACATCTTTCTCGTAAGAAGCAGCCACATTGTCATCCTTAGCATATTTCACACGTTGAAGATCAGCACGAGCCAGGGGGTTGGAGATTGAAGATTCAGGTAGGTTAAGATTAGCTAGTGTATTTAAAAATTCGCTCCAACCAACAGGCTGACCAGGTAGTTTTTTTCCACTCACAACTAGATGTTTTAACAGATCACTCATATGGGAGCCTTTGACCGTTTTTCCTTTAAAAATAAATTCATTTAGCGGTGTCCATTTCATGTCAGCGGCCGACAATCTTTTCAGCACATAGCTGGCGTTGCGACGATAACGGGGTCCGATGGCATCCAGAATATCTCCCCAATCTCCATCGGTTGTCTTCTCAAAAGTCTTTCTTTCAACCGTCTCCCTCTCATCGCTTTGAATCGTGATAGGTATTCGTTCGATGTCCTTTTGTTTCACCACACCCATGTAACGTTGTAGCAGAGTTTGATACATTTTGATTTTCTCATATTGATTTAAATTTTTATTTTCCAAAACCTGTTTCATTTCACGATCGAGATCATTTTCAAGCGTATCACGTATGGTTGGTGCAGGTCGGCTTAGCTTCTCTAGCTGATAGGGTGAGATCATGTACATTTTTTGGGCTGTTTTCAAACTCATTTCTCATTTGTTTATGAAAGCGCCAGCGAGGCTCCCCAGAACAGGTGCAAAAGCGGCCAGCAGTGGTAGTATAAAACCGCCCTTCTGAACCAACACAGCTCTTTTCTTCTTCAACGTATTTTTCTTATCAGCCAGAAAGCGGATGTTTTTCTTTTGTTTTTGAAGTTTTTGATAATGTTTTGATTTTAGAGGGATATGCCCTTTCAAAAGATTCAAAGCAATCTCACACAATGCTTTCACTAGACTAGCAGGACCTCTAAGGAGTAAATGCTTACGTTTGGCAGGTTTGGATGTAAACAAAGAGCGGAGTAGCGATGCGTTTGTTTTTAATAGTTTTGTCATGGTTTTATTGTTTAGGGATATAAACAGTAGGCCACTGGTTATGTAGTACACCTGTCCGCAGTCTATATTGTTCTGGACAAGATGGTGTCAAATCTATCAGTAAATAGCCATGCAGGTCCTTTGTAGCATCCTCAAAACACTCTAGGAAAAACTTCCGATTGCTAGGGCAAATCTGATTTGCCAGAACATTCACTTGTAATTTATCGCGCGGGTTTTTGAACAAAATCAAATAATTACTGTTTAAACTGATTGTGCGGCTGAATTTCCCCTGGTGGAATACATTCTGCGTCAGCATTATAACGCTTAAATTTTTATGATGTCGATATTGAGTGAATATTCGAACCACTTCTGGATTATCTGAAGCCTGGAAGACGATGTCATCCAAAATCAGCAGATGATGTTGCTGCGGCGGGAACAGCTTCTCGTCATCAAAAGATTCAGGCAGTCCTTTGATAAATGTAATTTCTTTATTCAACCTTTTGAGCTCATCGTACATCGGTTGATATGATGTGTAGACCCACACAATATTATCAGGTTTTTTTCTCAAAACATGTTCAGGATTTTCCAATACATTTTTTACAAAAAAGGTTTTGCCACAACCAGAAGGCCCTGCTACTAAAGATGAAAAAGGAAGTTCTAATCTAGGGTCAAAATCAACCTGATTAAAAGCCATTTACACACACACACACACACACACACACACACACACACACACACACACACACACACACGTATGGATAGAGAGTTGTCAATAACCAAAGGGTTCAGTGGTGCCTCGCTCGAGTAACCTCCTTTTATCATAGACCACACGAAGCCGTTTGGAGAATGACGTGTTTCTGAGATGAAACCCTCTCTTATCACGAACAATGCTGTGTTGGGGGGCGTATAGCACATCTGAGTGGGCACCTGCTGTGTCAATGTAACCCTGAACCAAACCGAGCATGCTATCGAGATTGATGTTTTGACCGCTCTCGTGAGTCTGCGTGATCCCCTTAACCTTCATTACAACGCGACCTGTCTCCCTCGTTCGGTAAGCGTACGTTTTTGGCCCTGCAGAGACAAATTCTTGAATGGTGTCATTCGAGAGCTCATCTGTCAAATCACCCAGATAATCCCCTAGAGGAAGAACACTCTCACCCGGTTTCACAGTGTACACGATGCTGTCGGTGTCTGTGTAAAGCACTCTCCTCTGTAAAACCTCCAAATAGCTATACATTTTCAAACGTGCATAGGCTGTCGTGAAACACGCTGCAGCCACATTTGATGTTTTTGACGCAGGTATCTCTGTGTTTGTGTGGAGACAATACTGTACAATCAAAAGCTTTTCACTAATGAAGTGGAAAAACCTCACGTCGTACAGGCCTGAAAACAGAAGTTCAAAAAACTCCTCAGATTTTGTCACAATTTTGGTGTTTGCCATGTTCTCACGCTGCGCGAGCTTACCCCACAAGTTGTTTAGACAGAGTTTTGACACTTGTCTTTTTCCTGGGTTTACAGCAATTTTAGAAGGGTCGAGCTGGATACCCTGGTGAGTTGCGTAATTTTCGATGTATTTTTGTCTATCAGCTTGGTTGACCACGTGAGCCGGATAACCTGAAGACTCTTGTTTACCTTTAAGAAATGTGCGCATATAACCCTGAAAAATTGTGTCGCTTGTTCTTGTGTAGTGCCATACTTCTGTAATACTTGCAACCGTGTAGCCAAGGTCAAGTGCCTTAACAAATTCAGGGGTTGTCCAAACACCTGTTAACGATCTTTGATCATCATCATGTCTACATGCTGTTTGTTGATTATTGAGCTCAGCGCATGTACGACACAGTGTGAAGACAAGTTTACCTTTAGCTGTTTTGAAGGGTAAGATCGGCAAATACAAACCACGTGGTGGGTTGACTGTGGCGCTGATGAAGCCGAAATACGATCTGGGGTCTTTAAAACCATCATGGATAATCGTCGGATGCCCGATGGGGTAGATGCCTGTGCTATTTATGTAAGGGTATAATGACGTTACATCAACATACAACACACGCTCGTCAGGTTCTGCTGTGTATCTTAAAACAAACGCGTTTGTTCGACCTCCAAAGAGGGCTTGCCTCGGCTTGAGAGGTGTGGGGAATTTGGCCTTTTTCAGGAATTCCTTCACCTGTATGTTCACCTTTTTCATCTGCAACCACTCGTGCTCCCACATGATTACAAGGTGCACATCCTGTTTAAGCTGTAGTTCCTGAATTTTCCTTTGGGTGCTATCAAACCTCTCCTGAAAGGGGCGTTTTGTTGTCGGGCATATTTTGGTAAGATCGTAGCATTCTGAACAGCCATGGTGATAACAACCAAAATACTCAAACACTACTTTTACACCGTCAATTTCGGTATAACCATCCACAGTGTACTTATCTATCATGACCTCACCACCGTTCAACGCATGTCTGATGTGAATATTCTGGCTATGCATGATCCATAGCAGGTATTGTATAGCATCATGTGAGAAGGCTTTATACTGACGCATATAGTTGTCTGAAGGTGTGATGGCTAGTGTTTGGGGGGTGAGGAAGTTAGCGCGAAAAACATTCATGCACGCCGACGCAATTGTCACAGCTTTGAATGGATCTGTTCCTGTGGCTTCAAAAAACTCACCCCTGAATTTCTCACTCCCCAACATTAACAGGTCAACATCATTCTTACAATAGGCTATCGCCTGCTCAGCAAAATCGAACACACCATTAGCTTCATTGTCGTACCATTCATCAAACTTAGCTCGTTGAGAGGGTGACATCCGATCGACACCGTAGTGTGCACGGTCAGGGTAACACCCTACATAGTTTAGATGTTCTAAAGAGCTGAATTTGTGCGGAAAATACCCCTTTGATTTATCTTCAAACCCGAGGGCCTTAGGCATCGCACTTAAGGGCATGGTCAGAAATGAGAGAGAGTCTATATATCGGGATTTCATGTCTAAATCGACAAATGACAAAACTTTACTCCCTTGCATCAGAATGTCAAGTTTGATACCGAGTTCGAGCATTCTCTTTATCAAGATGTATGAATCAAAACCTCTCGCATTATGCGCGACAAATGTCGTTTGTTTAAACCGGGGGTTTCGAAAAAAACTAAGAAAATCATCAACGCATTCGTCACCAAACCAATGTTTCTCCAATCTATTTGATTTACAGCAGATGAGAAAAGGTTTGTGGAAACCATCTGTATCTACATAGGTTTCAAAATCGTAGTAGACTACATCTTTGCAAGGTGGCTGAGGCTTGATGGGCTGAATGTAACACACATGAGGGTTTAACAGAGCACCGTTTTGACTCAAAACCTCGTCACAGACAGTACACCTGTTAACAGGGCAGCGATGTTTAGCACCTGTGCCATCAGCTTTCACATAATATTGCAGACCACATTGGATGCATTTTTTGTATGAGCTGCAGTTGCTCACACGATTCGCCACCCGGGCCTCTTTATGTTTGACAAAGCATTCCTCATTACGACAAGTTTTGTTACAATCAGGGCAGATGATTCGCTTAAACCGCTTTTGTTTACAAAACGGGTCGAGACAAACATCACAATGCCCTGCACAACGGTGTTGATGCCAATTCTCGTGCCCCTTATAGCAATGTCTGCAAAAGTAAGCGTGACCAACAAACGCCTCTATAGCTTTCACACCATAGAAATGACCCTCGAGTAGTAAGACAAATAAAGTGTCTTCATCTGATGCGGGGTAATGCGTGTCAAAAAAAGTCATCGGACGACAATCCTCTTTTCGATACATTACAATTATTTTCCGTTTGAGGATTTTTTCAAATTTGTGGACATCCCCTAGACTCACAGGTGTCTGGCAATTCAACCCTACACTCTCGTGTAAAAGTCGTGCATGCCTTGTGGCCTGTTTTGCTGTTAGTGTGTTATTTAGCAGATAGGTTAGTGACAAAGCAAAACATAGCTTGTTGTCTTTGTTACGGGGTATGTGTAAATGCCGTTTTTTCAACCTAAAAATTTCTCTGTTGGTACTGTTTACCAGCCTGCGCCGCATTCCACCACCTTGTAACGGTGTGACTATTTGCACAACAAGCTCTAAGCTGTCGTCGGCAAGAAGCTCTGTGTTTGATTGAGCTAGACGTTCGAGCATGTCTGTTACATTATCTCTGATAGAGTTTATGTCACTCTTTTGCCTGTAGATATGCGCTCTCTCATTACCACCCACTAACTCAACCTGAATCACATCACCTTGTTGTGCCAGCCTATCCACCTCACGCATGACATCATCGATCTTATCCTCAATCTGGAGGTATAAGGTTGCAAAATCATTGATGTTTGTTTGTGATGGTATATTTAGCTGGTTCCTTACCTCCACATTATTGAAATGCGGTCTGCTAACTACAACAGAACCACCTTGTTGGGAATTGACACTATTCGCAAACATATCTGTGTGTGTGTTTTCATCATTAGCATCATTAGCATCAATCTGATGCTCGTTTATTACAGAACAGTTGCTAGGTTGGTGAGGCCTGTGTTGAAATGTTGATGTGTCGGCATCAATAACATCTATTTGATGATCAATTATTACAGAACAGTTGCTAGGTTGGTGAGGCATGTGTTGAAATGTTGGTGTGTCGACTTCGATAGCAGATGGAAGAGGGTCAACAGGATTAACGGGCAACTGGTCAACCATAGGCTGTGTATTTAGATTTCTGATCATAGTTAGCAGGTGTATAGGAATATCAGGACTGATACGGCCGTTGTTATCATTAGCATGGTTGTTTAATTCCTCTATAATTTCTACCAATTGTGGCGGGATCTGTGTAGGACTCTGTCTACCTTCGTTCAAACTTTGATTGTTCAAATCATCTACGGCAGTTTGTAAATGTGTAAGCAAATCGGGGGTTAGGGGGCTCTCACCCCCCGACACAGCAGCATTCATATTGTTGAGAACCAAGAGCAGATCTGACACATGACCGTCAGACGCATCAGCCGATAGCAAATCAATATCATTGTTAACGCTAAGCAAATCTAACTCAGATGCGTTACTTCTTTGGTTTGTACCCGTTTCAGAACATGGTTGCAAATCTATTTCATTCATGCTTGTTAGGAAATCTGACTCTGTTGACGACAGGTTACAACGCTCCATTATATTTCTTTAAAAAAACACAACAGAAATAGTACAAACAGTGATCTAAGTTGATTCAGCCAATTTCGTCAGGATTCGTATAACCCTAAAAGACTCTTGGAGTCGACTTTTGTAAATGCAGTTACCACCACACTCTCGTCTTCTTTTGTTATGGTGATGACCCTCGCGTGCCGACTCTCGCGCGCTGTTGGTCTGACGGCTCGCGTTGTAGATGGCGGCCCAGCGGCTCCTCCTCCTCCTCCTCCTTTCCTTTTGAACCCCACGACTCGTGAAACGGCGTTTGGCTGGAGGGTAGATATTTAAAATCAGTAAAACAGCTATAATAGCAAAAAATAGTTAGTCGAATGATAACATATAAAAAAAGTATACCTTTAACTTTGTTTGTCGGTTCGTGAGGGTGGTTCACACCTTCTTATGCACTTAAAGCATCCGCCAATTCTGTGTCAGTCAACGCTTCCGGCTCCACCTTCTGCCGCACTGCACAAGGCCCAATGCTAGCACGTGACTCTGGTGCGCTTGACTCCTGCGGCTCAGGTATTTTGAAACACCGTTGAGAGATGTCCGCTAATGCCTGCGCTGTTTTTGAATCAGCTTCTGTCGGCAGCCCGTTTTTTCTGATATCCTCTTCAGCGGCGGCTATGAGGTCTGGTACATACATAAAATAAATCTTAAACCAGTAGCATTTATATTAACAACCCTAGATGAATACCACATTCACTCACCGTAGTCTGATTGTGTAAGAAAAACCCCGCTAAGATCATCGTTGAATGGGGCTGTAGGTGAATGAAAAAAAGTATTATAAAGTAGAAAAAATAAGAGTAATATATTCATGTAAATAAACTCATAAATCATTTACTTACGAGGATCATGAACATCAGCATAAACGATGATATTTATGACACAATACATAAACATTACACCATGTTTTTACAAATAACCTTAGTGCCTGATAATAAGCTTAATGTATTAATATATTGATAAAAAACTAGCAACACTCACCTTTAACCATCTCGGTACAGTATTCAGCACTCTCCGACTCAGCTGCTCAGAGCTTCTACGCCGGTCTGCTCTCTCAAATGATTGATGGTTGTCTGCCCCAAACTAACTTCAAACTTGGCGGGCGGAAAAGAGCACACCCCCCGGGGTCATGTGATGTGAAAACACTCTGCTAAAGCTAATGATTGGTGGAGGGGCTTGTCTTCATCAGCCCTTCAAACTTAGCTGGGGGGAAATGTCACACCTCCGAGGTTATGTGATGCAAAAACACTCTGGTAAAACGGAGACGGCTCGTCTTCATCCACCTTCATCCATTTACACATCATATGTGATGCGAACTGGTAAAATGAAGACAGTTTGTCTTCATCCGCTTTCATCAATTTACACATTGACTGGTGATACCCCCCAATACATGCACCATCAGGCCATCAAACACATTAGCATGTTTAGCATGCACACCTGCGTAATATTAACCATGACCAATATGGCGATAGATAAAATAGCTAAAATAGCTTGGTAAAGTAAAAAATACATGTCCAGACATGCCGCCGCCCGCCCAGACATGCCGCCGCCCGCAATAACCAATAGGGTCACCTCCCCCCGCGACAACCAGGAAGACGCCATCTTGGCCAGCCAAGATGGCGCCTTTCTGTCTGACGCACGAGATGACGCCTCTCTGTCTGACACCAGGATAGAACACCTGACCGGATGGGACGAGCATCACCATGTAACACCTGACACAGGATGAGACACCTGACCGGATGTAACACCTGACACAGGATGAGACACCTGACACAGGATGTGACACCTGACACAGGATGAGACACCTGACACAGGATGTGACACCTGACACAGGATGAGACACCTGACACACGATGTGACACCTGACCGGATGTGACACCTGACACTGGATGTGACACCTGACACAGGATGTGACACCTGACCGGATGTCACACAAGGATGCTATACTCATTAGCATAAACACCTGCTACATTTGCATAACAATAGACATCAAAGCGAGCTGCATTGTCTTTCTCTCTGGCATTTTAAATTTGATTGCCGAAATCGCTTTTTCTCGCCGAGATAAGCACGTTTTCTGAAATGCCGCTCTCCCGTCACTCTGGTTAAAGTGTTATGAAAAAAAAGGCTGTTGGGGGCTAGGGAGTATCGAGTTGATCATTATACATGAAGAAATAACCAATTTCATCGTTTGGTTTATGTTTTACACGCATTTTAAATTTTATTGCCGAAATCGCTTTTTCTCGCCGAGATAAGCACGTTTTCTGAAATGCCGCTCTCCCGTCACTCTGGTTAAAGTGTTATGGAAAAAAAAGGCTGTTGGGGGCTAGGGAGTATCGAGTTGATCATTATACATGAAGAAATAACCAATTTCATCGTTTGGTTTATGTTTTACACGCGTTTTAAATTTTATTGCCGAAATCGCTTTTTCTCGCCGAGATAAGCACGTTTTCTGAAATGCCGCTCTCCCGTCACTCTGGTTAAAGTGTTATGAAAAAAAAGGCTGTTGGGGGCTAGGGAGTATCGAGTTGATCATTATACATGAAGAAATAACCAATTTCATCGTTTGGTTTATGTTTTACACGCGTTTTAAATTTTATTGCCGAAATCGCTTTTTCTCGCCGAGATAAGCACGTTTTCTGAAATGCCGCTCTCCCGTCACTCTGGTTAAAGTGTTATGAAAAAAAAGGCTGTTGGGGGCTAGGGAGTATCGAGTTGATCATTATACATGAAGAAATAACCAATTTCATCGTTTGGTGTATGTTTTACAAGCGTTTTAAATTTTATTGCCGAAATCGCTTTTTCTCGCCGAGATAAGCACGTTTTCTGAAATGCCGCTCTCCCGTCACTCTGGTGTTATGAAAAAAAAGGCTGTTGGGGGCTAGGGAGTATCGAGTTGATCATTATACATGAAGAAATAACCAATTTCATCGTTTGGTTTGTTTTACACGCGTTTTAAATTTTATTGCCGAAATCGCTTTTTCTCGCCGAGATAAGCACGTTTTCTGAAATGCCGCTCTCCCGTCACTCTGGTTAAAGTGTTATGAAAAAAAAGGCTGTTGGGGGCTAGGGAGTATCGAGTTGATCATTATACATGAAGAAATAACCAATTTCATCGTTTGGTTTATGTTTTACACGCGTTTTAAATTTTATTGCCGAAATCGCTTTTTCTCGCCGAGATAAGCACGTTTTCTGAAATGCCGCTCTCCCGTCACTCTGGTGTTATGAAAAAAAAGGCTGTTGGGGGCTAGGGAGTATCGAGTTGATCATTATACATGAAGAAATAACCAATTTCAACGTTTGGTTTATGTTTTACACGCGTTTTAAATTTTATTGCCGAAATCACTTTTTCTCGCCAAGATAAGCACGTTTTCTGAAATGCCGCTCTCCCGTCACTCTGGTGTTATGAAAAAAAAGGCTGTTGGGGGCTAGGGAGTATCGAGTTGATCATTATACATGAAGAAATAACCAATTTCATCGTTTGGTTTATGTTTTACACGCGTTTTAAATGTTATTGCCGAAATCGCTTTTTCTCGCCGAGATAAGCACGTTTTCTGAAATGCCGCTCTTCCGTCACTCTGGTTAAAGTGTTATGAAAAAAAAGGCTGTTGGGGGCTAGGGAGTATGAGTTGATCATTATACATGAAGAAATAACCAATTTCCTCGTTTGGTTTGTTTTACACGCGTTTTAAATTTTATTGCCGAAATCGCTTTTTCTCGCCGAGATAAGCACGTTTTCTGAAATGCCGCTCTCCCGTCACTCTGGTTAAAGTGTTATGAAAAAAAAAGGCTGTTGGGGGCTAGGGAGTATCGAGTTGATCATTATACATGAAGAAATAACCAATTTCATCGTTTGGTTTATGTTTTACACGCGTTTTAAATTTTATTGCCGAAATCGCTTTTTCTCGCCGTGATAAGCACGTTTTCTGAAATGCCGCTCTCCCGTCACTCTGGTTAAAGTGTAATGAAAAAAAAGGCTGTTGGGGCCTAGGGAGTATCGAGTTGATCATTATACATGAAGAAATAACCAATTTCATCGTTTGGTTTATGTTTTACACGCGTTTTAAATTTTATTGCCGAAATCGCTTTTTCTCGCCGAGATAAGCACGTTTTCTGAAATGCCGCTCTCCCGTCACTCTGGTTAAAGTGTTATGAAAAAAAAGGCTGTTGGGGGCTAGGGAGTATCGAGTTGATCATTATACATGAAGAAATAACCAATTTCATCGTTTGGTTTATGTTTTACACGCGTTTTAAATTTTATTGCCGAAATCGCTTTTTCTCGCCGAGATAAGCACGTTTTCTGAAATGCCGCTCTCCCTTCACTCTGGTTAAAGTGTAATGAAAAAAAAGGCTGTTGGGGGCTAGGGAGTATCGAGTTGATCATTATACATGAAGAAATAACCAATTTCATCGTTTGGTTTATGTTTTACACGCGTTTTAAATTTTATTGCCGAAATTGCTTTTTCTCGCCGAGATAAGCACGTTTTCTGAAATGCCGCTCTCCCGTCACTCTGGTTAAAGTGTTATGAAAAAAAAGGCTGTTGGGGGCTAGGGAGTATCGAGTTGATCATTATACATGAAGAAATAACCAATTTCATCGTTTGGTTAATGTTTTACACGCGTTTTAAATTTTATTGCCGAAATCGCTTTTTCTCGCCGAGATAAGCACGTTTTCTGAAATGCCGCTCTCCCGTCACTCTGGTTAAAGTGTTATGAAAAAAAGGCTGTTGGGGGCTAGGGAGTATCGAGTTGATCATTATACATAAAGAAATAACCAATTTCATCGTTTGGTTTATGTTTTACTTGCGTTTTAAATTTTATTGCCGAAATCGCTTTTTCTCGCCGAGATAAGCACGTTTTCTGAAATGCCGCTCTCCCGTCACTCTGGTTAAAGTGTTATGAAAAAAAGGCTGTTGGAGGCAAGGGAGTATCGAGTTGCTCATTATACATGAAGAAATAACCAATTTCATCGTTTGGTTTATGTTTTACAGGCGTTTTAAATTTTATTGCCGAAATCGCTTTTTCTCGCCGAGATAAGCACGTTTTCTGAAATGCCGCTCTCCCGTCACTCTGGTTAAAGTGTTATGAAAAAAAAGGCTGTTGGGGGCTAGGGAGTATAGAGTTGATCATTATACATGAAGAAATGACCACCTTCGACGTTTGGTTTATGTTTTACACGCGTTTTAGTTTTTATTGCCGAAATTGCCTTTTCTCGCGGAGTTAAGCACGTTTTCTGAAATGTCGCTCTCCCGTCACTCTGGTTAATTTGGTATAATAAAAAGAGCTGTTGGTGGCTCGGGAGTATCAAGTTGATCATTATACATGAAGAAATAACCACCTTTAACGTTTTTTTAACGTTTTACACGCGTTTTAATTTTTATTGCCGAAATCACATTTTCTCGCCGAGTTAAGCAAGTTTTTCTGAAATGTCGCTCTCCCGTCACTCTGGTTAATTTGGCATAATAAAAAGTGCTGTTGAAGGCTCGAGAGTACCAAGTTGATCATTCTACATGAAGAAATGACCACCTGAAACTTTGGTTTATGTTTTACACGCGTTTTATTTTTTATTGCCGAAATGATTGTCTTTTTTTTTTGGTATGGCGCCGCTGTGAGTGGCAGCCTCCCAGCAGTGTTCTCTCTTTTCCACTTTATTTCCTACTTTTCTCCTTTTTATTTCTTCCTATTTGTCCATCGGCCGCACCTCGGCATGTGCAGATCGTTTTGGATATTTTTTCCCCCCGGCTGTGCACAGCGGTCGCGACCGGCATGACTCTCCGACGGCCATCCTGCTCATCAGGCCGGTTCTGACTGGGTCCCTCGCCTTGGCCTCGCAGCCGCGACCCCTGTGGGAGGTCCGCTCCCTCGTGCTCGTCGGAACCAACGACCTTAGCCGTGCCAGCCCCATGCTGACCATCTGCACGTGCCTCGACTGGGTGCCCAGGACGCTGCTCACGTTTGCCTGTTTTGTGATGTTTTACCGATTCACGACCACGGTCCATTGGGCGCCGTTGAACTTGACTGCCCTTAGACCTGTAAGTGGACCCCGTGGAGGCTATTTTGTGAGTTTTGGGGTGTTCTTTGGTATTGAGGGGGGGCTGGTCGGCTGCTGTTACGTTCTTCCTTTGTCTTGTTGCTTTGTTTTGATGGCTTTTAACTTTCACACTTACTGGCTTTCTTTGTGGCGCCGTTGTGTGGCAGTCTTATAGGAGCCTATTGAGTTGCGCTCATGTTATCTGAGTGTCTTTTATATACCCGCTCTGTGGTATGAATACTGCAGGGGCCTGAATTTCCCCACCCCCTGGGATCTATACATTTTCAATCAATCATCTGACTTGGCCCACAATAGCTCCTACAAGATGTCTTGGCGCTGGGCGGACGCCAGAGTTCTGCAGAGCCGTGGGCACTTAGAAAATATTCGCCAAGTTGGCGTTGACCTCCAGGGGGAGAGGCTGATTTTGCGTCATTTGAGGCTGGCTGCAGAACCGGCGCGGGTCGGACGCACAAGACCGGCAGAGCCATGGGCACTTAGAAAATTTTTGCCAAGTTGGTGGGGACTTCCAGGCGAAGACCGTCATTTTTCGTCATTCGAGGCCGACTGCGGAACCGGCGCTGGGCGGACGCCAAAGCTCGGCAGGGCCGTAGGCACTTAGAAAATATTCGCCAAGTTGGCGTTGACCTCCAGGGGGAGAGGCTGATTTTGCGTCATTTGAGGCCGGCTGCAGAACCGGCGCGGGTCGGACGCACAAGCCCGGCAGAGCCGTGGGCACTTAGAAAATTTTCACCAAGTTGGCTGTGAGCTCCAGGCGGAGACTGTTATTTTTCGTCATTCGAGGCTAGCTGCAGAACCGGCGCGGGTCGGACGCACAAGCCCGGCAGGGCCGTAGGCACTTAGAAAATATTCGCCGAGTTGGCGTTGACCTCCAGGGGGAGAGGCTGATTTTGCGTCGAGGCCGGCTGCAGAACCGGCGTGGGTTGGACGCACAAGCCCGGCAGAGCCGTGGGCACTTAGAAAATTTTCGCCAAGTTGGCTGTCAGCTCCAGGCGGAGACAGTTATTTTTCGTCATCCGGGTTCGACCCGGGAACCGGCGTTGGACGGACGCCGTAGCCACGCAGAGCCGGTGGCACTTAGAAAATATTCGCCAAGTTGGTGGGGACTTCCAGGCAAAGACCGGCATTTTTCGTCATCCGGGTTCGACCCCGGAACCGGCGTTGGACGGACGCCGTAGCCACGCAGAGCAGGTGGCACTTAGAAAATATTCGCCAAGTTGGTGGGGACTTCCAGGCGGAGACCGACATTTTTCGTCATCCGGGTTCGACCCGGGAACCGGCGCTGGTTGGACGCCTTAGCCACTCAGAGCCGGTGGCACTTAAAAAATATTCGCCAAGTTGGTGGGGACTTCCAGGCGAAGACTGACATTTTTAATCATCCGGGTTCGACCCGGGAACCGGCGCTGGTCGGACGCCTTAGCCACTCAGAGCCGGTGGCACTTAGAAAATATTCGCCGACTTGGCTGGGACTTCCAGGCGGAGACCGACATTTTTCGTCATCCGGGTCCGACCCGGGGACCGGCGCTGGTCGGACGCCTTAGCCACTCAGAGCCGGTGGCACTTAGAAAATATTCGGCAAAAGTTTGTCACGAACTCCGGGCGGAGACCGGCATTTTTTGTCATTCGGGGCCGACCCGAGAACCGGCGCTGGTCGGACGCCGTAGCCACGCAGAGCCGGTGGCACTTAGAAAATATTTGTTTGTCATGACCTGCGGGAGGAGACCGGCAATTTTCGTCATTCGAGGCCGACGGGGGAACCAGCGCAGAGCGGACACTTTAGCTCGGAAGAGCTAATTCCGTGTCTCGTGAGCTCCAGGGGGGACAGGCTGGTTTTATTCATCCATAGCCGACATGGGAACCAGCGCGGAGCGGATTGGTGTTGCGCTGTCATTACCCTAAGGGGTCCCCCCCCCGATACTCGTTCTTATGGTGTTTTGGAAAACGGGGGGAAAGTCGATGAGTACACTGACTAGTGGGACCAAATCAATGTACTCTGGCGCACCTGAAGACCAAAAATGGTACTGCAGCTTAGCCCGGGTACCCCACCCCCTGGTACCTAAAATGTATGCTCTCCTGGTACCTAAACGCAGCTGCCCTGGTACCTAAACGCATCACCCCTGGAAATAGAGAGGCCGATTTTCGGCAATATCAAGCCGACTTAGGCTTCCAGGACCTCGGCTAAGCATTTTTACCGGGCCATGGATGAATTTTTGGACTTCCAGCTGGAAGTGTAGAGGCCGAATTTCGGCAATATCAAGCCGACTTAGGCTTCCAGAACCTCGGCCAAGCATTTTTACCGGGACATGGATGAATCTTTGGACTTCCAGCTGGAAGTATAGAGGCCGAATTTCGGCAATATCAAGCCGACTTAGGCTTCCAGAACCTCGGCTAAGCATTTTTACCGGGCCATGGATGATTTATTGGATTTCCAGCTGGAAGTAGAGAGGCCGAATTGCGACTAAGTGACGCCGAACCGGGCTTCCAGAACCTCGGCTAAGCATTTTTACCGGACCATGGATCATTTATTGGACTTCCAGCTGGAGCTGAGGAGCGGCTTTCTGGGCAAGATCACGCCGAGCCGGGCTTCCAGAACCTCGGCCAAGCACTTTTACCGGGCCATGGATGATTTATTGGACTTCCAGCTGGAGCTGAGGAGCAGCTCTTTGGGCAATATCACGCCGAACCGGGCTTCCAGAACCTCGGCTAAGCACTTTTACCGGGCCCCGGTTCTTTTTTCGGACTTCCAGCTGGAGCTGAGGAGCGGCTTTTTGGGCAAGATCACGCCGAACCGGGCTTCCAGAACCTCGGCTAAGCACTTTTACCGGGCCCTGGTTCTTTTTTTGGACTTCCAGCTGGAGCTGAGGAGCGGCTTTTTGGACAAGATCACGCCGAAACAGGCTTCCAGAACCCCGGCCAAGCACTTTTACCGGGCCCTGGTCCACCCCTGCCAGCGCATTTCAAACCTTGGCATTAATTTCGACCTAAAAGACAAAGTCTGATTTTTTTCTACCACTGCCTTTTTGCACCCAGAAAACCGGCACCGGCACCATAAGTTCACCGGGTGCCGAGTGCGTCGGCGCAGATTCTGCGACGGAGTAACGCTTCCCTTTAGCGGACAATCGGCGGTAGGTGAAATGCGCACTCTGACGCCTCTTTTCTTTTCCTTCCAGTGAAACTTTGTCAACATTCTGCGAGCCGCTGGCTTCCAGAACCTTGGCCAAGCAGGTGGAGGATTTTTTCCACTTCCAGCTGGAGGTGAGGAGGGACTTTTTGGGCAAGATCACGCCGACTTAGGCTTCCACAACGAGTGCCAAGCAAGGATGGATGGATGGATGGAAGGAAGAAAGAGCCACCTCCGTGGTTGGAAGTGTGGAAGTGCCAGCATGCTCCGTGGCTGGAAGTGTGGAAGTGCCAGCATGCTCCGTGGCTGGAAGTGTGGAAGTGCCAGCATGCTCCGTGGCTGGAAGTGTGCAAGTGCCATCCACTTCCGTGGCTGGAAGTGTGGAAGTGCCAGCATGCTCCGTGGCTGGAAGTGTGGAAGTCAGAGCCACCTCCGTGGCTGGAGGTGTGTAAGTCAGAGCCACCTCCGTGGCTGGAAGTGTGGAAGTGCCAGCATGCTCCGTTGCTGGAAGTGTGCAAGTGCCAGCATGCTCTGTGGCTGGAAGTGTCGAAGTGCCAGCATGCTCCGTGGCTGGAAGTGTCGAAGTGCCAGCATGCTCCGTTGCTGGAAGTGTGCAAGTGCCAGCATGCTCTGTGGCTGGAAGTGTCGAAGTGCCAGCATGCTCCGTGGCTGGAAGTGTCGAAGTGCCAGCATGCTCCGTGGCTGGAAGTGTCGAAGTGCCAGCATGCTCCGTGGCTGGAAGTGTGCAAGTGCCAGCAAGGTGTAGGTATGGAGGTATCAGCCAGCCACCTCCGTGGCTCGAAACTCGGCCTGTGTTCAAGGAGCCGGCCCTCACGCTCCTTCCTTGGATGGAGAAAGTTCGCAGTTGACACTTGGTCATTTTTCGGCCCGTGTTTAAGGAGGCGGCCGTTACGCTCCTTCCTTGGATGGACAAAGTTCGCAGTTGACACTTGGTCATTTTTCGGCCTGTGTTTAAGGAGGCGGCCGTCCTCCACTTGGTCTGTGTTTAGGGCGAAACTTGGTCTGTTTAAGGAGCCGGCCCTCACGCTCCTTACTTGGATGGACAAAGTTCGCAGTTGACACTTGGTCATTTTTCGGCCTGTGTTTAAGGGGGCGGCCGTCCTCCACTTGGTCTGTGTTTAGGGCGAAACTTGGTCTGTGTTTAAGGAGCCGGCCCTCATGCTCCTTCCTTGGATGGACAAAGTTCGCAGTTGACACTCTGTCATTTTTCGGCCCATGTTTAAGGAGGCGGCCGTCACGCTCCTTCCCTGGATGGATAACATTCGCAGTTGACACTCGGTCATTTTTCGGCCCGTGTTTAAGGAGTCGGCCGTTACGCTCCTTCCTTGGATGGACAACATTCGCAGTTGACACTTGGTCATTTTTCGGCCTGTGTTTAAGGAGGCGGCCGTCCTCCACTTGGTCTGTGTTTAGGCCGAAACTTGGTGTGTGTTTAAGGAGCCGGCCCTCACGCTCCTTCCTTGGATTGACAAAGTTCGCAGTTGACACTCGGTCATTTTTCGGCCCGTGTTTAAGGAAGCAGCCGTTACGCTCCTTCCTTGGATGGACAAAGTTCGCTGTTGACACTTGGTCATTTTTCGGCCTGTGTTTAAGGAGGCGGCCGTCCTCCACTTGCTTGTATGCACCACATTCGCAAACTATACTTTCTTCGCAGAGGTCTTTGCGCACCGGGAACGCACGCTCGCGCGGCGGCCGCGGCGCCTGAGTGTGACCCGCAATGGGTAGGAACCATCCACCCGACGTCGGCAAGCCGAGGCCGATGGGGGCCCTACCAAGATGGGTCATGAGTGCCAGTCGGTCAGTTGGGTGAGGGGGTACTCGGAGGCTCGCCGGGAGCAGACGGGCGACCGGGGATGGGGGGCGTACGCAGGCGGGCGGCAGGAGAAGACGGCCCGGCCCGTCCGGGGCGAAACTCGGCCTGTGTTCAAGGAGCCGGCCCTCACGCTCCTTCCTTGGATGGAGAAAGTTCGCAGTTGACACTTGGTCATTTTTCGGCCCGTGTTTAAGGAGGCGGCCGTTACGCTCCTTCCTTGGATGGACAAAGTTCGCAGTTTTCACCGCCGTAGAGGAGACCAGCCCCATCTCCTCCATACTCGTTCTGGTGGTGTTTTGGAAAACGGGGGGAAAGTCGATGAGTACACTGACTAGTGGGACCATTTCATTGTACTCTGGCGCACCTGAAGACCAAAAGGTACTGCACCTTAGCCCGGGTACCCCATCCCCTGGTACCTCGAGTAGAACTTGGAAAAATTTCGCCAAATTGCCGGTGAGCTCCAGGGAGAGAGGCTGATTTTGCTCTATTTGAGGCCGACCGCCGAACCGGCGTTGGGCGGACGCCATAGCCACGCAGAGCCGGTGGCACTTAGAAAATATTCGCCGAGTTGGCGGGGACCTCCAGGCGGAGACTGTTATTTTTTGTCATTCGAGGCCGGCTGCAGAACCGGCGCTGGGCGGACGCCAGAGCTTTGCAGGGCCGGTGGCACTTAGAAAATATTCGCCAAGTTGGCTGGGAGCTCCGGGCGGAGACCGACATTTTTTGTCATCCGGGTTCGACCCGGGAACCGGCGTTGGGCGGACGCCATAGCCACGCAGAGCCGGTGGCACTTAGAAAATATTCGCCGAGTTGGCTGGGAGCTCCGGGCAGAGACGGACAGTTTTCGTCATCCGGGTTCGACCCGGGAACCGGCGTTGGGCGGACGCCATAGCCACGCAGAGCCGGTGGCACTTAGAAAATATTCGCCAAAAGTTTGTCATGACTTCCAGACGGAGACCGGCAGTTTTCGTCATTCGCGGCCGACAGGGGAACCAGCGCAGAGCGGACACATTTGCTCGGAAGAGCCGGTGGCACTTAGAAAATATTATGTGTCTCGTGAGCTTCAGGGGCAGACCGACGTGTTTCGTCATGCGTGGCCGACAGGGGAACCAGCGCGGAGCGGACTTTTGTGAGGGGTCCGCCCCCATACTCGTACCGATTGGGTTTTGGAAAACAGGGGTAAAGTTAATGAATACACTAACTAGGGGGACCAACACATTGTACTCTGGCGCACCTAAAGACCAAAGTTGGTACTACCACCCCTGTGACTGGTGGCACTTAGAAAATATTCGCCGAGTTGGCGGGGACCTCCAGGCGGAGACCGTTATTTTTCGTCATTCGAGGCCGGCTGCAGAACCGGCGCTGGTCGGACGCCGAAGCTCGGCAGGGCCGGTGGCACTTAGAGACCTATTCTGAATTACACCTAACACAACTTTAGATCTATTGAATGAATAAATGAATGAAGTCGTTAAATAATGATTTTGGTTAAATACTAGGTATATACAGAAATCCTACAGCACAAAATGGGCAGAGTTTACTTATGTGAAAAGGAGTGGGAAGAGGATTTATTGAATTTATTTAATCTATTTTAATTCCCAGGAAAATTTGGATTTGCTCTAAATCCTGATTTAACCAAAAGATGGTGCCAAATTTTCACATACGTCTTAATAGAACGTATTAAACACTTAGTTAAATTGATAGAAGTTGTTAATAAGAGCGAGTGGAGTAACATGAGACCTTGTTTGAAAAGGAGTGGGAAGAAGACCTATTTAATTTATTTAATGGGAAAAAGTAAGACTTATTTAGTTTATTTAATCTATTTTTATTCCCAGGCAAAATTGGATGTGCTGCAATTCAAAATTTCACCACATGATGGTGCCAAATCTTGACTATAGATCTGATAGGACGTACTAAACGCTTAGTTAAATTGATAGAAGTTGGTCATATGAGCGAGTGGAGTAACGAGATCTATTCTGAATAAGACATAGCGCACACAACTTTGGATCTTTTGAATGAGACCTGAGGACGTATTAAACGCTTAGTTAAATTGATAGAAGTTGATAAGAGCGAGTAGAGTAACACGAGATATGTTCTGAATTACACAGAGGTACACACAACTTTGGATCTTTTGAATGGATGAATATTTGATAATGATAATTTAAATTATGACGTATAAATACTAGGTATAAACAGAAAATCTACTACACAAAATAGGCAGAGTTTACTTGTTTGAAAAGGAGTGGGAAAAATACTTATTTAATTTATTTTGACATGAGACTTGTTGTGAATTACACAACACAACTTTGGATCTTTCGAATAAATAAATGAATGAGTAAAGTCATTTAAATTTTGATTTTGTATAAATACTAGGTATAGACGCAAAAACTACTACACAAAATGGGCAGGCTTTACTTGTTTGAAAAGGAATGGGAAGACGACCTACTTAATCTATTTAATGGGAACAAGTAAGACTTATTTAATTTATTTCGTCTATTTTTGTTCTCAGGCAAATTTGTATATGCTATCATTCCATATTAATGAGAAGGACACTAGGAGTTAATTGCAAGTTGCAATACTGTTGGTGGATCAAACACGGCTGTCTGCAGCCAGTGGAAGTTTTAATAGGAGGTGTTTAACATAAATAGAGGAAGAAAGGGGTACTCACTTGAGAAGTCTTCGCCAACGTCCAACCATTGTGGCTCCTGGTGAATGATGCGAGCCTCCAACTGATTTGTATTTTTATTCTTCTTACAGTGGAAAACAGCCAACAAACACCGTGGAATGTAAAGGAATAAAATAGAAGATTAGCATTTAGCCTCAACCAACATTCACAGATACAACTTACGTTTCAGCTAGGGTTAGCTACACAGCTACACATTGCTATTGCTATGTGAACGCTAGCCACATCGACAACTTTAGTCAAACTACACAAAAGTAAATCTCTTTAAACACAATGAGTCGTATTTACCGTGTACGCTCTAGACGTTCCAGTTATAAGCAGAAAATAAAGATCTTTCGGGCATTAGTGGCAGGCAGCAGACGCCGAATTCGACGTCCCCCACCCCCCACGCCGAATTTCTCCTGGACTGCTCCTGATGCAAGACGATTGGACCCAGATTGTTACAGATTGTTAGTGCCGCAAAAAATTTTGTTTGCGCTCAGTGAATAATTCAATTTGCCATTTATTTAATATTAATTTATTTTCGGGAGATGTCAAATCCTTGCTCCATAGATCGTTGATTAACCATTTGTTTCTGCCATTGCAATTTTTCATTATTAAAATCATGCATCTTCGTTAACCCCCTGTCATGTATTTTATTCTAACAATTTTTCACTTGACATCCTGATAACTCCTCAATTCTTACACATGTATCATCCAACTAATTACCATGCAAAGTGACCTGGCCGGTAAGACATATCGGCAGGCCGGTAAGACATATCGCAACAGGGTGGCAAAAAACAAAGACGTACAACTTTTTCAAGCGAAGATTTAATAACAGTGAGTGACAGAAAGTGTTTTTTTCTGGGAAGTGACGATCAACCATCAACCAATGTAAGTAAAATGTGTAAAGAAAAACCGAGTTCATACAATATAGAATTAACAACACCGCAGGTAGTCTGAATAGCTAATTAGCTAACATTATTTTATTAGACGCGTGTAATTTGCACAGACCAAGAAAACTAAATTTCTAAAGAAAGCATGCTCGATACATTTTGATGTCAAAATAAATTTCCCTTTATATCATTTTTCCATCCATGCATAGCAATTATAATTAACGCGCATGTGTAATTTTAATTATTCAAGCAATGAATCCTGATTATATTTATTTGTCCTTCAACTAGATGCCAAAACAACCAGCAGTAGACAATGATTTAATTGTTACAGTTCTCTGCTCATCAAAAGAGGCCATATTTGAAAATGCCAACATAGCCACTCCAAGCGCTACTGTGTGGACAGATCTGAGTGACCATTTGGAAAAGAAGATGTCTGCAAAGGCTCTGTACACCTTTGTAAAAACAAACCGACACAATATCTGGTCAGCTCTGGGATTCAGTCATGATGAACCTGATCCTGAAACTAGCAGTGAAGCAAGCTCGGAATCAGGTCCTGAACTGCCATTTCAGCTTCATATTCCTTTTGACAAGTGGATGGAATTTATTCCGAAAAAGGCTGAATACAAAGATAAGAACCGTCGAACCCAAAAAAGAAACTATACCATTTTGAAGCCTGGCACCTGGACCCACATCATAAATGAACACATCTGGAAAACAGTCAAAATTCCTTGCACATTTGTTTTTAAAAGAGCCAAGGTCTATCCATCGGTCTCAAATAATTATATTGAAATCAGAGAATACTGCAAGGAGTGTCATGGCCTTCTCAACATTAATTGTGGCGGAGAGCCAGAAATTAACAGCCCAATAATATTGAACTGTTTCATTAAGAACCGTGATGACTCCTTTTACACTGGTAGCTCAAAGCGGTTTCTATCTGGACAGTTGCGTGAGCAGGTAGCCAAGGAACTTTGTGAGGGCAGGATGGAACCACATGTATGGCGAGCATCACAGGCAAATAAACTGATGGACCTCGGAGACTCTGAGCCAAGCCACCTGCCAAATTTGGCCACCCTGCGCAAGGCAAAGCAAGAGAAAAATGATTTGGCATTAGGTGACAAAAATCCAATTTTCTCATTGCAGATGTTGAAATACAGTTCACCTCACAGTGACAGCATCAAAGACATTGGACTTGACAAGTTTTTCTGTCACTATTGGAGTGAAACACAAATGCATGTGTACAAGAGCTTAAAAAAATCTCACCCAATATTATGTGTTGATGCAACTGGCTCAATAGTTAAAAAACTGATGAGACCGAATGGCACGTCTGGCCATATCTTCCTGTATCAGGGTGTTATGACAGGGCATACCAGTTCCAGTGTCCCAGTTGTGCAGATGCTGTCAGAGAAGCATAATGTTAATGCTATCACACAGTGGCTGAAGGAATGGATCCATGCAGGTGCATCTGTTCCTAAAGAAGCAGTGAGTGACTTTTCTCTGGCGATTCTTGGAGCTCTCGTCAAAGCTTTTACCCCTCATCCTGACCTGAAGCGCTACATCAATGAGTGCTTTAACATTTCACGTGGGAATCAACCTGGACATCTACCCCCATGTTTTGTCAGGGTAGATGTAGCACACTGTATTAAGATGATCTGCCGATGGGACTGCCTGAAAAACAAAATACCTCGTGTTAAGGATTTCTTTGTCAGGTCAATAGCACAGCTTCTTAAGTCACAATGTTTGCAACATGCAAAAGAACTTCTTCGTGCTATCACCATTGTGGCACTGAGTGAGACAGAGGGTAATGACAATTCTGGAGCCCCTATCCCATCAGAAAAGTCCAAGAAATACTTGAGAGCGCAAATTGCAGAAGAATTTGTCCCCATTTCAGATGAGGACGTTGAGGGACAAGAACCAGGTGATGCATTAAATCAGCACATCCAGACTAATGTCCGACAGTGGGTGACAGAAATATGTGAGGAGAGCAGGTCACTTGCCATGGCTGATGGGGATCGGGACAACATCCACTTCCTCCCTGAGATCATTCCCCACATAACAAGACTTGGAAGTTACTTGCCACTCTGGACAGCAATAATGGTCCCTCTCTTTAAAAGCACCAGCATCACTGCAAGTTCCGCGGCTGTTGAAGCAGAGTTCAAAAACATAAAAAAAGGCCTTTATTCAAGCATGAAAGCCTACCCATTCGTGTGGACCGGTTTGTTGCTCGTCATCTTTCCTTCATTGAGGGAAACATGCGGATTTGCTGTGCAAAACAAAAAAGTGAAAAAGATGCGTGTGATGCCACGACTGTCAAAGAGCCTGACAATGTCTGCACTACTTCTCAAACTGAAGTAGTAAACAAAAGGGAAAAACAATCTCATCCTGGAGGGGAGCCAGATGCATCTACTCACAGTCTTCCAATGGAAGACAATGCAGTTGAAAACTGGAGAGGTTTAGCGGTCCCACCTAAAGGAATATAAGAGTTTGATCTTAAAGTAGTTCATTAGACATCCTGTGTATGAGAGTATGAAACTGTAAAGTGCTGAGTGTGTGACGGTGGAGACAAAACAAGATATGTGGGCAAGGATGTGCACGAATGAAATGTTCCAGAACAAACAATAACGCAGGAGCAGCAAGGAGTACAAGATGACCCAGGGGCAGCTGGTGGATAACAACTGGTGACCCTGTATGGAAAACTACAACCAGGAGGAGCGAGCAAGTGATTCTGCAGAAGAAGAAAGACCAATAAGAGCAAGCTAAAGTTAAATGCAGTATACACATACCCAATAGAATAATGACAGAATGCCTTTGTTGATGTGCCATTTGCATATTGTGTAGTATAATTAACGGCTGGGCAACTCGGAAGTAGAGTACGTCTGCTGGTGGAAACAGAGGCGTACAGAGGTGTATTGAGAGGGACCCGAGACCCAGGTGATGTATTAGATTTGTGTGTTAGGAATAAATCCATTCGTGTGTGTGAAAATGCCGGCTTCCTGATACCTTTCTATTGCAGAACGAGCGCGCATATTGTTGGATGAGTGGCAGTTGGGTAAAGTCACAAATTGGAGTCAGATTAGTAACTTGAGTTTATGTTAAATAAGAAATATATTCCAACACACCGAAAAAAAGAAAGACAACTTCATATCTCTCTCCTTGTCCTGAATGGCTGCATATTGATACACAAGTGGGCTGGAAAAAAGTCAAGGTACCATTGTTGAAAAACAGGAACCATCAACAGCCTGTTAAACTTCGCACATCAAAAGTGTCTGTGCTCAATACTTGTGCATTTGATGCTGTCTGTCAATGCTTATGCTGTTCTTTCTGTGAAAGTTCTTCATTTGAAAAGACTGTTCTGGACTATGAACGTGGGAACCAATTCCTCCACCTGATGAAAACCATCACAACACAGGGTGTGAACCCACAGGTATACTCACTGAGGGCAGAACTGCTGGGAGAAATATTCAAACCTGTCCTCCTGACCTCTGGTGCTCTCCAAATTGATGCACAATGCCATGTCTCCACTGTAATTGAGAGCGCAATGAGGAATATCCCAAGTGTTTATTTGATAAGACAATGCTCCTCACAGTACTGCAATTTAGGCCAACAAGTAATAAGGCAAGTTTCACTTGTTTGTGTAAACATTGCTGTCCTGCAGACCTGCTGCATGGCTCATCTTCAGACTGCTGCTGAAAAGGAACTCAGCCTTTCGGACTCTCTCTGCCTCAGGCCAATTGAAAATCCTTCCCAGTGTCCGTCTTCATTCAAAACACAGGACAACAGTACAGGCAAGGATGTGTGTTCAGGTGATGTTACTCACAGCTACAAACTGGGAGAGTCTGTGTGGTTTGACATTGACCTTGGTAGCAGTTGCAAGGAAGTTACCTTACTTGAATTTCCCTCCAGTCTGGAGCTAAAAGAAAAGACTTTTACTTTGAGAGCAGTCATTGGCTTTGAACCAGGACCGACCCAGGATTCTCTTGGGCATTATGTGGCATACTGCAGGAGGACTGCATATGCCTGGGAGATCTATAATGACCTGGGTAGTGGAGTGAAAGCAGCATCAGTAAATACTAAGATCTTCCCACATGCTGTGTTCTACACAGTGCAGTGATGCATTGTTTGATTTGTTGAAAAAAAAAAAAGTGTTGATAAGGTTCCCTTTGAAAAATAAAGTTATTTTTTCACGTTTTCAAGTTTCTTTTTCTCGCTGTCATCAACTTCACATACATGTATTAATTGTTGCATTAATTAATGTTTTGGAACAGACATAGACTCACCAGGTAATTTAGGTTGCGGTGAACCTTTTTCACGTCAGATGTAATTGAAATAAATTATCATATAGGCTTATTGATAACAAGGAAATGAATCAATGAGCACGATAACACTAAAAGCACTAAAAGCAATAAAAGCCATTTCCCGCAGTGAAAGTTTTCTGTAAGCTAAAAAGAAAAAGAAAAAAAGGCTGAGAACATATTTACCTTGTATTCGTCTTGCATCAGGAGCATTCAAAGAGATTGACATTCGCGGCGACATACGGTGACGTCATCGCTATAAATTAAATGTGTAATAACTAAAAAAAACAAGCAGCACAAACGAAAAATTTTGCTGCACAAACCAGCACAAACAAAGCACAAACGAACGGTACCATTTTGGGTCCATTTGGAGAAAAAGGGGGGGGGGGCTGGGTGACGTCATCGCAATAAAAATAAATGTCTAATATCTACGAAACCGGAGCAGCACAAACGAAACTTTTTGCTGCACAAACCAGCACAAACGAAGCACAAACGAACGGTACCATTTTGGGTCCATTTGGAGAAAAAGGGGGGGGGGGGCTGGGTGACGTCATCGCAATAAAAATAAATGTCTAATATCTACGAAACCGGAGCAGCACAAACGAAACTTTTTGCTGCACAAACCAGCACAAACGAAGCACAAACGAACGGTACCATTTTGGGTCCATTTGGAGAAAAAGGGGGGGGGCTGGGTGACGTCATCGCGATTAAAATAAATGTCTAATATCTACGAAACCAGAGCAGCACAAACAAAAAATTTTGCTGCACAAACCAGCACAAACGAAGAACAAACGAACGATACCATTTTGGGTCTTCTTCTTCTTCTTCTTCGTTGGGGTTTAAGGGCAGCTTGCATCCTATTAGTTGCATTGCCGCCCCTACTTTTTTTTTTTAATTTATTTATTTTTTCACATCACAACACTAAATTCTCCTCACCAGACCAGTGCTTTTTAAAAACTCAAAAAAACAGCGCTTTCCCCTCCCACTTGACCCTACTTCCAGAATGGTTTTCACCGATATTCCCTCAAGCCCTTCTGTCCGCAACTTCTCCACCAACTCAACCCTTTGCCCATAATATTTCCTACAGGAAAGCAGCGCATGTTGCACCGTCTCCTCCTCCTGACACTCAGAGCACAGCCCATCCCGGTGTTTCCCCAGAAGGTGGAGAGTGCTGTTAAGAAAAGTATGTCCTATCCTCAGTCTGGCAATAATGACTTCATCCTTCCTTTTCCACCCTCCTCTCCCACACTCATGAACTGACTCAGCCACTCTACTACCCACTGAGAACAGGTGCCTCCCTTTGCTCTCCTGCTCCCACCGCTGTTGCCACTGCAGCATCACTTCCCTCCACACAATACTTTTACCCTCAGACTTAGACAGCGCTATGTTGGTCTCCACACGCTCTTTTTTCACTGCCTCTTTTGCCAGTTTGTCAGCCCTCTCATTCGCCAGGATACCCACATGTGCTGGAACCCACATCAGTGCTACCTTAACCCCCCTCGCTGCGACATCCCTAACAGCCAAAAGAATTTCCTGAATAAGGTCCTGTCGGCTCAGAGAACTGCCCCTCCCAATACTTTTAACTGCAGACACAGAGTCACTACACACCAGGAAATTACAATTTACAAGTTGCTCCGCCCATTGCACTGCCATCAGGATAGCAGCCAATTCCACAGTGAACACACTTAGATTGTCCGATGTTCTCTTACATGACTGTACATTTAATTTATTTATGTAAAATGCTGCCCCTGTAGCCCCAGTTTCCTGGTCCTTTGAACCATCCGCAAAGGCTAGTATATGGTCAGTGTAGTTCTCCGCCACCCGGCATTGAAACTCACGCACCAGATTTGCCTCTTTGTCCCTTAACTTGACTTCAAGCAGCTTTAGATCAACCTCTGGGGCCCTCAGCTGCCACAGAGGAGTCACTGGCCACAATACCACTGGGCAGAAATTCATGCCGTAAACAGCCACCTCTTGCGCCACTGTCTCCCCAGTCCACCCAAAGCTTTCCCCTCTCCCTGCCCCTCTCTCCCAGCTCGCCTGAAATGCCGACTTAACTGGATGGTCATCCCCTTGGCACCTCAGGCTAACCCAGTAATTAGCCTGGAGCTGCTTCCTTCTAAAACTGAGTGGCATTTCTCCTACCTCCACTTGCAATGAGCACACTGGAGAAGACCTCACAGCCCCTGTGCACACCCTCAATGCTGCCGCTTGAACTACATCCAGCCTAGCTAACTGGGACTTTGACGCTGACCCATAAACCACGCTCCCATACTCTATTCTGGATCTTATCAAGGATACATATATCTGCCTTAAAGATGACTTACTTGCTCCCCACTCTGTTCCAGCCAGACATCTCATTACATTTAAAACTTTCTTAGATTTATCAATCACGTATGTAATGTGGTCCCTCCACGTGATCCTTACATCAAAAAATACTCCCAGAAACTTAAAACACTTTACCTTCTCCAGGCTCTTTCCATACAGCTGCACCTGCATACTCTCCTCAACCTTCCTTCTAGTAAAAAACATACATTTAGTCTTATCTACAGAGAATCTAAAACCCCATTTCCTTCCCCAATTCTCTACCTGCGTTACAGCTTCCTGCACTTTCTTCACAATATGTTTCATATTTTTTCCCCTCTTCCACAAACCCACATCGTCTGCAAACAATGACTTGCCTACTCCTGGGTGCAGGTCTGTAAAAACATCATTAATCATTACATTGAACAATAATGGGTTTATCACACTTCCCTGCGGGATCCCATTTTTAACAAAGCACCTCCTGGAGATTTCTAGGCCTATCTTAACCTGAATACTTCTGTTACTTAAAAACTCTATTACCCAATTAAACATACTTCCACCCACCCCCAGTAAGTGCAACTTTATCAAAAGACCGTCCACCCACAGCATATCATACGCTTTCTCTACATCTAAAAACACTGCCGCAACCGTCTCTTTCCTTACCTGAGCTGTCCTGATTTCATGCTCCAAGCATACCAGTGAATCAGTGGTATTTCTCCCTTTTCTAAATCCACTCTGACAGCTGGCCATCAGTCCTCTTTCCTCCATAAAATGCATCAGTCTCTCATTCACCAGTCTCTCCATTAATTTACCCATATGCGATGTTAAGGCTATAGGCCTATAATTTGCCGGATTGCTTGCATCTTTCCCTGGCTCTCTAATGGGTATAGTAACCGCTTCTTTCCACCCTGATGGGATCTTCCCCTCCTCCCAGACTTTATTATACAAGTTCAACAACTTCCGCAATCCCACATCCCTTAAATGCCTAAACATGATATAACAAACACCATCTTTACCGGGAGCCGAGTTCTTACATTTAGCCAGTGCCCTCCTCAATTCCCCTACTGTGAATGGGACATTATACTTATCTTCCAATAAACCTTTCTTGTGAAAAGCCCCTGCATACACACCTTTAGTTTCCTCTCTGCCCCTACTCTCTTCCTCTGCCAGGTTATTGGGACTATGTACTTTGCTCAGAGTGTTCACCATCATTTCTGCCTTTTCCACATTTGTTATAGCTATCTGGCCCCCATCCAAGAGGATTGGGTAACCCCACTCCCTCCTATTACCTCCCATTTTTCTAATCATCCCCCACACTTCACCTATTGTGGTTGTGCTCCCAATAGAACTACAGTACCCCCTCCAATACGCCCTTTTCGTTTCTCTGATAGTCCTCCTGACCATTGCCTGCATCCTCTTATACTCAATCAGATGTTGGCAATTATGAGTCCTCTTCAGTACTCTTAAAGATCTATTTCTGTTCTTAACTACCTCTCCACACTTATCATTCCACCATGGAACTGCTTTCCTCTTATTCCTGCCTGTACTTTTGGGTATTGTAGTCTCTGCCGCCAGAAGAAGAAACGGCCGCACCTCTAATTCATATTCCTCCACATCACTAGTTTCTCGCCCTGCACTGAGAAATGCATCACTCACTACCCCAAAAGTTTCCCAGTCGGCCTTACTGAACACCCACCTTCCACTCCTATCCTCTACATTCAACGCCACACTAACGTCCATTTTACAAAGAATTGGATAGTGATCACTCCCTATGGTCCCTCTTTCATATACCTCCCATTCACACCTCGGCGCCAGTCTACCAGACACTAAAGTAAGATCTAATACGGATTCCTTTCCAGTTCTTACATCTATCCTAGTCTTTCTACCATCGTTAACACACACTAAGTTTGTACCATTCAACATATCTTCGATTACCTGCCCATTATTATCTGTTTTTTCCCCTCCCCATAATGTATTATGAGCGTTAAAATCCCCGCACCATATAACACTATCGCCATCCTGTCCCTCTACCTTCTCCAACTCATTCAACTTCAGCTGCTTACTTGGATTATAATAGTTTATTATCCCTACCTTCCTCCTGCCCGCCCAAACTTCCACCACCACATACTCCTGCTCTGCCCCTCGACCCACTACCCTATATGGCACTCCCTTCCTTACAAATGTTGCACACACCCCTCCATTACCGTGGTCTCTATCCCTCCTGAAGACAACATAGTCACTCAATACGAAATCCAGGTTAGGTCTTAACCATGTCTCCTGTACACATGTAATATCAGGCTTCACACTCCTGCTGTCAATAAATTTCTTAAAATCTTGGCCATTCGCTACCAAACTCCTAGCATTCCATTGCAAGAGTAACATAATCAGTAGATTATCCTACACTACCTGCTTCCTGGTTTGGCTGCCCATTCAGCCCCTCCCTTATCTCCTCCCACTTTAGTCCTACCAAGCCTAGATGTTGAATAGCAGCCTTTGTGATGATTTGAATCCTCTCAGTCTTGGACTTAACCTCAGCCGTAGCATTAATTACCCCTGCAATGAATATAACCAGCTCCTTCTTCTCTCCCTGTGCCCTGGACTCCTTTTCCCTGCTTGTTTCCTGCCTCTGGCTCCCAGCATTCCCTGAGCCGACCTCCACTCCGACCTTCCCTCCACCATTCCTCTCCGTTCCCCCCACCCGTCTGGCTGCCTCAGCATAGGATACTTTGTCCTTCACCTTTACATTCTGAATCTCCGCCTCCCTTCTCATCACTTCACATCCCCAGTACGCTGCGCTGTGCTTCCCACCACAATTGCAGCATTTTGGACTCACTTCCTCACCACACTCCCCATACTCGTGGTCTCCCCCACACTTAGCACATCTATTGACCCCTCTACAGAACTTTGCCACATGTCCAAACTTCTGACACTTAAAACACCTCATTGGCTTCTGCACATACTCTCTCACTCTGTACCTCATGAATCCGAGAGACACCTCCTCAGGTATCTCCTTCGAACTGAATAGCACTAGCATAGACTCAGTGACACTCTTCTCAACCCCCCTAGTCAACCGCTGCGCACCCTGCACCACATCACACTTCATCTTGAGGCTCCTCACAAGCTCCTTCACATCCATAGACACTGGAATCCCATATATCACACCTTTACTTCCTTCTCCTCCCACCCTCGCCACCTTTTCCACCACACTCTTCCCAACTACTTGCAGCCTTTGAGCTTTTGCAACCTGCTCCTCAGAGGTACACACAAGCAACAGATTGCCGTCATTCAACACTTTCGCAAACTCCACCTCTCCAACCTGTTTTCCAATTACTTTGGTCAATTTAACTGGATCCATACCCTTCACTCCACCCTCTCCTTCAAACCTCACTACAACCCTCCATTTCTCCTCTTTCCTCTGCCTTTCTGCAACTTCCCTGAAACGCTTCACTCCCCTACTCCCCACCATTTCCCAACTCCCACTCCCCTCCTCTTCCTTATCCCCCTCATCCATACCCCAACTACTATCTTCCTGTGACCCAGCCATGGCCAGAGAAGAGAATAAAAGCAGGCGTAATGTGTTATGGCGCAATTTTTTTTTTTTTTACCCCCTCAGCCCAGCGCCGCCATAACTGGCTCGCTACCTTCGAAATATTTAAAGCCTAGGTTCTTTTTGAAGAATTTCCATACAAGTTTTGTGCAGTTCCAAGCAAACGCTCCTCGAATACGTGTCAGTGCGAGTGCTCTTCCGCCTTCCTCTCCAAATCGAATGGGCAGTTTGCTGGGAAGTTCATCCCATTTTGGGTCCATTTGGAGAAAAAGGGGGGGGGGGGGGGGGTTGGGTGACGTCATCGCGATAAAAATAAATGTCTAATATCTACGAAACCAGAGCAGCACAAACGAAAATTTTTGCTGCACAAACCAGCACAAACGAAGCACAAACGAACGATACCATTTTGGGTCCATTTGGCGAAAAAGGGGGGGCTGGGTGATGTTAGAGATGTTCTAACTCTAACTTATTTTGCAAGAACCACACGAGAGACAATATGCCTTTTGAACACTTGCAAGTGGAGAATTTGTTCGTTACTGTAGATACAGCAATGTCCGAACAAAGTCTGCCGTTGAAGTCATGCAAGAGAGTATTTATTGAAAGAAGAAGGGTGGGGGTGAGAGTCAGCCAAGGTGGGGGTGACATTCGACATGTGTGGTGGTCACCTTGGCAAATGATTAACCACTTGGGAGGGTCCCAGTTTATCGCTCCACGAGGCCGTGGACATAAATCCTAGTGGAGCAAAACAAGGACGCCTCCACACCATGTGGAAAGCTTCAACAACTGAATGGTTAAACTTTTCAGAGTCACGGGAAGGTAAAAGGTTCAAACAAAGTTCATCATTCTAGTCTACATCCCAACATAATCATACGATCAAGATAGTTTATAAACCCTAACATATCCCTCCTGTTTATCATATGATTATGCCCACCCCAATCAATAAAACATAAGTAAGAAAATATAATGAAGAAAAAGAACAATAAAATAAAAACACAGAAACAGCACATCATTGTACCCATCACTTGCGAAGCATTTTCGATGGTCAAATCATTAAGTTTCTGTAAAACATGCTCGGCTAAACATCATCTACGCAATCTACATAGATCAATTTTAGTGTGTGAGTGAAAAACCTGCGGCAAGATGTTATAATGCAGGAAAGGTCTCACACGGTCCCTCTGCCTTAGGCGACCATAATGTTATCAATAACAACAGTCAAGACAAAAACTGCTTGTGTTTGTTCAGCCGTCATAGTCATCACATTTGACATGTCTGATATGTTGTATTTGCACTTGTGCTATGGTAGAAGACAAAAGTCTTGATACAGCAGACTTCAAACACAAGTTGTAAATAAGCAGATCAACACAAGCACAAAAAGCACAAGAGCCACAAATTTCAACAGCAGTTGCCACCAGTTGCCAGAGAATAGTCACAAAAAGAAATCCCATTGGTGTGGGACTTTGTCTTTTGACATGGCCTGCTGTAAGTTCTTCAGTGAATTCATGGCATCGTTGATGTGCGTGTCATTTTCTCCTGGTATGTATGTGCAACAGGAGGTCCCAATAATGTGGCACACACCACCTTGCGCTGCAGTCATCAAGTCCAGAACCATCCTGTTTTGTAAGACCATTTGCCTAATAGCCTGAATCTCTCAGTTTTGACCATCATTGACCTGCAGCGAGAGATTCACAAACGATTGGAAACGATAGTTCAGTGTCTCGATGTAGAGTGCTTGTTTTCCAACTCCGATCCAAGGAAAAAGCGCATGAACAACTTTGTCTCCGACGGACCATATTTTATGATCATTTGGGACGTTCGCACCCCAGACAGGGTCATGAGGGTCAAAGGTTGCAACAGCCCTGCGTCGACGTCCAGAAGAGTTGTGTGCTGTCGTCAGCTGATGATGTTGGATCCTGTAAGTGTGGTCTGTCACCCACACTGGAGCACACACTCCTGTCCAGTTGGCGGGCAGCATCGGATAAACCTTGTGACCACAAAGCCACCAGCCATTCTGTATGAAGTAGGTCCCGTTAGATGGCGCAGCCATATCGGTGGGAGATCCCTCACCACTTGAAATGGCTCTCTTATCCTGACACTCAGCGGTGATGTCCAAAGCTCCCATCCAGTTTCCTCCTGGAGAGCAGTCGTCGTTGATGCATTTGTGGGTCTCGTTTCCTTGGATGTAACATGTGTAGTTCACTCCAGCTGGTCTCTCTGTGTAGGCCTCTTGCGGCAATGTTTGTCCTTTAACAGTCACATTGAGATTTGTCCCGAAAAGCTGATCACAGGTACCGTCTGCAAGTCCAGGGCGGAAAGGGTCGGCATCACTGACTGTGACAGCACGGTGTTGATATCCAATTCCTCCTACGGATGCCATACATTTTGCTTCAGTGACATTCATTGCTCTCGCCTCCAAGTGAACTTGCGTGGAGGAAGGAGGGAGTTTGGAACACACATAGCATCCCTCCTGTGTGTGAGCTCTCATACTGAACTTCACATATCGGTACCAAGCGTTGGTTTCGTATGGGTTTCTGGGGTCCCATGACCAGTCCTCGAAATTCTCATCATGTGACCATCTTTTTCCACGAATGACACTGTCCATTGGTCCATTCAGATGAGCCCACAAACCATAGCACACTCCAACCACAGCGCAGCATAGAATCCACCTGGCATATGGAATTCCGTTGCTACTAGGATGGCAGAGACACCGGGACATCTCCTCGCCTAGCGGAGTGGGGATCGCTGAATTCTTCACCAACGTTGAGACGTTCCACCCTAAACGATGAAACTCCTTTGAAGTCGGCCTTCCCCACCACTCCGAATGAGGGGTCCAGCACTCTCTGCAACTTGCAGTGGCTGAGGTGAATCCAGCTGGGCCGTTCAGCAATCTTTACTGCAGTGGGGGTAGTCAGCAAGACTTGGAATGGTCCCTCCCACCGCGGGCTGGCCCAGTTCTTTCTTTTGATGACCTTGATGTAGACACAGTCTCCTGGCTTAATGAGGTTGTCAACCTGTGGGGAAAGAAGACCAGGTGGCAGTAAATTTGCATTTAACACATCTTTCATTTTGAGCGTTCTGATCATGTAATCTGCCAAGGTCTGTTCTTCATCTGCTTTTTGCAAATCTGCAGGGAACACAGGTAGTCTATACGGTCTCCCATGTATAATTTCAAAAGGCCTTAGCCCTTCTGAATTGGGGGTGATTCTCATATAGAGTTTCACCAAGTCTAGGCACTCTGGCCAGGCTCTGCCTGTTGATTCCATGCATTTTTTCAACCTGCTTTTGATAGTAGCGTTTGCTCGTTCAACCAGGCCTGCACTGGATGGGTGCCAAGCACAGTGGTTTTTTAACGTTATCCCAAGGTGTACAGCCATGTTTTGTACAACTTGGTTCACAAAGTGTGGACCATTGTCACTGTAAATGATCTGTGGGATGCCATGAACCGGTATGACGGTTTTGCAAATGGCTTTTGCCACTGTTAAGGCATCTGCTCGTTTAGATGGAACTATTTCAACCCATTTGGAAAATGTATCAATCATCACTAGGCACTAGGTGTGAGTTCAATAAAATCCATGTGCATGATTTGGAATGGGTAAGACGGTTTTGGAAAGGAGCCTCTCTTAGGTCTCATGTTTCCTTGTGGATTATGTTTCACACAAACAGGACATGCTTTACAAAAAAAATTTAAGTAAGCATCTAAACCAAAGGTAGTGAATTGTTGATGTATGATGGACCTCATCCCTCCTGTCGACACATGGCAAGGCCCATGTGTTGCAATTGCAGCTGCCTTAAAAAGTGATTTTGGTAAAACAGGTTTGTCATTGATGCGGTGGATATTATCTGTATCCACAACTGCACCTTTTGTCGTCCACATTCGTTTTTCCACCATTGGAGCATTGCCCTGCATGTCTGTCAGTATAGTTTTATCTATGAGTTGCGTGTCCTCTGAATCTATTAAAAAAATTTCATGGCCATGTTTCCCTGCTGCTGCTTCTTTAGCGATTTTGTCTGCAAATCTGTTTCCATTTGAGACTTCATCTGTGCCTGTGGTGTGAGCAGCACATTTACACACAGCAAGTTTAGCAGGTAAACGGATGGCCTGCAACAAGTCTTTCAACAAGGAGGCATGGGTAACCGGCTTACCGGTTGATGTTGTCATCCCCCTGCGCTCCCATTGTTTTGCAAAATAGAACAGAGTAGAAAACGCATCCTGACTGTCTGTGTATACAGTGACTTCCTTATCTCTTGCTAATTGACAAGCTCTTGTCAGTGCAATCAGCTCAGCAGCCTGCGCTGACCGATTGTATGGAAGCTTCTCTGCTTCAATAATCTGGTTTGGCAACTTCACAATTGCATAACCACTTTGATTGTTCCCTTTAGGATCCTTTGAACATGATCCATCCACAAACCACTTTTCCCCTTTATCAAGTGGAGTGTCACTTAAATCTTGTCTGGGTAGCTGTAGATGTTCTGTAGCATCTAAACAATTATGTGGGGTTCCATCTCCTGGCAACGGGATCAATGTTGCTGGATTTAGGACTGTGCACCTTTTTATCATAATATGCGGTTGTGACAGAAGTGTAGCAGTGTAGGATAGGTGTCTGGCGGGTGACAAAAAGTTCATTTTGCTTTGCAGTAGCAACACATCTACAGCATGTGGAACCAGCAAGTCCATTTTGTGGAAAAGGACCACATCTGCGGATAGTGTCACTGCAAGCGCTGCTGCGCATACTGCTTGGACACAGTCTGGTAACGATTGAGCCACTGGATCAAATTTTTTTGAATAAAATGCAATTGATCTTAGTTTACTGCCATGACTCTGCAGCAACACTGAGGTCATAAAACCATTCCTGCAGTCTACCGTTTGCACAAACGTTTTATTGTAGTCTGGTAAGATAAGGGTTGTAGTTTCCATCAAAGCCTGTTTCAGTACTACAAAAGCATCTTCCGCTACTGGTGTCCATATTATTTATTCTGTCATTGCCATGGGGACTCCATGCACAATATTCAGCAGTGGTTGCGTCTTTTCTGCATAATGTGGGATCCATGCTCTGCAGTAATTGCAGAGCCCCAAAAATGACATCAGTTGTTTTTTTGTCTCAGGTTTTGGTGCATCTGCAAGGATTTGTTTTCTGGTTTTTTGTATCTGTCTTCCAGCAGCTGACAACATGTGACCTAAATAGTTCACTTCCTGTTTGACCCATTGTAGTTTATTTTTGCTTACTTTATTCCTTGCTTTACAGAGATAGTGTAACAAAGCTAAGGAGTCTTCCTTGCAAGCAGCTTCAGTTTCGGAGGCTATCAAGAGATCATCTACATAAACTAGAAGTTGGCTTTTGTTTGAAATTTGAAAATCAGCCAAACATGCCATGATAGCTTGAGTGAAAATAGTTGGACTATCAGCAAATCCCTGCGGCAATCTGGTGTACGTATAACTTTGTCCTTTAAAGGTAAACGCAAACCAAAACTGTGAGTCTGGGTGGATTGGCACTGAGAAAAATGCATTGCTAAGATCAATCACTGTGAAAAACTTCTGGTTTGGTTTCAAAGTGTTCAGAAGTGTGTGCGGGTCAGGCACATTAGGTGCTCTTGTTTGTATTGCCTCATTTACTGCTTGTAAATCTTGTATCATTCGCCAATCAATCTTGTTGGCCTTTCGGACTAGAAAAATAGGAGTGTTGCAAGGAGAATCTGAGCACTTCCTAATAATCCCTCCTGACAAAAGATCATTTATAACAGGGGCAATCCCATTCATTGCCTCCTGTTTTAAAGGATATTGCTTAACTCTTGGACGCCACTCTGATCTTGGTTTGATCTGTACTGGGGGAATGGACTTTAAAAGTCCTACATCAGATGGGCCCTTTGTCCATAGCTCTTCAGGAAGCTCAGCCAATTCCCTCTCCTCCATCTCAGTCAAACAAACATCAACTAGTCAGGGAAGCGCATAAGAGCATGCCCTTCCATGAGCCACTTCACACACTGTTTGCTTCCACATGTCACAATTGGTACTGTAGCTCCACCCATCACCTTTGTCCTCATAATCAGTGATAGATTCGGCAAGTTTAATTCGGCAACCCACATCTGCCCATGTTATACTGTGAGGTTTAAACAATGAAATGTGGGGTACAGCCGACAACTTGTATTTGTCTTTCTGAGGAGCGGGCAGGAGCACAGCAGCAGCTGCAAATGACCTGCGATCAGTGTACAGAGCAGTGATTGTTAAGGTTACTTCTGTGTCACTGAGAAAACTTTCAATATATTCATCTTGTGGATCAGGGAGAATATTCATGCTGACATGTAATTGATTACAAGTCATTTCTGATTCAGGTCGTGACAATTGCTTTCGGGCTTCACTCAGTAAACTGTTTGGTAGCTTGGGATTCTGTTCAACAGAGATGTCATACGAACAGCAAATTTGTTCACCTGCTTGTGCAGCGTATAAATCAACATCTCTCACTCTACATGCTCGCATGCCACCCTTTACTGGAATTATTGCAATTCCCAATCTAGTCATCAGATCTCGACCCAGCAGGTTTATGGGGCATTTTGGGGATAGGACAATCGAGACTGAAGCCATGTTTCCAGTTTCATCATCCCTTACTTCAACTGGGTTGGAGATACTCTCCTTGTGTACCTGCCCATCAGCAGATTTCACCCAAATAGTATTTTGGGAGGCCTTTAGATTAGGGACTTTAGTTTTTATTACGGTTTTACAAGCCCCGGTATCACACAAAAACACTACATCACTTCCTCCAACGTTTAAGGTAACGTGGTTTTTCTTTTAATGTACTCAAAATGTCCCATGCTCTACTATTTCTTCCTCTGTAGGATCACAAGAGGTCAAAGGGGAGGAATCTAGTCATGCTGAGAATTTGGCTTTACCTCTGCCCCTTCCTCCACCCTTTGATTGGTCTTGTTTTGCATAACGACACTCTCTTGCAAAGTGTCCTCGTTTCCCACAGTTCCAACAGTTTTCAGAATCTGATGGGGGTTTTGAATTGTATGGTGGCCTACGACCCTGTTGACCTCTTCCTCTGCCCCGTTGGGAGCCTCGGAAGAAGACTGTTTTATCTTCATCTAGGTCCTCATCATCATCGTCGAGATGAAATACATCAGAACTTTTGCCTTTTTTGATCACTTTTTCAGCATGTCTGGCCCACTGCATGGTTGTTGTAACGCTAGCAGTGTCCACTTCCACCATGTGTTTCCTCACCCAATTGCCAATTTCAGGACGGAAACCAGTGAGGAGTGCATTTTTAAACTGTTGCTGATAAGCACTCTCAGCTGCATCATTAAATGGGATGCCACTATGCACCCTAAATTCTTTTTCAAATCTCAAGCGAAAATCATCAGTATCTTCCCCAGGCTTCTGTTTTATTCCTGCTAAATGACCATAATTCGCTCGTCTTTGAAATATATTTCGCACTCTCTGCACAAGATCATTCCATTGTGCTATATACTCCCCTCTCAACTGATTTCCCTCAACAGGATAGGGGAAAGGTCCTTGGTTATTTCTACCTGTATAATTTCCTCTAACCTTGGCCCAGTCTTTTCCCAAAGAAGACATTGCAGCTTCTCCTGCCTCATGCCCATTCAGTCTATAGGAATGTATGCTTCCAGCCATGTCTTCTGCCCATTTATCTGGGTCTTCTGCAACAGGGGTAACCCCTTCAACTGCTTTTCTTGCCTCTTCCAAAGTCCATGGCCGAAAAACATATGTATGTAGAGGGTAGCCTTCCCCTACAATAGGGTTTGGCACCTGTATCATTGGGCACACATCAACATTGTCCAAAGTTTGAGAAAATCTAGCAGCATTGGTCATAGTTCTTGTTTGCACAGGACTTCTAATTACGTGACCCTGACCTTTTTTGCTATTGTATGGGGGAGGGTGCAGGTCTGTTAAACTTGGATACAAGTTTTGCACAGGAGCGGAAAGCTCTTCTTGCTCCTCTGCTTGAGCTGCGGCTTGAGCTGCGGCTGAGACAGCGCGCCTGGGCACTGTAGCCTCATTGTCTTCCGGCCTGACAAACATACTTGCGGCCTCATCACTTTTCACCTTTATATTTTTTGTCTTTTGAATTTGTTCTCTTCTCTCTTGTGAAGCTTTCAACCACACTCTAGCACATTGCAATTCTCCCTCTTTTCTTTCCTTTCTCAGTCCTTTTGTCTTCCTAGCCACACTCTCCTCCAAAGCATCAACCAATATTTTCCACACTTCAACTTTCAACTTCCCTTCTACTCCATACTTTTTCTTCCACTTTGGCATGTATTGCATACAATTAAGAAATCTACTCGCCATGTACTTCTCATCTCCTTCAAGAGCTAGAGATTTACCGTTTTTATTTCCCATCTTAACTTTTTTTTTTTTTTTTTTTTTTTTAGATTTTTCCAATTTTTTTTTTTATTTTCCAATTTTCGTTTTTCTTTTTTGAGGATCCTCAATGCAGGATTAAATTGACAGTTCAACAACAATTGCCTCTTAGTCAAATTATCCTACCAGTCACACACTCAACCACACAATTTAGCGCTTTTTAACTTTTAGGCCTATCCCGGATGGGTATAAAAACCCTTCCAAACAGCTGGGAAAAAACGGACAAAAAAGAATCTACGCCCTTCTCCAATTAAGAAAAACAAGCTCTGTCTTTCTTAACCCGTTCCCTCCACTGGGTCTTGGACCCAAGCTGTTCTATGGCTAGGAAAAACGTACAAAGAAAAATCTACACCCTTCTTTGAATCACAAAAAAGAAGCTCTGTGTTCCTTAGCACGTTCCTTCCACTGGGACTCCAACCCAAGCCAGATCCTGTAGCTTGGAAGAACAGACAAAGAAGAATCTACGCACCTCTTCAATGAATGAAAAGGAAGCTCTGTTTTCCCTAGTCTGTTCCTTCCACTGGGACTTAAACCCAAGCCAGATCAGCTTGGAAGAACAGACAAAGAAGAATCTACGCACCTCTTCAATGAATGAAAAGGAAGCTCTGTTTTCCCTAGTCTGTTCCTTCCACTGGGACTTAAACCCAAGCCAGATCAGCTTGGAAGAACAGACAAAGAAGAATCTACGCACCTCTTCAATGAATGAAAAGGAAGCTCTGTTTTCCTTAGTCTGTTCCTTCCACTGGGACTTAAACCCAAGCTATATACCGTGCACTTCACACAATTTTAGGGCTTTAACTTACTTGTCCCCTGGTTTGTTGCACTGCCGGATCCCGTCAATCCGCCGCTGTCAGACGAAGGCAGACCTAAGATGCTGGCCCAGCGAAGAATTCACTCCCCAGGACTTTCTTAACCAGGTCCACCTAATAGACGCTGGCCCGTCGACGGAAAGCAGCACGTCGTCCTCAGTCGGTCAGCAACGGGTATGTTTGGGATCCGGGTCACGGCACCAAAATGTTAGAGATGTTCTAACTCTAACTTATTTTGCAAGAACCACACGAGAGACAATATGCCTTTTGAACACTTGCAAGTGGAGAATTTGTTCGTTACTGTAGATACAGCAATGTCCGAACAAAGTCTGCCGTTGAAGTCATGCAAGAGAGTATTTATTGAGAGAAGAAGGGTGGGGGTGAGAGTCAGCCAAGGTGGGGGTGACATTTGACATGTGTGGTGGTCACCTCAGCAAATGATTAACCACTTGGGAGGGTCCCAGTTTATCGCTCCACGAGGCCGTGGACATAAATCACACCATCTGGAAAGCTTCAACAACTGAATGGTTAAACTTTTCAGAGTCACGGGAAGGTAAAAGGTTCAAACAAAGTTCATCATTCTAGTCTACATCCCAACATAATCATACGATCAAGATAGTTTATAAACCCTAACAGGTGACGTCATCGCGATATAAATAAATGTCTAATATCTACAAAACCAGAGCTGCTTGCAACTGGACCGTCTAGAGCGTACACGGTAAATACAACTCATTGTTTTTAAAAAGAAGTACTTTTGTAGCCCTGAAAAGCGAGCGAGTGAGTGCGCCAGTGTGTGTGTGTGTGGGGGGGGGGGGGGGGACGTCGAATTCGGCGTGGGGGGGACGTCGAATTTGGCGTCTGCTGCCAGCCACAAATGCCCGAATTTTGACAATTTTTCCTGGTCAACGGCTTTAAATGATTGCGTTGTTTAAAAAAGAACTTTATTTAACTCTAATTTACCCTTTTAGATAATATTACATCGCAGTCACGTGCCGCGGAAAATACGTCACTAGGCGGAACTTCTGCCAAGATTCAAATCCGTGGGCGCGGCTTTCAACAGGGAGTAGGAAAGAGCGAGACTGCAATGGGCAAGCGACACAGAGCGGTTATTAACACGACGATTAATGAGAGAAATGTTTCTATTTTCTGCTTGCAACTGGACCGTCTAGAGCGTACACGGTAAATACAACTCATTGTTTTGAAAAAGAAGTACTTTTGTAGCCCTGAAAAGCGAGCGAGTGAGTGCCCCAGTGTGTGTGGGGGGGGTGACGTCGAATTCGGCGTCTGGTGCCTGCTACTAATGCCCGAATTTCGACGATTTTTCCCGGACAACCGCTGTAAATGATTGCGTTGATTAAAAAAGAACTTAATTTAACTCTAATTTACCCTTTTAGATAATATTACGTCGCAGTCATGTGCCGCGGATATGACGTCATGAGGCGGAACTCCCGCCAAGATTCAAATCCGTGGATACAAACACGACGATTATCATACAACAGAAATATCTTTATTTTCTGCTTATAACTGGAACGTCTAGAGCGTACACGGTAAATACGACTCATTGTGTTTAAAGAGATTTACTTTTGTGTAGTTTGACTAAAGTTGTCGATGTAGCTAGCGTTCACATAGCAATAGCAATGTGTAGCTGTGTAGCTAACCCTAGCTGAAACGTAGTTGTATCTGTGAATGTTGGTTGAGGCTAAATGCTAATCTTCTATTTTATTCCTTTACATTCCACGGTGTTTGTTGGCTGTGTTTTCCAGTGTAAGAAAAATAAAAATACAAATCAGTTGGAGGCTCGCATCATTCACCAGGAGCCACAATGGTTGGACGTTGGCGAAGACTTCTCAAGTGAGTACCCCTTTCTTCCTCTATTTATGTTAAACACCTCCTAATAAAACTTCCACTGGCTGCAGACAGCCGTGTTTGATCCACCAACAGTATTGCAACTTGCAATTAACATCTAGTGTCCTTCTCATTAATATGGAATGGGAGCAAATCCAAATTTGCCTGAGAACAAAAATAGATGAAATAAATTAAATAAGTCCTACTTGTTCCCATTAAATAAATTAAGTAGGTCGTCTTCCATTCCTTTTCAAACAAGTAAAGCCTGCCCATTTTGTGTAGTAGTTTTTGCGTCTATACCTAGTATTTATACAAAATAAAAATTTAAATGACTTTACTCATTTATTTATTTATTCAAAAGATCCAAAGTTGTGTTGTGTAATTCACAACAAGTCTCATGTCAAAATAAATTAAGTATTTTTCCCACTCCTTTTCAAACAAGTAAACTCTGCCTATTTTGTGTAGTAGATTTTCTGTTTATACCTAGTATTTATACGTCATAATTTGAATTATCATTATCAAATATTCATCCATTCAAAAGATCCAAAGTTGTGTGTACCTATTACAGAACATATCTCGTGTTACTCTACTCGCTCTTATCAACTTCTATCAATTTAACTAAGCGTTTAATACGTCCTCAGGTCTCATTCAAAAGATCCAAAGTTGTGTGCGCTATGTGTAATTCAGAATAGATCTCGTTACTCCACTCGCTCATATGACCAACTTCTATCAATTTAACTAAGCGTTTAGTACGTCCTATCAGATCTATAGTCAAGATTTGGCACCATCATGTGGTGAAATTTTGAATTGCAGCACATCCAATTTTGCCTGGGAATAAAAATAGATTAAATAAGCTAAATAAGTCTTACTTTTTCCCATTAAATAAATTAAATAGGTCTTCTTCCCACTCCTTTTCAAACAAGGTCTCATGTTACTCCACTCGCTCTTATTAACAACTTCTATCAATTTAACTAAGTGTTTAATACGTTCTATTAAGACGTATGTGAAAATTTGGCACCATCCTTTGGTTAAATCAGGATTTAGAGCAAATCCAAATTTTCCTGGGAATTAAAATAGATTAAATAAATTCAATAAATCCTCTTCCCACTCCTTTTCACATAAGTAAACTCTGCCCATTTTGTGCTGTAGGATTTCTGTATATACCTAGTATTTAACCAAAATCATTATTTAAACGACTTCATTCATTTATTCATTCAATAGATCTAAAGTTGTGTCAGGTGTAATTCAGAATAGGTCTCTAAGTGCCACCGGCCCTGCCGAGCTTCGGCGTCCGACCAGCGCTGGTTCTGCAGCCGGCCTCGAATGACGAAAAATAACGGTCTCCGCCTGGAGGTCAACGCCAACTTGGCGAATATTTTCTAAGTGCCACCGGCCCTGCCGAGCTTCGGCGTCCGACCAGCACCGGTTCCGCAGCCAGCCTCGAATGACGAAAAATAACGGTCTCCGCCTGGAGATCAACGCCAACTTGGCAAATATTTTCTAAGTGCCACCGGCCCTGCAAAGCTCTGGCGTTCGCCCAGCGCCGGTTCTGCAGCCGGCCTCGAATGACGAAAAATAACGGTCTCCGCCTGGAGGTCCCCGCAAACTCGGCGAATATTTTCTAAGTGCCACCAGTCACAGGGGTGCAGTACCAACTTTGGTCTTTAGGTGCGCCAGAGTACAATGTGTTGGTCCCCCTAGTTAGTGTACTCATTAACTTTACCCCTGTTTTCCAAAACACAATCGGCAAGTGTATGGGGGCGGACCCCTCACAGCCATGCCAGCGCAACAAAAGTCCCCTCCACGCTGGTTCCCCTGTCGGCCACGCATGACGAAACACGTCGGTCTGCCTCTGGAGCTCACGAGACACATAATATTTTCTAAGTGCCACCGGCCCGTCCGAGCTTCGGCGTCCGACCAGCGCCGGTTCCGCAGCCGGCCTCGAATGACGAAAAATAACGGTCTCCGCCTGGAGTTCAACGCCAACTTGCCGGATATTTTCTAAGTGCCACCGGCCCTGCAAAGCTCTGGCGTCCCCCCAGCGCCGGTTCTGCAGCCGGCCTCGAATGACGAAAAATAACGGTCTCCGCCTGGAAGTCCCCGCCAACTCGGAGAATGATTTCTAAGTGCCACCGGCTCTGCGTGGCCATGGCGTCCGCCCAACGCCGGTTCCCGGGTCGAACCCGGATGACGAAAACTGTCGGTCTCCGCCCGGAGCTCCCAGCCAACTCGGCGAATATTTTCTAAGTGCCACCGGCTCTGCGTGGCTATGGCGTCCGCCCAACGCCGGTTCACGGGTCGAACCCGGATGACGAAAACTGTCGGTCTCCGCCCGGAGCTCCCAGCCAACTCGGCGAATATTTTCTAAGTGCCACCGGCCCGTCCGAACTTCGGCGTCCGACCAGCGCCGGTTCCACAGCCGGCCTCGAATGACGAAAAATAACGGTCTCCACCTGGAGATCAACGCCAACTTGGCGAAGATTTTCTAAGTGCCACCGGCCCTGCAAAGCTCTGGCGTCCGCCCAGCGCCGGTTCTGCAGCCGGCCTCAAATGACGAAAAATAACGGTCTCCGCCTGGAGGTCCCCGCCAACTTGGCGAATATTTTCAAAGTGCCACCGGCTCTGCTTGGCTATGGCGTCCGCCCAACGCCGGTTCCCGGGTCGAACGTGGATGACGAAAAATGTCGGTCTCCGCCCGGAGCTCCCAGCCAACTCGGCGAATATTTTCTAAGTGCCACCCTGCCGAGCTTCGGCGTCCGACCAGTGCCGGTTCTGCAGCCGGCCTCGAATGACGAAAAATAACGGTCTCCGCCTGGAGGTCAACGCCAACTTGGCAAATATTTTCTAAGTGCCACCGGCCCGTCCGAGCTTTGGCGTCCGCCCAACGCCGGTTCCGCAGCCGGCCTCGAATGACGAAAAATAACGGTCTCCGCCTGGAAGTCAACGCCAACTCTGCGAATATTTTCTAAGTGCCACCGGCCCGTCCGAGCTTTGGCGTCCGCCCAGCGCCGGTTCCCCAGATGGCCTCGAATGCCAAAAATTAACGGTCTCTGTGGCTGTAGCTATGGAAGTGTCGAGGTACCAGCCACCCAAAGTGCCGAGGCCTGCCGCTCGACCACGCCGGCGCAGAGTTCCAGCCGCTCGGACGCGCTCAGATCATCTCCCGCCGCGCAGCCACCGGTAAAAGATCCACCCAAAGTGCCGAGGCCAGCCGCTCGACCACGCCGGCGCAGAGTTCCAGCCGCTCGGATGCGCTCAGATCATCTCCCGCCGCGCAGCCACCGGTAAAAGATCCACCCAAAGTGCCGAGGCCAGCCGCTCGACCACGCCGGCGCAGAGTTCCAGCCGCTCGGATGCGCTCTGTCACTCTCCCGCCGCGCAGCCACCGGTAAAAGATCCACCCAAAATGCCGAGGCCAGCCGCTCGACCACACCGGCGCAGAGTTCCAGCCGCTCGGATGCGCTCTGTCACTCTCCCGCCGCGCAGCCACCGGTAACGGGGAAATGTCGCCGCCTTGTGGACACGCCGTTGTAAATGAATGGGCTTTCGCACTTAGTGCAATTTTCGCCAGCGCCCTGGCTGCAAGTATGAAAGTACCGGCCAGCCACCTCCGTGGCTGGAGCTATGGAGCTATGGAAGTATGGATGATCCAGCACCCTCCGTGGCTGGAGCTATGGAAGTGTTGAGGTACCAGCCAGCCAGCTCCGTGGCTGGAGCTATGGAGCTATGGAAGTATGGAGCTATGGAGCCACCAGCCAGCACCCTCCGTGGCTGGAGCTCTGGAGCTATGGAAGTATGGAGCTATGGAGCCACCAGCCAGCACCCTCCGTGGCTGGAGCTATGGAAGTATGGAGCTATGGAGCCACCAGCCAGCACCCTCCGTGGCTGGAGCTATGAAGCTATGGAAGTATGGAGCTATGGAGCCACCAGCCAGCACCCTCCGTGGCTGGAGCTATGGAAGTGTGGAGCTATCAGCCAGCCACCTCCGTGGCTGGAGCTATGGAGCTATGGAAGTATGGATGATCCAGCACCCTCCGTGGCTGGAGCTATGGAAGTGTGGAGCTCCAGCACCCTCCGTGGCTGGAGCTATGGAAGTGTGGAGCTGTCAGCCAGCCACCTCCGTGGCTGGAGCTCTGGAGCTATGGAAGTATGGAGCTATGGAGCCACCAGCCAGCCCCCTCCGTGGCTGGAGCTCTGTAGCTATGGAAGTATGGAAGATCCAGCACCCTCCGTGGCTGGAGCTATGGAAGTGTCGAGGTACCAGCCACCCAAAGTGCCGAGGCCTGCCGCTCGACCACGCCGGCGCAGAGTTCCAGCCGCTCGGATGCGCTCTGTCACTCTCCCGCCGCGCAGCCACCGGTAAAAGATCCACCCAAAGTGCCGAGGCCTGCCGCTCGACCACGCCGGCGCAGAGTTCCAGCCGCTCGGATAAGCTCTGTCACTCTCCCGCCGCGCAGCCACCGGTAACGGGGAAATGTCGCCGCCTGGCGGACACGCCGTTGTAAATGAATGGGCTTTCGCACTTAGTGCAATTTTTGCCAACTCCGTGGCTGCAAGTATGGAGGAACCGGCCAGCCACCTCCGTGGCTGGAGCTATGGAAGTATGGAGCTCCAGCACCCTCCGTGGCTGGAGCTATGGAAGTGTTGAGGTACCAGCCAGCCAGCTCCGTGGCTGGAACTCTGGAGCTATGGAAGTATGGAAGATCCAGCACCCTCCGTGGCTGGAGCTATGGAAGTGTTGAGGTACCAGCCAGCCAGCTCCGTGGCTGGAGCTCTGGAGCTATGGAAGTATAGAAGATCCAGCCACCTCCGTGGCTGAAGCTATGGAAGTATGGAGCTATGGAGGCATATATATATATATATATATATATATATATATATATATATATATATATATATATATATACAGTATATATATGTGGCTATGGCTCAGGCAGTAGAGTGGGTTGTCGAGTAACCGGAGAGTTGGGGATATATATATATATATATATATATATATATATATGTATATATATATATATACAGTAATTAATATATAATTAATTAAAGTAATTAATATATATATATGTATTTATATATATGTATATATATATGTATATATGTATATATATATATATATACAGTAATTAATATATATATATATATATATATATATATATATATATATATATATATATATATATATATATATATATATATATATATATACTTTTTTTTCTGAACATCCCGGTTCTCGAACAATTTGGTATTCGAACTGTGGTGAATTGTCTTCGTGGCTCCACTGGTCTTCACAAAGAAGGAAATGATTTGGGGACACACGGCTGGTTGGAAAAAGTTTTTATTCAGCCGATGTCAGAAGATGTTTTCTCACGCCCGACAGACGATGTTCAAAAGTCCCCCGTCTGCCAGGCAACGCCTCTCTTATACCTGGCAAGACTCATGATCTCATCGCTCTCAATCATAGCGACGCTTTGAGACCCCATACATGTGTTGGCTGTCTGCCCTTACAAGGCCGTCGAATTGGTTGTTTTCCTGGTCCTGAACAACTGGCCTTCCTATATTCTGTCGTGCCCATACATTACTGAAACTAAACCACCCTGTCCACACAAATAGGCCTGTGCTTGACCTGAGGCATGACCCCGGCCCTGTGAGGGCAACATACAGAGAGATATGCAGGCAAAAAATACACTACATAACCTCCCTTTCGGGACCTTCCAAGCGTCCCGAAAAACGGTCTGACAAGATAACATCGGCGATCACCCAAAAACCTTTCCCCTTCCAAATTAATGCTCAAGTCTACAATTTGGCCTATATATGGTTAGCCTAAATCACGCAAACTTCGGCCAGCTTCGTCAGGACTGGGTCATGGCGCTAACTGTAGCATGCCTGTGTCAGTGCAGCCTGACAGTAGGTGCTGTAGGCTGGCGTTAGGTGCTCTGCACAGGGGACAGCTCCCTTCCTTGCCAAATCACTGGCGGAGGTTTCTGTGGCTAAGTTGCCCTGAGCACAAAGCTGAGTCTGGCTTGCGCCTTCTTCCAGAGCTCAGCCCAGCTGAAAGGTTTCCTGATGGTACCTTCCCAAGTGGTCCATCTCCCTTGGCGACCCTGTACACGGCCTTGATGGTGGACAGCTCCTGCTTTGATCTTGACACCTCTTCCACAACCATGACTCTTCATTCCCTCTTTGTCGCCTTGGACCAGAGCTGTGGAGGCTCTCCCCAGCCAAGCCCCGCTCTCCCTTCTTTCACGTTGCCAATTGTTTCCTGATGTTGATAGCGCCACAAGTGGATTTCTCACAGTAGGATCCAAGGATTCTCTTAGCTCAAGAACGAACCTGGCCGTTTCCTGCTCATAGCCCGAGGTATGGACTGGATTGGCAGTTGCAGCGTGGTTGCCCCGAACAAGCCTGTGTCAGAGAAACCTTTCGGTAGACCTAGCCATTTCTGAATGTAGATGTTTGCTTCGTCTGTCCAGGCCGTTCGCTGTTGATATTACTCATCTTCAGTGGCCACATGGCCCTTTGGTACAATGTGAAGTTGTAGCACCACAATTTTTGCTTTCCGGGTAGTTGGCTCTTGTGGATGATCGCCAGGCCTTCTGCGAGTTGTTTCTTCTTTGTTACATGATAAACAAGGCGCTGTAGGACAGCACTAACCTGGTTGCTGGTGGGGAAACCACCTATGTATTCTCAGATTCCAAAGTTTTAATATAATTGTTAAGAAAATTCCATACAGTAGCCCAGCAATCAGGTATTGTGGCCGAGCGGTCTAAGGTGCTGGATCTAAAGCTCCAGTCTCTACTGAGGTGTGGGTTTTAAATCCCACCACAGCCACTTCTGCATCAATTCAGGTCTGGTCTCCTTGCCCAACTCCTGTCAGTGCACCTGTAAAGTATCAAGACCCTTCAAAGGTCTTTGCGAAATATAAATCTTTGCCTTTATTCTAACCTGGAGTACCCATTTAATGTGTAACTACACTGTGTATTTGGGCTGAGAATGATGAAAGAAGGGACATATGCCTCATAAAGTGTATGCATTGAGGATGGGTCGACTTCCATGCAGCACAACCAACATGTGGAAAATACAGGTGCGACATTTCTTCTCAATAGAATGACTTGAAAGAGGGTCAAATACTGTCCAAAGGACACAAGTTACGAATAGTAGAGGATGGTTTTGATCCATCGACCTCTGGGTTATGGGCCAGGCACGCTCCCGCTGCGCCACTCTGCTGCTCGCTGCTGGTAATTCAAGATGTCCTGTAATCGGCAAACAATCATTCGGTTCCAACTTGCAACTGGATTTTGATTGTCACTCATATTGTTTGGCCTCTGCTGTGTACAGGCTTCATTACATTATGAAAAAAGCTCAGTCGGGCAGCACTAACCTGGATGCTGGAGGAGAAACCAGCTTTTCCGCCTTCATGTTTTAATAGAATTGTCAACAAAATTCAATGTCATAATGACAGGTGGTAGGTAGTGTGGCTGAGCAGTCTAAGGTTCTAGATTAAGGCTCCAGTCTCTCCTGAGGTGTGTTCAAATCCCACCACTGCCACTTCTGCATCACTTCTGGCCCAACTCTTTTTGGTGCAGCCATTGAGTACATATGATGACCCTGGAAAGTTCTTTGCGATTTATCAATCTTTGCCTTTCATGTTCATCGGGACAACTCTTTTAATAGGTACCTACATTGTGTATTTGGATAGAGACTGCTGAAAGGATACACATATATGCCTCGTGAACAAACAAGTCAGCAGAAAGGTTTGCCGATTCATTAGTGCCCAGAAGAGCAGCACTCTGTTCCGTACTGTAACCGTCTGTGAGAATGGGTAGACAGGGAAGCCTGTAAGCGAGTCCGTCACTCATATATTCCATGGCTTCTTGGCCCTAAGGCTAAGATCAATTGTAGCATCTGTTCTTAGCTAGCTCGTAAGGCAATCACCTCGACTGATTTGCAAGTTCTCAGCCATGGCAGTGAACTTGACTCAGTTAGTGGAGGAAGTAGTGACAGAGCATTGTGTTACAAATAACCTTATACTTTTGTTACAGAATCTACTATGGTAAATTACTTTAATTGACTTTGCATTATTTTGTAGTTGTTTGGTATTCTTTGTGTTTCTTTCCTTTAATCTAAATCTCTTTAAGTGGTGCTTCCGCTATGGTAGCTCCCCATGCTGCCATGCGGAGGAACCATAGTGTACGCTTTACTTTTAAGGAAATGAATAGTGAGCCGCTGGTAATGTCAAGGTTAAACTTTTCCAGAAAGCTAATCCAACAAACCCTGAAATTTTACGCAGATGATTTGAACTGCATTATAACGTTGCCTTTTAGCAAAGGCTTTGATGTGAGCTTTTGCTCTGCGGCAAACCTCCGTGAGTTTTGGAATGGGTATAAAAATGTTAAATCCCTGTTCTCTTTGTTTAATGTAGAAAAGCTGACCGACAATGCTGCGAAAACGGTTATTGTCAGAATGTTTAATGAGACAGTGAATGAAGAGGACATTTGTTATTTTCTGGGAAGATATAGCACGGTTAAAGGCCAGGCTATGACGGTGAGCAGTGATGGGTCCTGTAACATCGATGCGTCGGCGCATGTGTCGAGCTCATAGAGCGAAGCCCTGTGTCGGTCCGCGTATCGCTTTAAACAAGTCACGTGACCGAACGAGCAGCAGTATAGTCTGTCAAGGAAGCGTGCCAAAGCTCTGTTAAAGGAAGCGCATTGTCAACGGGATGGATCTGCTAAAAAAATATCTGATCTTTTGCGGTTCATCCTTGAAGATATCAAGAATTCTGGAGCAGCCCCAAGCCAGATACTGGGACAATAAAAAGACATTGCACTCCAGCCTCATCTGTGCCGTGTGAGTGGGTGTTTTCAAAGGCGGGAAATTGTGTCCAAAAAGCGCAACAGGCTCAATTTCAAAACATTTGAAAAACTTATTGTTTTAAATAAAAATGTGTAAAAAACAAATCCCAGTGCACTAGCATCCTCTTTCACAACACGTTCACTTAGATTTTCATGTTATGATACATGTTCACATTATTGATTGAATGTAACTAAAAAATAAAATATATTTTCAATTTAAATGAATATGTGAAAGAATACAATATAAAATATAATTACTTAAATTAACTAGAATTGGCAATTTCTGGAGAAATTGCGTGTGAAGGCGAAGGCACTTCACACTATTGTGGGACTCGAAATGATGATTAAATGACATACAAATGGTAAATTGATGATTAAATAAAATAAAAATGGCACGGCATTGATGATGATGATGAAAATAATTATTAAAATGTGTTAAAATTGAATGAATGAAAAATTAAAGAATAAAAAAATTATCGCCAACCGGGATCGAACTCCCTCGCGGAAGTGGCTCGTGTTCCATACACCATTGTATTCTTACTGAGCTAAACAGCGACTTGGTGTTGCTGCGGTGAAATGATGGTATTAAACAAGAAATACAAATGGTGAATGCCGTTAAAACGGTAAAATGATGTTTTTAACTTAAAATTAAATGAATAACTAAATGAACTAGAATTGGCAATTTCTGGAGAAATTGCGTGTGAAGGCGAAGGCACTTCACACTATTGTGGGACTCGAAATGATGATTAAATGACATAAAAATGGTAAATTGATAATGCTGATTAAATAAAAATGGTAATTTAATGATGATGATGAAAATAATTATTAAAATGTGTTAAAATTGAATGAATGAAAAATTAATGAATAAAAAAATTAGAGCCAACCGGGATTCGAACTCGCTCGCGGAAGTGGCTCGTGGTCAGAGGACCATTGTATTCTTACTGAGCTAAACAGCGACTTAATGTTCCTGCGGTGGAATGATGCTATTAAACAAGAAATAAAAATGGTGAATTCCGTTAAAACGGTAAAATGATGTTTTTAACTTAAAATTAAATGAATAACTAAATGAATTAATGATGATGATGAAAAAATATTTGCGTGTGAAGGCGAAGGCACTTCACACTATTGTGGGACTCGAAATGATGATTAAATGAAATAAAAATGGTAAATTAATGATGATTAAATAAAATAAAAATAATAAATTAATGATGAAAATAATTATTAAAATGTGTTAAAATTGAATGAATGAAAAATTAATGAATAAAAAAATTATCGCCAACCGGGATTGAACTCCCTCGCGGAAGTGGCTCGTGTTCCAAACGCCATTGTATTCTTACTGAGCTAAACAGCGGCTTAGTGTTGCTGTGGTGGAATGATGATATTAAACAAGAAATCGGTAAAAACGGTAAAATGATGTTTTTAACTTAAAATTAAATGAATAACTAAATGAATGATGAAAATAATTATTAAAATGTGTTAAAATTGAATGAATGAAAAATTAATGAATAAAAAAATTATGGCCAAGCGGGACTCGAACTCGCTCGCGGACGTGGCTCGTGTTCAATGGACCATTGTCTTCTTACTGAGCTAAACAGCGACTTAGTGTTGCTGCGGTGGAATGATGATATTAAACAAGAAATAAAAACGGTAAAATGTTTTTAACTTAAAATTAAATGAATAACTAAATGAATGAACGGAAAATAAATAAATAAAAAATAAAAGAGTTAAATAAACGAGTTAAGGAAAGAAATCGTGAAAAAAGTTGTCAGATGTCAAAATTTGAACTCACTCCTGAACGTCGCTCGTGTCTAATGCGCCATTAAGAATGAATGGGGGATTTTAAGGCACAAATTTGCTAATTATGCAAAAACGGTAAATGTTATGAACAAATAAAATACTAGCAGTCATGCCGTGAATTTTTGGAACGTGTGAAAGTTGGAATGGAGTGAATCGGTTAAAGCATGTGGGAGTAGTTAGGTGTCAAAAAAGTGGGAGGAATAAAGTAGGATAATAACTAGAATTGGCAATTTCTGGAGAAATTGCGTGTGAAGGCGAAGGCACTTCACACTATTGTGGGACTCGAAATGATGATTAAATGAAATAAAAATGGTAAATTAATAATATGATTAAATAAAATACAAATGGTAAATTAATGATGATGATGAAAATAATTATTAAAATGTGTTAAAATTGAATGAATGAAAAATTAATGAATAAAAAAATTATGGCCAAGCGGGATTCGAACGCCCTCGTGGAAGTAGCTCGTGTTCAGAGAGCCATTGTCTTCTTACTGAGCTAAACACCGATTTAGTGCTATTCTGGTGGAATGATTCTATTAAACGAGAAATAAAAATGGTACATGCCGTTAAAACGGTAAAATGATGTTTTTAACTTAAAATTAAATGAATAACTAAATGAATGATGAAAATAATTATTAAAATGTGTTAAAATTGAATGAATGAAAAATTAATGAATAAAAAAATTATCACCAACCGGGATCGAACTCGCTCACGGACGTGGCTCGTGTTCAAAGGACCATTGTCTTCTTACTGAGCTAAACGGTGGCTTAGTGTCACAACAACACAACACGTTCACTTAGATTTTCATGTTATGATACATGTTCACATTATTGATTGAATGTAACTAAAAAATAAAATATATTTTCAATTTAAATGAATATGTGAAAGAATACAATATAAAATATAATTACTTAAATTAACTAGAATTGGCAATTTCTGGAGAAATTGCGTGTGAAGGCGAAGGCACTTCACACTATTGTGGGACTCGAAATGATGATTAAATGACATACAAATGGTAAATTGATGATTAAATAAAATAAAAATGGCACGGCATTGATGATGATGATGAAAATAATTATTAAAATGTGTTAAAATTGAATGAATGAAAAATTAAAGAATAAAAAAATTATCGCCAACCGGGATCGAACTCCCTCGCGGAAGTGGCTCGTGTTCCATACACCATTGTATTCTTACTGAGCTAAACAGCGACTTGGTGTTGCTGCGGTGAAATGATGGTATTAAACAAGAAATACAAATGGTGAATGCCGTTAAAACGGTAAAATGATGTTTTTAACTTAAAATTAAATGAATAACTAAATGAACTAGAATTGGCAATTTCTGGAGAAATTGCGTGTGAAGGCGAAGGCACTTCACACTATTGTGGGACTCATTGTGTCAAAAAAGTGGGAGGAATAAAGTAGGATAATAATAAGAAGAAAAATAAAGTAGAATAACAATAGTGTGAAGGCCTTCGCCTGAATTGCCCTGATCCGAGCACCTTTGTTCACCTCCTTTTTCTTAGAGTCGCCATCTCGTGGTGATGGCAGCAACAATAATAAACCATAAAAAATGACACAAACGCCCCTCCAAGCAGAGAGATCTGGTGTGGAGCTGGAATCAGAGGCAGAGATGGTGTGGAGCTGGTGTGGAGCTGGAGTTGGAGGCGGAACGGAAGTCAGAGGCGGAGCTGAAGTCAGAGGCAGATCTGGTGTGGAGCCGGGACCGGAGGCAGAGTTTGGTGTGGAGCTGGAGTTGAAGTCAGTGGCAGAGCTGGTGAGGAGCTGGAGTCAGAGGCGGAGCTGATGTCGGAGTCAGAGGTAGAGCTGAAGTCAGGAGCAGAGCTGGAGGTGGTGCTGAAGTCAGAGGTGGAGCTGAAGTCAGGAGCAGAGCTGGAGGTGGTGCTGAAGTCAGAGGTGGAGCTGAAGTCAGAAGCAGAGCTGGTGGTGGAGTCAGAGACTGCTCCATTAAACCATATAGTGTACATTCTCCCTGCAACATTAGTGAAGTCTTCATGGTATAGTGGATAGTGCTCTGGACTCTCACCCCAGCGACCCGAGTTCAAATCCCGGTGGGACCAAAAAAAATATGTCATCATGGAAAAGGCGTTGGAGGCGAAGGTGGTGTGGAGCTGGAGTTGGGGGCGGAACGGAAGTCAGAGGCGGAGCTGGAGGCGGAGCTGAAGTCAGAGGCAGAGCTGAAGTCAGAGAGAGATCTGGTGTGGAGCTGGAATCAGAGGCAGACATGGTGTGGAGCAGGAGTTGGAGTCAGATGCAGAGCTGGTGTGGAGCTGGAGTCAGAGGCGGAGCTGAAGTCAGGGTCGGAGGTGGAGCAGAAGTCAGAGACTGGTGTGGAGCTGGAGGCGGAACCGAAGTCAGAGGCAGAGTTGAAGGCGGTGCTGAAGTCAGAGGTGGAGCAGGTGTGGAGCTGAAATCAGAGGCGAAGCAAAAGTCAGAGGCAGAGATGGTGTGGAGCTGGAGCCGGCGCTGAAGTCAGAGGTGGAGCTGAAGTCAGAGGCAGAGCTGGTGTGGAGCTGGTATCGGAGGTGGAGCTGATGTGGACCTGAAGTCAGAGGCGGAGCTGAAGTGAGGCTGGAGTTGGAGGTGGAGCTGAAGTCAGAGGCAGCGCTGGTGAGCAGCTGGAGTCAGAGGCGGAGCTGGTGTCGGAGTCAGAGGCAGAGCTGAAGTCAGAGGCAGATCTGATGTGGAGCTGGAATCAAAGGCAGAGATGGTGTGGAGCAGGAGTTAGAGGAGAAGCTGTAGTCAGGGACAAAGCTGAAGCTGGATGCAGAGCTGGTGTGGAGCTGGAGTCAGAGGCAGAGCTGAAGTCAGGGTCGGAGGTGGAGCAGAAGTCAGAGACTGGTGTGGAGGTGGAGGCGGAACCGAAGTCAGAGGCAGGGTTGAAGGGCGGTGCTGTAGTCAGAGGTGGAGCAGGTGTGAAGCTGAAATCAGAGGCGAAGCAGAAGTCAGAGGCAGAGATGGTGTGGAGCTGGAGCTGGAGCTGAAGTCAGAGGCAGAGCTGAAGTTGAAGTCAGATGCAAAGCTGGTGTGGAGCTAGAGTTGCAGGCAGAGCTGGTGTGGAGCTGGAGTCAGAGGTGGAGCTGAAGTCAGAGACTGGTGTGGAGCTGGAGGCGGAGCTGAAGGCAAAGGCAGAGCAGGTGTGGAACTGGAGGCAGAGTTGAAGGCGGAAGTGGGGCCGAAGTCAGAGGCAGAGCTGGAGGCGGAGCTGAAGTTGGAGTCAGATGCAAAGCTGGTGTGGAGCTGGAGTTGCAGGCAGAGCTGGTGTGGAGCTGGAGTCAGAGGTGGAACTGGTGTGGAGCTGGAGTCGGAGGAGGAGCTGTAGTCAGAGGTGGAGCTGAAGTTAAAGTCAGATGCAAAACTGGTGTGGAGCTGGAGGCGGAAGTGGGGCTGAAGTCAGAGGCAGAGATGGTGTAGAGCTGGAGTCAGAGGCAGCGCTGAAGTCAGAGGTGGAGCTGGTGTGGAGCTGAAGTTGGAGTCAGATGCAAAGCTGGTGTGGGGCTGGAGTTGGAGGCAGAGCTGGTGTGGAGCTGGAGTCAGAGGTGGAGCTAAAGTCAGGGTTGGAGGTGGAGCTGAAGTCAGAGACTGGTGTGGAGCTGGAGGCGGAGCTGAAGGCAGAGCAGGTCTTGAGCTGGAGGCAGAGTTGAAGGTGGAAGTGGGGCTGAAGTAAGGGGCAGAGCTGGAGGCGGAGCTGAAGTCAGAGGCAGACCTGGAGGCGGTGCTGAAGTCAGAGGTGGAGCTGAAGTCAGAGGCAGAGCTGGTGGTGGAGTCAGAGAATTCTCCATTAAACCATATAGTGTACATTCCTTCCCTGCAACACTAGTGAAGTCTTCATGGTATAGTGGATAGTGCTCTGGCCTCTCACCCCAGCGGCCCGAGTTCAAATCCCGGTGGGACCAAAAAAAATATGTCACCATGGAAAAGGCGTTGGAGACGGAGCTGGTGTGGAGCTGGAGTTGGAGGCGGAACGGAAGTCAGAGGCAGAGCTGAAGTCAGAGGCAGATCTGGTGTGGAGCCGGGACCGGAGGCAGAGTTTGGTGTGGAGCTGGAGTTGAAGTCAGTGGCAGAGCTGGTGAGGAGCTGGAGTCAGAGGCGGAGCTGATGTCGGAGTCAGAGGTAGAGCTGAAGTCAGGAGCAGAGCTGGAGGTGGTGCTGAAGTCAGAGGTGGAGCTGAAGTCAGGAGCAGAGCTGAAGGTGGTGCTGAAGTCAGAGGTGGAGCTGAAGTCAGAAGCAGAGCTGGTGGTGGAGTCAGAGACTGCTCCATTAAACCATATAGTGTACATTCTCCCTGCAACATTAGTGAAGTCTTCATGGTATAGTGGATAGTGCTCTGGACTCTCACCCCAGCGACCCGAGTTCAAATCCCGGTGGGACCAAAAAAAATATGTCATCATGGAAAAGGCGTTGGAGGCGAAGGTGGTGTGGAGCTGGAGTTGGGGGCGGAACGGAAGTCAGAGGCGGAGCTGGAGGCGGAGCTGGAGGCGGAGCTGAAGTCAGAGGCAGAGCTGAAGTCAGAGAGAGATCTGGTGTGGAGCTGGAATCAGAGGCAGACATGGTGTGGAGCAGGAGTTGGAGTCAGATGCAGAGCTGGTGTGGAGCTGGAGTCAGAGGCGGAGCTGAAGTCAGGGTCGGAGGTGGAGCAGAAGTCAGAGACTGGTGTGGAGCTGGAGGCGGAACCGAAGTCAGAAGCAGAGCTGAAGGCGGTGCTGAAGTCAGAGGTGGAGCAGGTGTGGAGCTGAAATCAGAGGCGAAGCAAAAGTCAGAGGCAGAGATGGTGTGGAGCTGGAGCCGGCGCTGAAGTCAGAGGTGGAGCTGAAGTCAGAGGCAGAGCTGGTGTGGAGCTGGTATCGGAGGTGGAGCTGATGTGGACCTGAAGTCAGAGGCGGAGCTGAAGTGAGGCTGGAGTTGGAGGTGGAGCTGAAGTCAGAGGCAGCGCTGGTGAGCAGCTGGAGTCAGAGGCGGAGCTGGTGTCGGAGTCAGAGGCAGAGCTGAAGTCAGAGGCAGATCTGATGTGGAGCTGGAATCAAAGGCAGAGATGGTGTGGAGCAGGAGTTAGAGGAGAAGCTGTAGTCAGGGACAAAGCTGAAGCTGGATGCAGAGCTGGTGTGGAGCTGGAGTCAGAGGCAGAGCTGAAGTCAGGGTCGGAGGTGGAGCAGAAGTCAGAGACTGGTGTGGAGGTGGAGGCGGAACCGAAGTCAGAGGCAGGGTTGAAGGGCGGTGCTGTAGTCAGAGGTGGAGCAGGTGTGAAGCTGAAATCAGAGGCGAAGCAGAAGTCAGAGGCAGAGATGGTGTGGAGCTGGAGCTGGAGCTGAAGTCAGAGGCAGAGCTGAAGTTGAAGTCAGATGCAAAGCTGGTGTGGAGCTAGAGTTGCAGGCAGAGCTGGTGTGGAGCTGGAGTCAGAGGTGGAGCTGAAGTCAGAGACTGGTGTGGAGCTGGAGGCGGAGCTGAAGGCAAAGGCAGAGCAGGTGTGGAACTGGAGGCAGAGTTGAAGGCGGAAGTGGGGCCGAAGTCAGAGGCAGAGCTGGAGGCGGAGCTGAAGTCAGAGGCAGAGCTGAAGTTGGAGTCAGATGCAAAGCTGGTGTGGAGCTGGAGTTGCAGGCAGAGCTGGTGTGGAGCTGGAGTCAGAGGTGGAACTGGTGTGGAGCTGGAGTCGGAGGAGGAGCTGTAGTCAGAGGCGGAGCTGAAGTTAAAGTCAGATGCAAAACTGGTGTGGAGCTGGAGGCGGAAGTGGGGCTGAAGTCAGAGGCAGAGATGGTGTAGAGCTGGAGTCAGAGGCAGCGCTGAAGTCAGAGGTAGAGCTGGTGTGGAGCTGAAGTTGGAGTCAGATGCAAAGCTGGTGTGGGGCTGGAGTTGGAGGCAGAGCTGGTGTGGAGCTGGAGTCAGAGGTGGAGCTAAAGTCAGGGTTGGAGGTGGAGCTGAAGTCAGAGACTGGTGTGGAGCTGGAGGCGGAGCTGAAGGCAGAGCAGGTCTTGAGCTGGAGGCAGAGTTGAAGGTGGAAGTGGGGCTGAAGTAAGGGGCAGAGCTGGAGGCGGAGCTGAAGTCAGAGGCAGACCTGGAGGCGGTGCTGAAGTCAGAGGTGGAGCTGAAGTCAGAGGCAGAGCTGGTGGTGGAGTCAGAGAATTCTCCATTAAACCATATAGTGTACATTCCTTCCCTGCAACACTAGTGAAGTCTTCATGGTATAGTGGATAGTGCTCTGGCCTCTCACCCCAGCGGCCCGAGTTCAAATCCCGGTGGGACCAAAAAAAATATGTCACCATGGAAAAGGCGTTGGAGACGGAGCTGGTGTGGAGCTGGAGTTGGAGGCGGAACGGAAGTCAGAGGCGGAGCTGAAGTCAGAGGCAGATCTGGTGTGGAGCCGGGACCGGAGGCAGAGTTTGGTGTGGAGCTGGAGTTGAAGTCAGTGGCAGAGCTGGTGAGGAGCTGGAGTCAGAGGCGGAGCTGATGTCGGAGTCAGAGGTAGAGCTGAAGTCAGGAGCAGAGCTGGAGGTGGTGCTGAAGTCAGAGGTGGAGCTGAAGTCAGAAGCAGAGCTGGTGGTGGAGTCAGAGACTGCTCCATTAAACCATATAGTGTACATTCTCCCTGCAACATTAGTGAAGTCTTCATGGTATAGTGGATAGTGCTCTGGACTCTCACCCCAGCGACCCGAGTTCAAATCCCGGTGGGACCAAAAAAAATATGTCATCATGGAAAAGGCGTTGGAGGCGAAGGTGGTGTGGAGCTGGAGTTGGGGGCGGAACGGAAGTCAGAGGCGGAGCTGGAGGCGGAGCTGAAGTCAGAGGCAGAGCTGAAGTCAGAGAGAGATCTGGTGTGGAGCTGGAATCAGAGGCAGAGATGGTGTGGAGCAGGAGTTGGAGTCACATGCAGAGCTGGTGTGGAGCTGGAGTCAGAGGCGGAGCTGAAGTCAGGGTCGGAGGTGGAGCAGAAGTCAGAGACTGGTGTGGAGCTGGCGGCGGAACCGAAGTCAGAGGCAGAGCTGAAGGCGGTGCTGAAGTCAGAGGTGGAGCAGGTGTGGAGCTGAAATCAGAGGCGCAGCAAAAGTCAGAGGCAGAGATGGTGTGGAGCTGGAGCTGGAGCCGGCGCTGAAGTCAGAGGTGGAGCTGAAGTCAGAGGCAGAGCTGGTGTGGAGCTGGTATCGGAGGTGGAGCTGAAGTCGGAGGCGAAGCTGATGTGGACCTGAAGTCAGAGGCGGAGCTGAAGTGAGGCTGGAGTTGGAGGTGGAGCTGAAGTCAGAGGCAGCGCTGGTGAGCAGCTGGAGTCAGAGGCGGAGCTGGTGTCGGAGTCAGAGGCAGAGCTGTAGTCAGAGGCAGATCTGATGTGGAGCTGGAATCAAAGGCAGAGATGGTGTGGAGCAGGAGTTAGAGGAGAAGCTGTAGTCAGGGACAAAGCTGAAGCTGGATGCAGAGCTGGTGTGGAGCTGGAGTCAGAGGCAGAGCTGAAGTCAGGGTCGGAGGTGGAGCAGAAGTCAGAGACTGGTGTGGAGGTGGAGGCGGAACCGAAGTCAGAGGCAGAGTTGAAGGGCGGTGCTGTAGTCAGAGGTGGAGCGGGTGTGAAGCTGAAATCAGAGGTGAAGCAGAAGTCAGAGGCAGAGATGGTGTGGAGCTGGAGCTGGAGTCGGAGTCGGAGCTGAAGTCAGAGGCAGAGCTGAAGTTGAAGTCAGATGCAAAGCTGGTGTGGAGCTAGAGTTGCAGGCAGAGCTGGTGTGGAGCTGGAGTCAGAGGTGGAGCTGAAGTCAGAGACTGGTGTGGAGCTGGAGGTGGAGCTGAAGGCAAAGGCAGAGCAGGTGTGGAACTGGAGGCAGAGTTGAAGGCGGAAGTGGGGCCGAAGTCAGAGGCAGAGCTGGAGGCGGAGCTGAAGTCAGAGGCAGAGCTGAAGTTAGAGTCAGATGCAAAGCTGGTGTGGAGCTGGAGTCAGAGGTGGAACTGGTGTGGAGCTGGAGTCGGAGGAGGAGCTGTAGTCAGAGGCGGAGCTGAAGTTAAAGTCAGATGCAAAACTGGTGTGGAGCTGGAGGCGGAGCTGGAGGCGGAAGTGGGGCTGAAGTCAGAGGCAGAGATGGTGTAGAGCTGGAGTCAGAGGCAGCGCTGAAGTCAGAGGTAGAGCTGGTGTGGAGCTGAAGTTGGAGTCAGATGCAAAGCTGGTGTGGGGCTGGAGTTGGAGGCAGAGCTGGTGTGGAGCTGGAGTCAGAGGTGGAGCTAAAGTCAGGGTTGGAGGTGGAGCTGAAGTCAGAGACTGGTGTGGAGCTGGAGGCGTAGCTGAAGGCAGAGGCAGAGCAGGTCTTGAGCTGGAGGCAGAGTTGAAGGTGGAAGTGGGGCTGAAGTAAGGGGCAGAGCTGGAGGCGGAGCTGAAGTCAGAGGCAGACCTGGAGGCGGTGCTGAAGTCAGAAGTGGAGCTGAAGTCAGAGGCAGAGCTGGTGGTGGAGTCAGAGAATGCTCCATTAAACCATATAGTGTACATTCCTTCCCTGCAACACTAGTGAAGTCTTCATGGTATAGTGGATAGTGCTCTGGACTCTCACCCCAGCGGCCCGAGTTCAAATCCCGGTGGGACCAAAAAAAACATGTCATCATGGAAAAGGCGTTGGAGACGGAGCTGGTGTGGAGCTGGAGTTGGAGGCGGAACGGAAGTCAGAGGCGGAGCTGAAGTCAGAGGCAGATCTGGTGTGGGGCCGGGACTGGAGGCAGAGTTTGGTGTGGAGCTGGAGTTGGAGGAGGAGCTGAAGTCAGAGGCTGAGCCGATGTCGGAGTCAGAAGTAGAGCTGAAGTCAGAGGCAGAGCTGGAGGTGGTGTTGAAGTCAGAGGTGGAGCTGAAGTCAGAGGCAGAGCTGGTGGTGGAGTCAGAGACTGCTCCATTACACCATAGCTGGAGGTGGTGCTGAAGTCAGAGGTGGATCTGAAGTCAGAGGCAGAGCTGGTGGTGGAGTCAGAGACCGCTCCATTACACCATATAGTGTACATTCTCCCTGCAACACTAGTGAAGTCTTCATGGTATAGTGGATAGTGCTTTGGACTCTCACCCCAGCAGCCCGAGTTCAAATCCCGGTGGGACCAAAATAAATATGTCATCATGGAAAAGGCGTTGGAGAAGAAGCTGGTGTGGAGCTGCAGTTGGGGATGGAACGGAAGTCAGAGGCGGAGCTGGAGGCGGAGCTGAAGTCAGAGGCAGAGCTGAAGTCAGAGGCAGATCTGGTGTGGAGCTGGAATCAGAGATAGAGATGGTGTGGAGCAGGAGTTGGAGGAGAAGTTGGAATCAGATGCAGAGCTGGTGTGGAGCTGGAGTCAGAGGCGGAGCTGAAGTCAGGGTTGGAGGTGGAGCAGAAGTCAGAGACTGGTGTGGAGCTGGAGGCGGAACCGAAGTCAGAGGCAGAGCTGAAGGCGGTGCTGAAGTCAAAGGTGGTGCAGGTGTGGAGCTGAAATCAGAGGCGAAGCAAAAGTCAGAGGCAGAGATGGTGTGGAGCTGGAGCCGGCGCTGAAGTCAGAGGTGGAGCTGAAGTCAGAGGCAGAGCTGGTGTGGAGCTGGTATCGGAGGAGGAGCTGAAGTCGGAGGCGAAGCTGATGCGGACCTGAAGTCAGAGGCGGAGCTGAAGTTGGAGTCGAATGCAAAGCTGAGGTGGGGCTGGAGTTGGAGGTGGAGCTGAAGTCAGAGGCAGCGCTGGTGAGCAGCTGTAGTCAGAGGCGGAGATGGTGTCGGAGTCAGAGGCAGAGCTGAAGTCAGAGGCAGAGCTGGTGTGGACCTGGAGTCGGAATCTGAGCTGAAGTCAGAGGCAGAGCTGGTGTGGAAGTGGAATCAGAGGCTGTTCCATTAAACCATATAGTGTACATTCCTTCCCTGCAACACTAGTGAAGTCTTCATGGTATAGTGGATAGTGCTCTGGACTCTCACCCCAGCGACCCGAATTCAAATCCCGGTGGGACCAAAGAAAATATGTCATCATGGAAAAGGCGTTGGAGGCGGAGCTTGTGTGGAGCTGGAGTCAGAGGCGGAGCTGGAGCTGGAGGCGGAGCTGAAGTCAGAGGCGGAGCTGAAGTCAGAGGCAGATTTGGTATGGCGCCGGAATCGGAGACGGAGCTGAAGTCAGTGACAGAGATGGTGTGGAGCTGGAGTTGGAGGAGCTGTAGTCAGATGTGGAGCTGAAGTTGAAGTCAGATGCTGGAGGCATCTTCATGGTATAGTGGATAGTTCTCTGGACTCTCACCCCAGCGGCCCGAGTTCAAATCCCGGTGGGACCAAAAAAAATATGTCATCATGGAAAAGGCGTTGGAGACGGAGCTGGTGTGGAGCTGGAGTTGGAGGCGGAACTGAAGTCAGAGGCGGAGCTGAAGTCAGAGGCAGATCTGGTGTGGAGCCGGGACCGGAGGCAGAGTTTGGTGTGGAGCTGGAGTTGAAGTCAGAGGCAGAGCTGGTGGTGGAGTCAGAGACTGCTCCATTAAACCATACATTCTCCCTGCAACACTAGTGAAGTCTTCATGGTATAGTGGATAGTGCTCTGGACTCTCACCCCAGCGACCCGAGTTCAAATCCCGGTGGGACCAAAAAAAATATGTCATCATGGAAAAGGCGTTGGAGGCGAAGCTGGTGTGGAGCTGGAGTTGGGGGCGGAACGGAAGTCAGAGGCGGAGCTGTAGGCGGAACTGAAGTCAGAGGCAGAGCTGAAGTCAGAAGCAGATCTGATGTGGAGCTGGAATCAGAGGCAGAGATGGTGTGGAGCAGGAGGAGAAGTTGGAGTCAGATGCAGAGCTGGTGTTGAGCTGGAGTCAGAGGCGGAGCTGAAGTCAGGGTCGGAGGTGGAGCAGAAGTCAGAGACTGGTGTGGAGCTGGAGGCGGAACCGAAGTCAGAGGCAGAGCTGAAGGCGATGCTGAAGTCAGAGGTGGAGCAGGTGTGGAGCTGAAGCAAAAGTCAGAGGCAGAGATGGTGTGGAGCTGGAGCCGGCGCTGAAGTCAGAGGTGGAGCTGAAGTCAGAGGCAGAGCTGGTGTGGAGCTGGTATCGGAGGTGAAGCTGAAGTCGGAGGCGAAGCGGATGTGGACCTGAAGTCAGAGGCGGAGCTGAAGTTGGAGTCAGATGCAAAGCTGAAGTGAGGCTGGAGTTGGAGGTGGAGGTGCAGCTGGAGTCAGAGGCGGAGCTGGTGTCGTAGTCAGAGGCAGAGCTGAAGTCAGAGGCAGATCTGATGTGGAGCTGGCATCAGAGGCAGATGGTGTGGAGCAGGAGTTAGAGGAGAAGCTGTAGTCAGGGACAAAGCTGAAGCTGGATGCAGAGCTGGTGTGGAGCTGGAGTCAGAGGCGGAGCTAAAGTCAGGGTCGGAGGTGTTGCAGAAGTCAGAGACTGGTGTGGAGGTGGAGGCGGAACCGAAGTCAGAGGCAGAGTTGAAGGGCGGTGCTGTAGTCAGAGGTGGAGCAGGTGTGAAGCTGAAATCAGAGGCGAAGCAGAAGTCAGAGGCAGAGATGGTGTGGAGCTGGAGTCGGAGTCGGAGCTGAAGTCAGAGGCAGAGCTGAAGTTGAAGTCAGATGCAAAGCTGGTGTGGAGCTAGAGTTGCAGGCAGAGCTGGTGTGGAGCTGGAGTCAGAGGTGGAGCTGAAGTCAGAGACTGGTGTGGAGCTAGAGGCGGAGCTGAAGGCAAAGGCAGAGCAGGTGTGGAGCTAGAGGCAGAGTTGAAGGCGGATGTGGGGCTGAAGTCAGAGGCAGAGCTGGAGGCGGAGCTGAAGTCAGATGCAAAGCTGGTGTGGAGCTGGAGTTGCAGGCAGAGCTGGTGTGGAGCTGGAGTCAGAGGTGGAACTGGTGTGGAGCTGGAGTCGGAGGAGGAGCTGTAGTCAGAGGCGGAGCTGAAGTTAAAGTCAGATGCAAAACTGGTGTGGAGCTGGAGGCGGAGCTGGAGGCGGAAGTGGGGCTGAAGTCAGAGGCAGAGATGGTGTAGAGCTGGAGTCAGAGGCAGCGCTGAAGTCAGAGGTAGAGCTGGTGTGGAGCTGAAGTTGGAGTCAGATGCAAAGCTGGTGTGGGGCTGGAGTTGGAGGCAGAGCTGGTGTGGAGCTGGAGTCAGAGGTGGAGCTAAAGTCAGGGTTGGAGGTGGAGCTGAAGTCAGAGACTGGTGTGGAGCTGGAGGCGGAGCTGAAGGCAGAGGCAGAGCAGGTCTTGAGCTGGAGGCAGAGTTGAAGGCGGAAGTGGGGCTGAAGTAAGGGGCAGAGCTGGAGGCGGAGCTGAAGTCAGAGGCAGACCTGGAGGCGGTGCTTGTTAGGGTTTATAAACTATCTTGATCGTATGATTATGTTGGGATGTAGACTAGAATGATGAACTTTGTTTGAACCTTTTACCTTCCCGTGATTCTGAACAGTTGAACCATTCAGTTGTTGAAGCTCTCCAGGTGGTGTGGAGGCGTCCTTGTTTTGCTCCACTAGAATTTATGTCCACGGCCTCGTGGAGCGATAAACTGGGACCCTCCCAAGTGGTTAATCATTTGCTGAGGTGCCCACTACACATGTCAAATGTCACCCCCACCTTGGCTGACTCTCACCCCCACCCTTCTTCTCTCAATAAAGACTCTCTTGCATGACTTCAACGGCAGACTTTGTTCGGACATTGCTGTATCTACAGTAACGAACAAATTCTCCACTTGCAAGTGTTCAAAGGGCATACTGTCTCCCGTGTGGTTCTTGCAAAATAAGTTAATGTTAGAACATCTCTAACATTTTGGTGCCGTGACCCGGATCCCACATACCCACTGCTGATCGACGGAGGACGACGTGCTGCATTGTCGACAAGCCAGCGTCCATTAGGAGGACCTGGTAAAGAAAAGACCTGGCAAGAAAATTCTTCGCTGGGCCAGCATCTTAGGTCTGCCTTCGTCGGACAACAGTGGATTGATGGGATCCGGCAGTGCAACGAACCAGGGGACAAGTAAGTTAAAGCCCTAAAATTGTGTGATTGTGCTGTTGTGAAACGCGTAAGAGTGGAAGGTGCACGGAATCTAGCTTGGGTTTAAGTCCCAGTGGAAGGAACAGACTAAGGAAAACAGAGCTTCCTTTTCATTCATTGAGGAGGTGCGTAGATTCTTCTTTGTCTGTTCTTCCAAGCTGCAGGATCTAGCTTGGGTTTAAGTCCCAGTGGAAGGAACAGACTAAGGAAAACAGAGCTTCCTTTTCATTCATTGAGGAGGTGCGTAGATTCTTCTTTGTCTGTTCTTCCAAGCTGCAGGATCTAGCTTGGGTTTAAGTCCCAGTGGAAGGAACAGACTAAGGAAAACAGAGCTTCCTTTTCATTCATTGAGGAGGTGCGTAGATTCTTCTTTGTCTGTTCTTCCAAGCTGCAGGATCTAGCTTGGGTTTAAGTCCCGGTGGAAGGAACGGACTAAGGAAAACAGAGCTTCCTTTTCATTCATTGAAGAGGTGCGTAGATTCTCCTTTGTCTGTTCTTCCAAGCTGCAGGATCTGGCCTGGGTTGGAGTCCCAGTGGAAGGAACGTGCTAAGGAACACAGAGCTTCTTTTTTGTGATTCAAAGAAGGGTGTAGATTTTTCTTTGTACGTTTTTCCGAGCCATAGAACAGCTTGGGTTGGAGTCCCAGTGGAAGGAACAGGTTAAAAGAAAGACAGAGCTTCTTTTTCTTAATTGAAGAAGGGCGTAGATTCTTTTTTTGGTCTGTTTTTCCGAGCTGTTTGCATGAAAGTTGTGTGGTTGAGAGTGTGAATGGTAGGATAAATTGACAAAAACAAAAAACAAAAAACAAAAAAAACAGTACTAGCAAAAACCAACGGTAATACACAGGCTAGTAATTTTGTTGAAGGGTAAATTTAATCCTGCATTGAGAATCCTCAAAAAAGAAAAGAAAAAAAAAAAAAATGGAAAAATCTAAAAATACCAAGTTAAGATGGGAAATAAAAACGGTAAATCTCTAGCTCTTGAAGGGGATGAGAAGTCCATTCCATTAACATTTGAAAAAGAATTTAGGGTGCATAATGGCATCCCATTCAATGATGCAGCTGAGAGTGCTTATCAGCAACAGCTAAAGTATGCGCTCCTAAATGGTTCCCCACCTGAATTAGACAACAGGGTGCGGAAACACTTGGTGGAAGCACACACTGCTTGTGTAACAACAACCATGCAGTGGGCCAGAGACGCTGACAAAGTGATCAAGAAAGGCAAAAGTTCTGATGTATTTCATCTAGATGATGATGATAATCATGTAGATGAAGATGCAACAGTTTTCTTCCAAAGTTCCCAATGGGGCAGAGGAAGAGGTCAAGGCCAACAAGGTCGCAGGCCGCCATATGGTTCAAAACCCCCACCAGATTCTGACAACTGTTGGAACTGTGGGAGACAAGGACACTTTGCAAGAGTGTGTCGTTATGCAAAACGAGACCAATCAAATTCTGACAACTGTTGGAACTGTGGGAGACGAGGACACTTTGCAAGAGTGTGTCGTTATGCAAAACGAGACCAATCAAATTCTGACAACTGTTGGAACTGTGGGAGACGAGGACACTTTACAAGAGTGTGTCGTTATGCAAAACGAGACCAATCAAAGGGTGGAGGGAGGGGCAGAGGAAAAGCCAAATTTTCAGCATAACGGGCTTCCTCCCCTTTGACCGCTCATGCTCCTACTTTTGGTTTAGAACATTTTTTTTTAGGTTATTAGAACTCCTGTACATACAATGAAATTATGACAATGCTGATTGTATGCCCGGCAAATGACAAGGGGTCAAATTATGTGTGCACACTGAAGTTAAAATTTGCAAATCAAGTGGTAAAGTAATACAACTCGTTTCTAAAAGATAAATAGAAAAATTAGAATGTGCTGTCCTCGCGTGCGTGGGTGGGACCAGCTTCATGATCGACCGCAAGAAATGGCCAGCTTGTGACAAATCATTGTTGCCAGGTCCCCTCCTCTCGCACCGAGAGCTGTACACGTGTGTGCATATTTGTTAAACTGATAAAATTGGCTAAACCTGTATACAAAAGAAATTTGTTAGACTGTGGTCTATCCAATTTGCACCGCAAAACAGGAACAATTTTGAAGAATAAAATAAATAAATAAATAAATAAATAAATAAGAGAAGAAAAGAAAGAAATCTGTTTGTAGACAGAAAACTGGTTTACACTAGTGCTCATTAGTGTCTCACCCTGATGACAAATTCGACAGACAGAGGAAACATGTTTTCTAGAATTAGATGAAGCATAATTGTGGATTGTACACATTGCAAAACTGAATTTAAAAAAAAAAAAAAAATCAGATTAATTCGCAAGATGTGTTTTTTTTTATGTGTTGAGTTTTTTTTCTGGACTGGTGAATTGTTCTATCGGAAACATTAGGATAGGGATTGTGTTGAGAATGGTATATGAATGTTGTGTGGAGACCCCCCCAACAGCCCGGGTACCCCATCCCCTGGTACCTCGAGTAGAACTTGGAAAAATTTCGCCAAATTGGCGGTGAGCTCCAGGGAGAGAGGCTGATTTTGCTCTATTTGAGGCCGACCGCCGAACCGGCGTTGGGCGGACGCCATAGCCACGCAGAGCCGGTGGCACTTAGAAAATATTCGCCGAGTTGGCGGGGACCTCCAGGCGGAGACTGTTATTCTTTGTCATTCGAGGCCGGCTGCAGAACCGGCACTGGGCGGACGCCAGAGCTTTGCAGGGCCGGTGGCACTTAGAAAATATTCGCCAAGTTGGCTGGGAGCTCCGGGCGAAGACCGACATTTTTTGTCATCCGGGTTCGACCCGGGAACCGGCGTTGGGCGGACGCCATAGCCACGCAGAGCCGGTGGCACTTAGAAAATATTCGCCGAGTTGGCTGGGAGCTCCGGGCGGAGACGGACAGTTTTCGTCATCCGGGTTCGACCCGGGAACCGGCGTTGGGCGGACGCCATAGCCACGCAGAGCCGGTGGCACTTAGAAAATATTCGCCAAAAGTTTGTCATGACTTCCAGACGGAGACCGGCAGTTTTCGTCATTCGCGGCCGACAGGGGAACCAGCGCAGAGCGGACACATTTGCTCGGAAGAGCCGGTGGCACTTAGAAAATATTATGTGTCTCGTGAGCTCCAGGGGCAGACAGACGTGTTTCGTCATGCGTGGCCGACAGGGGAACCAGCGCGGAGCGGACTTTTGTGAGGGGTCCGCCCCCATACTCGTACCGATTGGGTTTTGGAAAACAGGGGTAAAGTTAATGAATACACTAACTAGGGGGACCAACACATTGTACTCTGGCGCACCTAAAGACCAAAGTTGGTACTACCACCCCTGTGACTGGTGGCACTTAGAAAATATTCGCCGAGTTGGCGGGGACCTCCAGGCGGAGACCGTTATTTTTCGTCATTCGAGGCCGGCTGCAGAACCGGCGCTGGTCGGACGCCGAAGCTCGGCAGGGCCGGTGGCACTTAGAGACCTATTCTGAATTACACCTAACACAACTTTAGATCTATTGAATGAATAAATGAATGAAGTCGTTAAATAATGATTTTGGTTAAATACTAGGTATATACAGAAATCCTACAGCACAAAATGGGCAGAGTTTACTTATGTGAAAAGGAGTGGGAAGAGGATTTATTGAATTTATTTAATCTATTTTAATTCCCAGGAAAATTTGGATTTGCTCTAAATCCTGATTTAACCAACGGATGGTGCCAAATTTTCACATACGTCTTAATAGAACGTATTAAACACTTAGTTAAATTGATAAAAGTTGTTAATAAGAGCGAGTGGAGTAACATGAGACCTTGTTTGAAAAGGAGTGGGAAGAAGACCTATTTAATTTATTTAATGGGAAAAAGTAAGACTTATTTAGTTTATTTAATCTATTTTTATTCCCAGGCAAAATTGGATGTGCTGCAATTCAAAATTTCACCACATGATGGTGCCAAATCTTGACTATAGATCTGATAGGACGTACTAAACGCTTAGTTAAATTGATAGAAGTTGGTCATATGAGCGAGTGGAGTAACGAGATCTATTCTGAATAAGACATAGCGCACACAACTTTGGATCTTTTGAATGAGACCTGAGGACGTATTAAACGCTTAGTTAAATTGATAGAAGTTGATAAGAGCGAGTAGAGTAACACGAGATATGTTCTGAATTACACAGAGGTACACACAACTTTGGATCTTTTGAATGGATGAATATTTGATAATGATAATTTAAATTATGACGTATAAATACTAGGTATAAACAGAAAATCTACTACACAAAATAGGCAGAGTTTACTTGTTTGAAAAGGAGTGGGAAAAATACTTATTTAATTTATTTTGACATGAGACTTGTTGTGAATTACACAACACAACTTTGGATCTTTCGAATAAATAAATGAATGAGTAAAGTCATTTAAATTTTGATTTTGTATAAATACTAGGTATAGACGCAAAAACTACTACACAAAATGGGCAGGCTTTACTTGTTTGAAAAGGAATGGGAAGACGACCTACTTAATCTATTTAATGGGAACAAGTAAGACTTATTTAATTTATTTCGTCTATTTTTGTTCTCAGGCAAATTTGTATATGCTATCATTCCATATTAATGAGAAGGACACTAGGAGTTAATTGCAAGTTGCAATACTGTTGGTGGATCAAACACGGCTGTCTGCAGCCAGTGGAAGTTTTAATAGGAGGTGTTTAACATAAATAGAGGAAGAAAGGGGTACTCACTTGAGAAGTCTTCGCCAACGTCCAACCATTGTGGCTCCTGGTGAATGATGCGAGCCTCCAACTGATTTGTATTTTTATTCTTCTTACAGTGGAAAACAGCCAACAAACACCGTGGAATGTAAAGGAATAAAATAGAAGATTAGCATTTAGCCTCAACCAACATTCACAGATACAACTTACGTTTCAGCTAGGGTTAGCTACACAGCTACACATTGCTATTGCTATGTGAACGCTAGCCACATCGACAACTTTAGTCAAACTACACAAAAGTAAATCTCTTTAAACACAATGAGTCGTATTTACCGTGTACGCTCTAGACGTTCCAGTTATAAGCAGAAAATAAAGATCTTTCGGGCATTAGTGGCAGGCAGCAGACGCCGAATTCGACGTCCCCCACCCCCCACGCCGAATTTCTCCTGGACTGCTCCTGATGCAAGACGATTGGACCCAGATTGTTACAGATTGTTAGTGCCGCAAAAAATTTTGTTTGCGCTCAGTGAATAATTCAATTTGCCATTTATTTAATATTAATTTATTTTCGGGAGATGTCAAATCCTTGCTCCATAGATCGTTGATTAACCATTTGTTTCTGCCATTGCAATTTTTCATTATTAAAATCATGCATCTTCGTTAACCCCCTGTCATGTATTTTATTCTAACAATTTTTCACTTGACATCCTGATAACTCCTCAATTCTTACACATGTATCATCCAACTAATTACCATGCAAAGTGACCTGGCCGGTAAGACATATCGGCAGGCCGGTAAGACATATCGCAACAGGGTGGCAAAAAACAAAGACGTACAACTTTTTCAAGCGAAGATTTAATAACAGTGAGTGACAGAAAGTGTTTTTTTCTGGGAAGTGACGATCAACCATCAACCAATGTAAGTAAAATGTGTAAAGAAAAACCGAGTTCATACAATATAGAATTAACAACACCGCAGGTAGTCTGAATAGCTAATTAGCTAACATTATTTTATTAGACGCGTGTAATTTGCACAGACCAAGAAAACTAAATTTCTAAAGAAAGCATGCTCGATACATTTTGATGTCAAAATAAATTTCCCTTTATATCATTTTTCCATCCATGCATAGCAATTATAATTAACGCGCATGTGTAATTTTAATTATTCAAGCAATGAATCCTGATTATATTTATTTGTCCTTCAACTAGATGCCAAAACAACCAGCAGTAGACAATGATTTAATTGTTACAGTTCTCTGCTCATCAAAAGAGGCCATATTTGAAAATGCCAACATAGCCACTCCAAGCGCTACTGTGTGGACAGATCTGAGTGACCATTTGGAAAAGAAGATGTCTGCAAAGGCTCTGTACACCTTTGTAAAAACAAACCGACACAATATCTGGTCAGCTCTGGGATTCAGTCATGATGAACCTGATCCTGAAACTAGCAGTGAAGCAAGCTCGTAATCAGGTCCTGAACTGCCATTTCAGCTTCATATTCCTTTTGACAAGTGGATGGAATTTATTCCGAAAAAGGCTGAATACAAAGATAAGAACCGTCGAACCCAAAAAAGAAACTATACCATTTTGAAGCCTGGCACCTGGACCCACATCATAAATGAACACATCTGGAAAACAGTCAAAATTCCTTGCACATTTGTTTTTAAAAGAGCCAAGGTCTATCCATCGGTCTCAAATAATTATATTGAAATCAGAGAATACTGCAAGGAGTGTCATGGCCTTCTCAACATTAATTGTGGCGGAGAGCCAGAAATTAACAGCCCAATAATATTGAACTGTTTCATTAAGAACCGTGATGACTCCTTTTACACTGGTAGCTCAAAGCGGTTTCTATCTGGACAGTTGCGTGAGCAGGTAGCCAAGGAACTTTGTGAGGGCAGGATGGAACCACATGTATGGCGAGCATCACAGGCAAATAAACTGATGGACCTCGGAGACTCTGAGCCAAGCCACCTGCCAAATTTGGCCACCCTGCGCAAGGCAAAGCAAGAGAAAAATGATTTGGCATTAGGTGACAAAAATCCAATTTTCTCATTGCAGATGTTGAAATACAGTTCACCTCACAGTGACAGCATCAAAGACATTGGACTTGACAAGTTTTTCTGTCACTATTGGAGTGAAACACAAATGCATGTGTACAAGAGCTTAAAAAAATCTCACCCAATATTATGTGTTGATGCAACTGGCTCAATAGTTAAAAAACTGATGAGACCGAATGGCACGTCTGGCCATATCTTCCTGTATCAGGGTGTTATGACAGGGCATACCAGTTCCAGTGTCCCAGTTGTGCAGATGCTGTCAGAGAAGCATAATGTTAATGCTATCACACAGTGGCTGAAGGAATGGATCCATGCAGGTGCATCTGTTCCTAAAGAAGCAGTGAGTGACTTTTCTCTGGCGATTCTTGGAGCTCTCGTCAAAGCTTTTACCCCTCATCCTGACCTGAAGAGCTACATCAATGAGTGCTTTAACATTTCACGTGGGAATCAACCTGGACATCTACCCCCATGTTTTGTCAGGGTAGATGTAGCACACTGTATTAAGATGATCTGCCGATGGGACTGCCTGAAAAACAAAATACCTCGTGTTAAGGATTTCTTTGTCAGGTCAATAGCACAGCTTCTTAAGTCACAATGTTTGCAACATGCAAAAGAACTTCTTCGTGCTATCACCATTGTGGCACTGAGTGAGACAGAGGGTAATGACAATTCTGGAGCCCCTATCCCTTCAGAAAAGTCCAAGAAATACTTGAGAGCGCAAATTGCAGAAGAATTTGTCCCCATTTCAGATGAGGACGTTGAGGGACAAGAACCAGGTGATGCATTAAATCAGCACATCCAGACTAATGTCCGACAGTGGGTGACAGAAATATGTGAGGAGAGCAGGTCACTTGCCATGGCTGATGGGGATCAGGACAACATCCACTTCCTCCCTGAGATCATTCCCCACATAACAAGACTTGGAAGTTACTTGCCACTCTGGACAGCAATAATGGTCCCTCTCTTTAAAAGCACCAGCATCACTGCAAGTTCCGCGGCTGTTGAAGCAGAGTTCAAAAACATAAAAAAAGGCCTTTATTCAAGCATGAAAGCCTACCCATTCGTGTGGACCGGTTTGTTGCTCGTCATCTTTCCTTCATTGAGGGAAACATGCGGATTTGCTGTGCAAAACAAAAAAGTGAAAAAGATGCGTGTGATGCCATGACTGTCAAAGAGCCTGACAATGTCTGCACTACTTCTCAAACTGAAGTAGTAAACAAAAGGGAAAAACAATCTCATCCTGGAGGGGAGCCAGATGCATCTACTCACAGTCTTCCAATGGAAGACAATGCAGTTGAAAACTGGAGAGGTTTAGCGGTCCCACCTAAAGGAATATAAGAGTTTGATCTTAAAGTAGTTCATTAGACATCCTGTGTATGAGAGTATGAAACTGTAAAGTGCTGAGTGTGTGACGGTGGAGACAAAACAAGATATGTGGGCAAGGATGTGCACGAATGAAATGTTCCAGAACAAACAATAACGCAGGAGCAGCAAGGAGTACAAGATGACCCAGGGGCAGCTGGTGGATAACAACTGGTGACCCTGGATGGAAAACTACAACCAGGAGGAGCGAGCAGGTGATTCTGCAGAAGAAGAAAGACCAATAAGAGCAAGCTAAAGTTAAATGCAGTATACACATACCCAATAGAATAATGACAGAATGCCTTTGTTGATGTGCCATTTGCATATTGTGTAGTATAATTAACGGCTGGGCAACTCGGAAGTAGAGTACGTCTGCTGGTGGAAACAGAGGCGTACAGAGGTGTATTGAGAGGGACCCGAGACCCAGGTGATGTATTAGATTTGTGTGTTAGGAATAAATCCATTCGTGTGTGTGAAAATGCCGGCTTCCTGATACCTTTCTATTGCAGAACGAGCGCGCATATTGTTGGATGAGTGGCAGTTGGGTAAGGTCACAAATTGGAGTCAGATTAGTAACTTGAGTTTATGTTAAATTAGAAATATATTCCAACACACCGAAAAAAAGAAAGACAACTTCATATCTCTCTCCTTGTCCTGAATGGCTGCATATTGATACACAAGTGGGCTGGAAAAAAGTCAAGGTACCATTGTTGAAAAACGGGAACCATCAACAGCCTGTTAAACTTCGCACATCAAAAGTGTCTGTGCTCAATAATTGTGCATTTGATGCTGTCTGTCAATGCTTATGCTGTTCTTTCTGTGAAAGTTCTTCATTTGAAAAGACTGTTCTGGACTATGAACGTGGGAACCAATTCCTCCACCTGGTGAAAACCATCACAACACAGGGTGTGAACCCACAGGTATACTCACTGAGGGCAGAACTGCTGGGAGAAATATTCAAACCTGTCCTCCTGACCTCTGGTGCTCTCCAAATTGATGCACAATGCCACGTCTCCACTGTAATTGAGAGCGCAATGAGGAATATCCCAAGTGTTTATTTGATAAGACAATGCTCTTCACAGTACTGCAATTTAGGCCAACAAGTAATAAGGCAAGTTTCACTTGTTTGTGTAAACATTGCTGTCCTGCAGACCTGCTGCATGGCTCATCTTCAGACTGCTGCTGAAAAGGAACTCAGCCTTTCGGACTCTCTCTGCCTCAGCCCAATTGAAAATCCTTCCCAGTGTCCGTCTTCATTCAAAACACAGGACAACAGTACAGGCAAGGATGTGTGTTCAGGTGATATTACTCACAGCTACAAACTGGGAGAGTCTGTGTGGTTTGACACTGACCTTGGTAGCAGTTGCAAGGAAGTTACCTTACTTGAATTTCCCTCCAGTCTGGAGCTAAAAGAAAAGACTTTTACTTTGAGAGCAGTCATTGGCTTTGAACCAGGACCGACCCAGGATTCTCTTGGGCATTATGTGGCATACTGCAGGAGGACTGCATATGCCTGGGAGATCTATAATGACCTGGGTAGTGGAGTGAAAGCAGCATCAGTAAATACTAAGATCTTCCCACATGCTGTGTTCTACACAGTGCAGTGATGCATTGTTTGATTTGTTGAAAAAAAAAAAGTGTTGATAAGGTTCCCTTTGAAAAATAAAGTTATTTTTTCACGTTTTCAAGTTTCTTTTTCTCGCTGTCATCAACTTCACATACATGTATTAATTGTTGCATTAATTAATGTTTTGGAACAGACATAGACTCACCAGGTAATTTAGGTTGCGGTGAACCTTTTTCACGTCAGATGTAATTGAAATAAATTATCATATAGGCTTATTGATAACAAGGAAATTAATCAATGAGCACGATAACACTAAAAGCACTAAAAGCAATAAAAGCCATTTCCCGCAGTGAAAGTTTTCTGTAAGCTAAAAAGAAAAAAAAAAAGGCTGAGAACATATTTACCTTGTATTCGTCTTGCATCAGGAGCATTCAAAGAGATTGACATTCGCGACGACATACGGTGACGTCATCGCTATAAATTAAATGTGTAATAACTAAAAAAAACTTTTTGCTGCACAAACCAGCACAAACGAAGCACAAACGAACGGTACCATTTTGGGTCCATTTGGAGAAAAAGGGGGGGGCTGGGTGACGTCATCGCGATTAAAATAAATGTCTAATATCTACGAAACCAGAGCAGCACAAACAAAACATTTTGCTGCACAAACCAGCACAAACGAAGAACAAACGAACGATACCATTTTGGGTCTTCTTCTTCTTCTTCGTTGGGGTTTAACGGCAGCTTGCATCCTATTAGTTGCATTGCCGCCCCTACTTTTTTTTTTTAATTTATTTATTTTTTCACATCACAACACTAAATTCTCCTCACCAGACCAGTGCTTTTTAAAAACTAAAAAAAACAGCGCTTTCCCCTCCCACTTGACCCTACTTCCAGAATGGTTTTCACCGATATTCCCTCAAGCCCTTCTGTCCGCAACTTCTCCACCAACTCAACCCTTTGCCCATAATATTTCCTACAGGAAAGCAGCGCATGTTGCACCGTCTCCTCCTCCTGACACTCAGAGCACAGCCCATCCCGGTGTTTCCCCAGAAGGTGGAGAGTGCTGTTAAGAAAAGTATGTCCTATCCTCAGTCTGGCAATAATGACTTCATCCTTCCTTTTCCACCCTCCTCTCCCACACTCATGAACTGACTCAGCCACTCTACTACACACTGAGAACAGGTGCCTCCCTTTGCTCTCCTGCTCCCACCGCTGTTGCCACTGCAGCATCACTTCCCTCCACACAATACTTTTACCCTCAGACTTAGACAGCGCTATGTTGGTCTCCACACGCTCTTTTTTCACTGCCTCTTTTGCCAGTTTGTCAGCCCTCTCATTCGCCAGGATACCCACATGTGCTGGAACCCACATCAGTGCTACCTTAACCCCCCTCGCTGCGACATCCCTAACAGCCAAAAGAATTTCCTGAATAAGGTCCTGTCGGCTCAGAGAACTGCCCCTCCCAATACTTTTAACTGCAGACACAGAGTCACTACACACCAGGAAATTACAATTTACAAGTTGCTCCGCCCATTGCACTGCCATCAGGATAGCAGCCAATTCCACAGTGAACACACTTAGATTGTCCGATGTTCTCTTACATGACTGTACATTTAATTTATTTATGTAAAATGCTGCCCCTGTAGCCCCAGTTTCCTGGTCCTTTGAACCATCCGCAAAGGCTAGTATATGGTCAGTGTAGTTCTCCGCCACCCGGCATTGAAACTCACGCACCAGATTTGCCTCTTTGTCCCTTAACTTGACTTCAAGCAGCTTTAGATCAACCTCTGGGGCCCTCAGCTGCCACAGAGGAGTCACTGGCCACAATACCACTGGGCAGAAATTCATGCCGTAAACAGCCACCTCTTGCGCCACTGTCTCCCCAGTCCACCCAAAGCTTTCCCCTCTCCCTGCCCCTCTCTCCCAGCTCGCCTGAAATGCCGACTTAACTGGATGGTCATCCCCTTGGCACCTCAGGCTAACCCAGTAATTAGCCTGGAGCTGCTTCCTTCTAAAACTGAGTGGCATTTCTCCTACCTCCACTTGCAATGAGCACACTGGAGAAGACCTCACAGCCCCTGTGCACACCCTCAATGCTGCCGCTTGAACTACATCCAGCCTAGCTAACTGGGACTTTGACGCTGACCCATAAACCACGCTCCCATACTCTATTCTGGATCTTATCAAGGATACATATATCTGCCTTAAAGATGACTTACTTGCTCCCCACTCTGTTCCAGCCAGACATCTCATTACATTTAAAACTTTCTTAGATTTATCAATCACGTATGTAATGTGGTCCCTCCACGTGATCCTTACATCAAAAAATACTCCCAGAAACTTAAAACACTTTACCTTCTCCAGGCTCTTTCCATACAGCTGCACCTGCATACTCTCCTCAACCTTCCTTCTAGTAAAAAACATACATTTAGTCTTATCTACAGAGAATCTAAAACCCCATTTCCTTCCCCAATTCTCTACCTGCGTTACAGCTTCCTGCACTTTCTTCACAATATGTTTCATATTTTTTCCCCTCTTCCACAAACCCACATCGTCTGCAAACAATGACTTGCCTACTCCTGGGTGCAGGTCTGTAAAAACATCATTAATCATTACATTGAACAATAATGGGTTTATCACACTTCCCTGCGGGATCCCATTTTTAACAAAGCACCTCCTGGAGATTTCTAGGCCTATCTTAACCTGAATACTTCTGTTACTTAAAAACTCTATTACCCAATTAAACATACTTCCACCCACCCCCAGTAAGTGCAACTTTATCAAAAGACCGTCCACCCACAGCATATCATACGCTTTCTCTACATCTAAAAACACTGCCGCAACCGTCTCTTTCCTTACCTGAGCTGTCCTGATTTCATGCTCCAAGCATACCAGTGAATCAGTGGTATTTCTCCCTTTTCTAAATCCACTCTGACAGCTGGCCATCAGTCCTCTTTCCTCCATAAAATGCATCAGTCTCTCATTCACCAGTCTCTCCATTAATTTACCCATATGCGATGTTAAGGCTATAGGCCTATAATTTGCCGGATTGCTTGCATCTTTCCCTGGCTCTCTAATGGGTATAGTAACCGCTTCTTTCCACCCTGATGGGATCTTCCCCTCCTCCCAGACTTTATTATACAAGTTCAACAACTTCCGCAATCCCACATCCCTTAAATGCCTAAACATGATATAACAAACACCATCTTTACCGGGAGCCGAGTTCTTACATTTAGCCAGTGCCCTCCTCAATTCCCCTACTGTGAATGGGACATTATACTTATCTTCCAATAAACCTTTCTTGTGAAAAGCCCCTGCATACACACCTTTAGTTTCCTCTCTGCCCCTACTCTCTTCCTCTGCCAGGTTATTGGGACTATGTACTTTGCTCAGAGTGTTCACCATCATTTCTGCCTTTTCCACATTTGTTATAGCTATCTGGCCCCCATCCAAGAGGATTGGGTAACCCCACTCCCTCCTATTACCTCCCATTTTTCTAATCATCCCCCACACTTCACCTATTGTGGTTGTGCTCCCAATAGAACTACAGTACCCCCTCCAATACGCCCTTTTCGTTTCTCTGATAGTCCTCCTGACCATTGCCTGCATCCTCTTATACTCAATCAGATGTTGGCAATTATGAGTCCTCTTCAGTACTCTTAAAGATCTATTTCTGTTCTTAACTACCTCTCCACACTTATCATTCCACCATGGAACTGCTTTCCTCTTATTCCTGCCTGTACTTTTGGGTATTGTAGTCTCTGCCGCCAGAAGAAGAAACGGCCGCACCTCTAATTCATATTCCTCCACATCACTAGTTTCTCGCCCTGCACTGAGAAATGCATCACTCACTACCCCAAAAGTTTCCCAGTCGGCCTTACTGAACACCCACCTTCCACTCCTATCCTCTACATTCAACGCCACACTAACGTCCATTTTACAAAGAATTGGATAGTGATCACTCCCTATGGTCCCTCTTTCATATACCTCCCATTCACACCTCGGCGCCAGTCTACCAGACACTAAAGTAAGATCTAATACGGATTCCTTTCCAGTTCTTACATCTATCCTAGTCTTTCTACCATCGTTAACACACACTAAGTTTGTACCATTCAACATATCTTCGATTACCTGCCCATTATTATCTGTTTTTTCCCCTCCCCATAATGTATTATGAGCGTTAAAATCCCCGCACCATATAACACTATCGCCATCCTGTCCCTCTACCTTCTCCAACTCATTCAACTTCAGCTGCTTACTTGGATTATAATAGTTTATTATCCCTACCTTCCTCCTGCCCGCCCAAACTTCCACCACCACATACTCCTGCTCTGCCCCTCGACCCACTACCCTATATGGCACTCCCTTCCTTACAAATGTTGCACACACCCCTCCATTACCGTGGTCTCTATCCCTCCTGAAGACAACATAGTCACTCAATACGAAATCCAGGTTAGGTCTTAACCATGTCTCCTGTACACATGTAATATCAGGCTTCACACTCCTGCTGTCAATAAATTTCTTAAAATCTTGGCCATTCGCTACCAAACTCCTAGCATTCCATTGCAAGAGTAACATAATCAGTAGATTATCCTACACTACCTGCTTCCTGGTTTGGCTGCCCATTCAGCCCCTCCCTTATCTCCTCCCACTTTAGTCCTACCAAGCCTAGATGTTGAATAGCAGCCTTTGTGATGATTTGAATCCTCTCAGTCTTGGACTTAACCTCAGCCGTAGCATTAATTACCCCTGCAATGAATATAACCAGCTCCTTCTTCTCTCCCTGTGCCCTGGACTCCTTTTCCCTGCTTGTTTCCTGCCTCTGGCTCCCAGCATTCCCTGAGCCGACCTCCACTCCGACCTTCCCTCCACCATTCCTCTCCGTTCCCCCCACCCGTCTGGCTGCCTCAGCATAGGATACTTTGTCCTTCACCTTTACATTCTGAATCTCCGCCTCCCTTCTCATCACTTCACATCCCCAGTACGCTGCGCTGTGCTTCCCACCACAATTGCAGCATTTTGGACTCACTTCCTCACCACACTCCCCATACTCGTGGTCTCCCCCACACTTAGCACATCTATTGACCCCTCTACAGAACTTTGCCACATGTCCAAACTTCTGACACTTAAAACACCTCATTGGCTTCTGCACATACTCTCTCACTCTGTACCTCATGAATCCGAGAGACACCTCCTCAGGTATCTCCTTCGAACTGAATAGCACTAGCATAGACTCAGTGACACTCTTCTCAACCCCCCTAGTCAACCGCTGCGCACCCTGCACCACATCACACTTCATCTTGAGGCTCCTCACAAGCTCCTTCACATCCATAGACACTGGAATCCCATATATCACACCTTTACTTCCTTCTCCTCCCACCCTCGCCACCTTTTCCACCACACTCTTCCCAACTACTTGCAGCCTTTGAGCTTTTGCAACCTGCTCCTCAGAGGTACACACAAGCAACAGATTGCCGTCATTCAACACTTTCGCAAACTCCACCTCTCCAACCTGTTTTCCAATTACTTTGGTCAATTTAACTGGATCCATACCCTTCACTCCACCCTCTCCTTCAAACCTCACTACAACCCTCCATTTCTCCTCTTTCCTCTGCCTTTCTGCAACTTCCCTGAAACGCTTCACTCCCCTACTCCCCACCATTTCCCAACTCCCACTCCCCTCCTCTTCCTTATCCCCCTCATCCATACCCCAACTACTATCTTCCTGTGACCCAGCCATGGCCAGAGAAGAGAATAAAAGCAGGCGTAATGTGTTATGGCGCAATTTTTTTTTTTTTTTACCCCCTCAGCCCAGCGCCGCCATAACTGGCTCGCTACCTTCGAAATATTTAAAGCCTAGGTTCTTTTTGAAGAATTTCCATACAAGTTTTGTGCAGTTCCAAGCAAACGCTCCTCGAATACGTGTCAGTGCGAGTGCTCTTCCGCCTTCCTCTCCAAATCGAATGGGCAGTTTGCTGGGAAGTTCATCCCATTTTGGGTCCATTTGGAGAAAAAGGGGGGGGGGGGTTGGGTGACGTCATCGCGATAAAAATAAATGTCTAATATCTACGAAACCAGAGCAGCACAAACGAACATTTTTGCTGCACAAACCAGCACAAACGAAGCACAAACGAACGATACCATTTTGGGTCCATTTGGCGAAAAAGGGGGGGGCTGGGTGATGTTAGAGATGTTCTAACTCTAACTTATTTTGCAAGAACCACACGAGAGACAATATGCCTTTTGAACACTTGCAAGTGGAGAATTTGTTCGTTACTGTAGATACAGCAATGTCCGAACAAAGTCTGCCGTTGAAGTCATGCAAGAGAGTATTTATTGAAAGAAGAAGGGTGGGGGTGAGAGTCAGCCAAGGTGGGGGTGACATTCGACATGTGTGGTGGTCACCTTGGCAAATGATTAACCACTTGGGAGGGTCCCAGTTTATCGCTCCACGAGGCCGTGGACATAAATCCTAGTGGAGCAAAACAAGGACGCCTCCACACCATGTGGAAAGCTTCAACAACTGAATGGTTAAACTTTTCAGAGTCACGGGAAGGTAAAAGGTTCAAACAAAGTTCATCATTCTAGTCTACATCCCAACATAATCATACGATCAAGATAGTTTATAAACCCTAACATATCCCTCCTGTTTATCATATGATTATGCCCACCCCGATCAATAAAACATAAGTAAGAAAATATAATGAAGAAAAACAACAATAAAATAAAAACACAGAAACAGCACATCATTGTACCCATCACTTGCGAAGCATTTTCGATGGTCAAATCATTAAGTTTCTGTAAAACATGCTCGGCTAAACATCATCTACGCAATCTACATAGATCAATTTTAGTGTGTGAGTGAAAAACCTGCGGCAAGATGTTATAATGCAGGAAAGGTCTCACACGGTCCCTCTGCCTTAGGCGACCATAATGTTATCAATAACAACAGTCAAGACAAAAACTGCTTGTGTTTGTTCAGCCGTCATAGTCATCACATTTGACATGTCTGATATGTTGTATTTGCACTTGTGCTATGGTAGAAGACAAAAGTCTTGATACAGCAGACTTCAAACACGGGATAACACAAGTTGTAAATAAGCAGATCAACACAAGCACAAAAAGCACAAGAGCCACAAATTTCAACAGCAGTTGCCACCAGTTGCCAGAGAATAGTCACAAAAAGAAATCCCATTGGTGTGGGACTTTGTCTTTTGACATGGCCTGCTGTAAGTTCTTCAGTGAATTCATGGCATCGTTGATGTGCGTGTCATTTTCTCCTGGTATGTATGTGCAACAGGAGGTCCCAATAATGTGGCACACACCACCTTGCGCTGCAGTCATCAAGTCCAGAACCATCCTGTTTTGTAAGACCATTAGCCTAATAGCCTGAATCTCTCTGTTTTGACCATCATTGACCTGCAGCGAGAGATTCACAAACGATTGGAAACGATAGTTCAGTGTCTCGATGTAGAGTGCTTGTTTTCCAACTCCGATCCAAGGAAAAAGCGCATGAACAACTTTGTCTCCGACGGACCATATTTTATGATCATTTGGCACGTTCGCACCCCAGACAGGGTCATGAGGGTCAAAGGTTGCAACAGCCCTGCGTCGACGTCCAGAAGAGTTGTGTGCTGTCGTCAGCTGATGATGTTGGATCCTGTAAGTGTGGTCTGTCACCCACACTGGAGCACACACTCCTGTCCAGTTGGCGGGCAGCATCGGATAAACCTTGTGACCACAAAGCCACCAGCCATTCTGTATGAAGTAGGTCCCGTTAGATGGCGCAGCCATATCGGTGGGAGATCCCTCACCACTTGAAATGGCTCTCTTATCCTGACACTCAGCGGTGATGTCCAAAGCTCCCATCCAGTTTCCTCCTGGAGAGCAGTCGTCGTTGATGCATTTGTGGGTCTCGTTTCCTTGGATGTAACATGTGTAGTTCACTCCAGCTGGTCTCTCTGTGTAGGCCTCTTGCGGCAATGTTTGTCCTTTAACAGTCACATTGACATTTGTCCCGAAAAGCTGATCACAGGTACCGTCTGCAAGTCCAGGGCGGAAAGGGTCGGCATCACTGACTGTGACAGCACGGTGTTGATATCCAATTCCTCCTACGGATGCCATACATTTTGCTTCAGTGACATTCATTGCTCTCGCCTCCAAGTGAACTTGCGTGGAGGAAGGAGGGAGTTTGGAACACACATAGCATCCCTCCTGTGTGTGAGCTCTCATACTGAACTTCACATATCGGTACCAAGCGTTGGTTTCGTATGGGTTTCTGGGGTCCCATGACCAGTCCTCGAAATTCTCATCATGTGACCATCTTTTTCCACGAATGACACTGTCCATTGGTCCATTCAGGTGAGCCCACAAACCATAGCACACTCCAACCACAGCGCAGCATAGAATCCACCTGGCATATGGAATTCCGTTGCTACTAGGATGGCAGAGACACCGGGACATCTCCTCGCCTAGCGGAGTGGGGATCGCTGAATTCTTCACCAACGTTGAGACGTTCCACCCTAAACGATGAAACTCCTTTGAAGTCGGCCTTCCCCACCACTCCGAATGAGGGGTCCAGCACTCTCTGCAACTTGCAGTGGCTGAGGTGAATCCAGCTGGGCCGTTCAGCAATCTTTACTGCAGTGGGGGTAGTCAGCAAGACTTGGAATGGTCCCTCCCACCGCGGGCTGGCCCAGTTCTTTCTTTTGATGACCTTGATGTAGACACAGTCTCCTGGCTTAATGAGGTTGTCAACCTGTGGGGAAAGAAGACCAGGTGGCAGTAAATTTGCATTTAACACATCTTTCATTTTGAGCGTTCTGATCATGTAATCTGCCAAGGTCTGTTCTTCATCTGCTTTTTGCAAATCTGCAGGGAACACAGGTAGTCTATACGGTCTCCCATGTATAATTTCAAAAGGCCTTAGCCCTTCTGAATTGGGGGTGATTCTCATATAGAGTTTCACCAAGTCTAGGCACTCTGGCCAGGCTCTGCCTGTTGATTCCATGCATTTTTTCAACCTGCTTTTGATAGTAGCGTTTGCTCGTTCAACCAGGCCTGCACTGGATGGGTGCCAAGCACAGTGGTTTTTTAACGTTATCCCAAGGTGTACAGCCATGTTTTGTACAACTTGGTTCACAAAGTGTGGACCATTGTCACTGTAAATGATCTGTGGGATGCCATGAACCGGTATGACGGTTTTGCAAATGGCTTTTGCCACTGTTAAGGCATCTGCTCGTTTAGATGGAACTATTTCAACCCATTTGGAAAATGTATCAATCATCACTAGGCACTAGGTGTGAGTTCAATAAAATCCATGTGCATGATTTGGAATGGGTAAGACGGTTTTGGAAAGGAGCCTCTCTTAGGTCTCATGTTTCCTTGTGGATTATGTTTCACACAAACAGGACATGCTTTACAAAAAAAATTTAAGTAAGCATCTAAACCAAAGGTAGTGAATTGTTGATGTATGATGGACCTCATCCCTCCTGTCGACACATGGCAAGTGTTGCAATTGCTGCTGCCTTAAAAAGTGATTTTGGTAAAACAGGTTTGTCATTGATGCGGTGGATATTATCTGTATCCACAACTGCACCTTTTGTCGTCCACATTCGTTTTTCCACCATTGGAGCATTGCCCTGCATGTCTGTCAGTATAGTTTTATCTATGAGTTGCGTGTCCTCTGAATCTATTAAAAAAATTTCATGGCCATGTTTCCCTGCTGCTGCTTCTTTAGCGATTTTGTCTGCAAATCTGTTTCCATTTGAGACTTCATCTGTGCCTGTGGTGTGAGCAGCACATTTACACACAGCAAATTTAGCAGGTAAACGGATGGCCTGCAACAAGTCTTTCAACAAGGAGGCATGGGTAACCGGCTTACCGGTTGATGTTGTCATCCCCCTGCGCTCCCATTGTTTTGCAAAATAGAACAGAGTAGAAAACGCATCCTGACTGTCTGTGTATACAGTGACTTCCTTATCTCTTGCTAATTGACAAGCTCTTGTCAGTGCAATCAGCTCAGCAGCCTGCGCTGACCGATTGTATGGAAGCTTCTCTGCTTCAATAATCTGGTTTGGCAACTTCACAATTGCATAACCACTTTGATTGTTCCCTTTAGGATCCTTTGAACATGATCCATCCACAAACCACTTTTCCCCTTTATCAAGTGGAGTGTCACTTAAATCTTGTCTGGGTAGCTGTAGATGTTCTGTAGCATCTAAACAATTATGTGGGGTTCCATCTCCTGGCAACGGGATCAATGTTGCTGGATTTAGGACTGTGCACCTTTTTATCATAATATGCGGTTGTGACAGAAGTGTAGCAGTGTAGGATAGGTGTCTGGCGGGTGACAAAAAGTTCATTTTGCTTTGCAGTAGCAACACATCTACAGCATGTGGAACCAGCAAGTCCATTTTGTGGAAAAGGACCACATCTGCGGATAGTGTCACTGCAAGCGCTGCTGCGCATACTGCTTGGACACAGTCTGGTAACGATTGAGCCACTGGATCAAATTTTTTTGAATAAAATGCAATTGGTCTTAGTTTACTGCCATGACTCTGCAGCAACACTGAGGTCATAAAACCATTCCTGCAGTCTACCGTTTGCACAAACGTTTTATTGTAGTCTGGTAAGATAAGGGTTGTAGTTTCCATCAAAGCCTGTTTCAGTACTACAAAAGCATCTTCCGCTACTGGTGTCCATATTATTTATTCTGTCATTGCCATGGGGACTCCATGCACAATATTCAGCAGTGGTTGCGTCTTTTCTGCATAATGTGGGATCCATGCTCTGCAGTAATTGCAGAGCCCCAAAAATGACATCAGTTGTTTTTTTGTCTCAGGTTTTGGTGCATCTGCAAGGATTTGTTTTCTGGTTTTTTGTATCTGTCTTCCAGCAGCTGACAACGTGTGACCTAAATAGTTCACTTCCTGTTTGACCCATTGTAGTTTATTTTTGCTTACTTTATTCCTTGCTTTACAGAGATAGTGTAACAAAGCTAAGGAGTCTTCTTTGCAAGCAGCTTCAGTTTCGGAGGCTATCAAGAGATCATCTACATAAACTAGAAGTTGGCTTTTGTTTGAAATTTGAAAATCAGCCAAACATGCCATGATAGCTTGAGTGAAAATAGTTGGACTATCAGCAAATCCCTGCGGCAATCTGGTGTACGTATAACTTTGTCCTTTAAAGGTAAACGCAAACCAAAACTGTGAGTCTGGGTGGATTGGCACTGAGAAAAATGCATTGCTAAGATCAATCACTGTGAAAAACGTCTGGTTTGGTTTCAAAGTGTTCAGAAGTGTGTGCGGGTCAGGCACATTAGGTGCTCTTGTTTGTATTGCCTCATTTACTGCTTGTAAATCTTGTATCATTCGCCAATCAATCTTGTTGGCCTTTCGGACTAGAAAAATAGGAGTGTTGCAAGGAGAATCTGAGCACTTCCTAATAATCCCTCCTGACAAAAGATCATTTATAACAGGGGCAATCCCATTCATTGCCTCCTGTTTTAAAGGATATTGCTTAACTCTTGGACGCCACTCTGATCTTGGTTTGATCTGTACTGGGGGAATGGACTTTAAAAGTCCTACATCAGATGGGCCCTTTGTCCATAGCTCTTCAGGAAGCTCAGCCAATTCCCTCTCCTCCATCTCAGTCAAACAAACATCAACTAGTCAGGGAAGCGCATAAGAGCATGCCCTTCCATGAGCCACTTCACACACTGTTTGCTTCCACATGTCACAATTGGTACTGTAGCTCCACCCATCACCTTTGTCCTCATAATCAGTGATAGATTCGGCAAGTTTAATTCGGCAACCCACATCTGCCCATGTTATACTGTGAGGTTTAAACAATGAAATGTGGGGTACAGCCGACAACTTGTATTTGTCTTTCTGAGGAGCGGGCAGGAGCACAGCAGCAGCTGCAAATGACCTGCGATCAGTGTACAGAGCAGTGATTGTTAAGGTTACTTCTGTGTCACTGAGAAAACTTTCAATATATTCATCTTGTGGATCAGTGAGAATATTCATGCTGACATGTAATTGATTACAAGTCATTTCTGATTCAGGTCGTGACAATTGCTTTCGGGCTTCACTCAGTAAACTGTTTGGTAGCTTGGGATTCTGTTCAACAGAGATGTCATACGAACAGCAAATTTGTTCACCTGCTTGTGCAGCGTATAAATCAACATCTCTCACTCTACATGCTCGCATGCCACCCTTTACTGGAATTATTGCAATTCCCAATCTAGTCATCAGATCTCGACCCAGCAGGTTTATGGGGCATTTTGGGGATAGGACAATCGAGACTGAAGCCATGTTTCCAGTTTCATCATCCCTTACTTCAACTGGGTTGGAGATACTCTCCTTGTGTACCTGCCCATCAGCAGATTTCACCCAAATAGTATTTTGGGAGGCCTTTAGATTAGGGACTTTAGTTTTTATTACGGTTTTACAAGCCCCGGTATCACACAAAAACACTACATCACTTCCTCCAACGTTTAAGGTAACGTGGTTTTTCTTTTAATGTACTCAAAATGTCCCATGCTCTACTATTTCTTCCTCTGTAGGATCACAAGAGGTCAAAGGGGAGGAATCTAGTCATGCTGAGAATTTGGCTTTACCTCTGCCCCTTCCTCCACCCTTTGATTGGTCTTGTTTTGCATAACGACACTCTCTTGCAAAGTGTCCTCGTTTCCCACAGTTCCAACAGTTTTCAGAATCTGATGGGGGTTTTGAATTGTATGGTGGCCTACGACCCTGTTGACCTCTTCCTCTGCCCCGTTGGGAGCCTCGGAAGAAGACTGTTTTATCTTCATCTAGGTCCTCATCATCATCGTCGAGATGAAATACATCAGAACTTTTGCCTTTTTTGATCACTTTTTCAGCATGTCTGGCCCACTGCATGGTTGTTGTAACGCTAGCAGTGTCCACTTCCACCATGTGTTTCCTCACCCAATTGCCAATTTCAGGACGGAAACCAGTGAGGAGTGCATTTTTAAACTGTTGCTGATAAGCACTCTCAGCTGCATCATTAAATGGGATGCCACTATGCACCCTAAATTCTTTTTCAAATCTCAAGCGAAAATCATCAGTATCTTCCCCAGGCTTCTGTTTTATTCCTGCTAAATGACCATAATTCGCTCGTCTTTGAAATATATTTCGCACTCTCTGCACAAGATCATTCCATTGTGCTATATACTCCCCTCTCAACTGATTTCCCTCAACAGGATAGGGGAAAGGTCCTTGGTTATTTCTACCTGTATAATTTCCTCTAACCTTGGCCCAGTCTTTTCCCAAAGAAGACATTGCAGCTTCTCCTGCCTCATGCCCATTCAGTCTATAGGAATGTATGCTTCCAGCCATGTCTTCTGCCCATTTATCTGGGTCTTCTGCAACAGGGGTAACCCCTTCAACTGCTTTTCTTGCCTCTTCCAAAGTCCATGGCCGAAAAACATATGTATGTAGAGGGTAGCCTTCCCCTACAATAGGGTTTGGCACCTGTATCATTGGGCACACATCAACATTGTCCAAAGTTTGAGAAAATCTAGCAGCATTGGTCATAGTTCTTGTTTGCACAGGACTTCTAATTACGTGACCCTGACCTTTTTTGCTATTGTATGGGGGAGGGTGCAGGTCTGTTAAACTTGGATACAAGTTTTGCACAGGAGCGGAAAGCTCTTCTTGCTCCTCTGCTTGAGCTGCGGCTTGAGCTGCGGCTGAGACAGCGCGCCTGGGCACTGTAGCCTCATTGTCTTCCGGCCTGACAAACATACTTGCGGCCTCATCACTTTTCACCTTTATATTTTTTGTCTTTTGAATTTGTTCTCTTCTCTCTTGTGAAGCTTTCAACCACACTCTAGCACATTGCAATTCTCCCTCTTTTCTTTCCTTTCTCAGTCCTTTTGTCTTCCTAGCCACACTCTCCTCCAAAGCATCAACCAATATTTTCCACACTTCAACTTTCAACTTCCCTTCTACTCCATACTTTTTCTTCCACTTTGGCATGTATTGCATACAATTAAGAAATCTACTCGCCATGTACTTCTCATCTCCTTCAAGAGCTAGAGATTTACCGTTTTTATTTCCCATCTTAACTTTTTTTTTTTTTTTTTTTTTTAGATTTTTCCAATTTTTTTTTTTTTTTTCTGTTAGGATACGGATTTTAGCTATTGATCTGACTCCAAATTACGATCAACACTTAACACAAGTTTCTATGTCCTAATCCACACACTGGCGCACCTAACAATTTTGCGAGTTCGTTCTGTCAAAGAGAAGACCAGTAGATCAATCAGACCAAATTTACCAAATGTTTATTCCTAACAAAGTGCTCTAATACAGGCCTGGGTCCCGGGTCCCTCACACTAAAACTCGTGCGTTTCTGTGACCACCAAAAGACGACACATTCTTCCGGGTTGCCCAGTTTTAAAGAAACACAATATGAATATTAAAGCATGCAAAACATTGTGTGATGATTGGTCGATGGTCATCTCCTCCCCGTCGAGGTGTCATCACTGTGGTCAGGAGTTGGGGATTTTCCTCTCGAAGCCCAACCACCTGGACGTGGTATTGTTCTTTGTTCTTGCTCCTCACCCACCTCGAGGTGTTATCGTCTGGTACTCTGTTGGAATAATCTCGGGGGAAGCCTTGGCCTGCCAGACCAGGAGGCCTTATCTTTATGAGTTTACGACTCTCCTTTAAACTAAATGCTTTCTATTTGGTTCAAGGAATGTCTTTTGATCCCCGTCAGCCTTATGTTTCCTTCCTGTCCTTATGTTACTTTTGTGTTTGTTTTGTAAGAAGTCTTCAATGACAATGAGCAGAGCTTCTTTGCATAGGCGAAATGTTCTTTGTCAGTTTAAAGGGACTTCATTCCTTTTAGTTAACTGTAGTTTTGATTCATAGATTGTAGATGATCAAAATTGGTTATATACAGTTTGAAGAAGTCACATTAAAGTTATCCCATATTTACTCAATGTTCGTTTAAGGAACTGTAATATCAGTTACCTTACATTTACTTAATATGTGATGAAAGGTTTAAGTAAGGTTAGATATTATTATTATTATTATGTGTTGTGTTAGTTTACTAAGAAGTTAAACTTAGCAAGGGGTTAGTTGCATTGTTCCACAGGTAAGCGACATTCAAAGTGCTTCAAGTTATCTGATCACAGTCGAGCAGGAGTCGGCCACCTGTGGAGAGGACAACTGGTTGGGGGAAGAAAGCAGACTCTGCACTCCCAATGTGGGGGTCGAGAAGATCAATTCGCACTACACTACATTCCTTAGCTAATCAGCGTTACTACAGCCACTATCTCCCTTCCTGGGCCTGTTCCATAACTCAAAGAAGAAACAAGTTCATGCAGTGTGCCTGCACATTCCTCACCCCCACCAATCCACACAAGCACTCCAATACTAGATATTATATTGATATGATTATATGTTTAACACAACCTTGAAAAATATGTTTGCTAACTGCTGAAAGCACATTTCCCTTTATTTCCAATTTTCGTTTTTCTTTTTTGAGGATCCTCAATGCAGGATTAAATTGACAGTTCAACAACAATTGCCTCTTAGTCAAATTATCCTACCAGTCACACACTCAACCACACAATTTAGCGCTTTTTAACTTTTAGGCCTATCCCGGATGGGTATAAAAACCCTTCCAAACAGCTGGGAAAAAACGGACAAAAAAGAATCTACGCCCTTCTCCAATTAAGAAAAACAAGCTCTGTCTTTCTTAACCCGTTCCCTCCACTGGGTCTTGGACCCAAGCTGTTCTATGGCTAGGAAAAACGTACAAAGAAAAATCTACACCCTTCTTTGAATCACAAAAAAGAAGCTCTGTGTTCCTTAGCACGTTCCTTCCACTGGGACTCCAACCCAAGCCAGATCCTGTAGCTTGGAAGAACAGACAAAGAAGAATCTACGCACCTCTTCAATGAATGAAAAGGAAGCTCTGTTTTCCCTAGTCTGTTCCTTCCACTGGGACTTAAACCCAAGCCAGATCAGCTTGGAAGAACAGACAAAGAAGAATCTACGCACCTCTTCAATGAATGAAAAGGAAGCTCTGTTTTCCCTAGTCTGTTCCTTCCACTGGGACTTAAACCCAAGCCAGATCAGCTTGGAAGAACAGACAAAGAAGAATCTACGCACCTCTTCAATGAATGAAAAGGAAGCTCTGTTTTCCTTAGTCTGTTCCTTCCACTGGGACTTAAACCCAAGCTATATACCGTGCACTTCACACAATTTTAGGGCTTTAACTTACTTGTCCCCTGGTTTGTTGCACTGCCGGATCCCGTCAATCCGCCGCTGTCAGACGAAGGCAGACCTAAGATGCTGGCCCAGCGAAGAATTCACTCCCCAGGACTTTCTTAACCAGGTCCACCTAATAGACGCTGGCCCGTCGACGGAAAGCAGCACGTCGTCCTCAGTCGGTCAGCAACGGGTATGTTTGGGATCCGGGTCACGGCACCAAAATGTTAGAGATGTTCTAACTCTAACTTATTTTGCAAGAACCACACGAGAGACAATATGCCTTTTGAACACTTGCAAGTGGAGAATTTGTTCGTTACTGTAGATACAGCAATGTCCGAACAAAGTCTGCCGTTGAAGTCATGCAAGAGAGTATTTATTGAGAGAAGAAGGGTGGGGGTGAGAGTCAGCCAAGGTGGGGGTGACATTTGACATGTGTGGTGGTCACCTCAGCAAATGATTAACCACTTGGGAGGGTCCCAGTTTATCGCTCCACGAGGCCGTGGACATAAATCACACCATCTGGAAAGCTTCAACAACTGAATGGTTAAACTTTTCAGAGTCACGGGAAGGTAAAAGGTTCAAACAAAGTTCATCATTCTAGTCTACATCCCAACATAATCATACGATCAAGATAGTTTATAAACCCTAACAGGTGACGTCATCGCGATATAAATAAATGTCTAATATCTACAAAACCAGAGCTGCTTGCAACTGGACCGTCTAGAGCGTACACGGTAAATACAACTCATTGTTTTTAAAAAGAAGTACTTTTGTAGCCCTGAAAAGCGAGCGAGTGAGTGCGCCAGTGTGTGTGTGTGTGTGGGGGGGGGGGACGTCGAATTCGGCGTGGGGGGGACGTCGAATTTGGCGTCTGCTGCCAGCCACAAATGCCCGAATTTTGACAATTTTTCCTGGTCAACGGCTTTAAATGATTGCGTTGTTTAAAAAAGAACTTTATTTAACTCTAATTTACCCTTTTAGATAATATTACATCGCAGTCACGTGCCGCGGAAAATACGTCACTAGGCGGAACTTCTGCCAAGATTCAAATCCGTGGGCGCGGCTTTCAACAGGGAGTAGGAAAGAGCGAGACTGCAATGGGCAAGCGACACAGAGCGGTTATTAACACGACGATTAATGAGAGAAATGTTTCTATTTTCTGCTTGCAACTGGACCGTCTAGAGCGTACACGGTAAATACAACTCATTGTTTTGAAAAAGAAGTACTTTTGTAGCCCTGAAAAGCGAGCGAGTGAGTGCCCCAGTGTGTGTGGGGGGGGTGACGTCGAATTCGGCGTCTGGTGCCTGCTACTAATGCCCGAATTTCGACGATTTTTCCCGGACAACCGCTGTAAATGATTGCGTTGATTAAAAAAGAACTTAATTTAACTCTAATTTACCCTTTTAGATAATATTACGTCGCAGTCATGTGCCGCGGATATGACGTCATGAGGCGGAACTCCCGCCAAGATTCAAATCCGTGGATACAAACACGACGATTATCATACAACAGAAATATCTTTATTTTCTGCTTATAACTGGAACGTCTAGAGCGTACACGGTAAATACGACTCATTGTGTTTAAAGAGATTTACTTTTGTGTAGTTTGACTAAAGTTGTCGATGTAGCTAGCGTTCACATAGCAATAGCAATGTGTAGCTGTGTAGCTAACCCTAGCTGAAACGTAGTTGTATCTGTGAATGTTGGTTGAGGCTAAATGCTAATCTTCTATTTTATTCCTTTACATTCCACGGTGTTTGTTGGCTGTGTTTTCCAGTGTAAGAAAAATAAAAATACAAATCAGTTGGAGGCTCGCATCATTCACCAGGAGCCACAATGGTTGGACGTTGGCGAAGACTTCTCAAGTGAGTACCCCTTTCTTCCTCTATTTATGTTAAACACCTCCTAATAAAACTTCCACTGGCTGCAGACAGCCGTGTTTGATCCACCAACAGTATTGCAACTTGCAATTAACTTCTAGTGTCCTTCTCATTAATATGGAATGGGAGCAAATCCAAATTTGCCTGAGAACAAAAATAGATGAAATAAATTAAATAAGTCCTACTTGTTCCCATTAAATAAATTAAGTAGGTCGTCTTCCATTCCTTTTCAAACAAGTAAAGCCTGCCCATTTTGTGTAGTAGTTTTTGCGTCTATACCTAGTATTTATACAAAATAAAAATTTAAATGACTTTACTCATTTATTTATTTATTCAAAAGATCCAAAGTTGTGTTGTGTAATTCACAACAAGTCTCATGTCAAAATAAATTAAGTATTTTTCCCACTCCTTTTCAAACAAGTAAACTCTGCCTATTTTGTGTAGTAGATTTTCTGTTTATACCTAGTATTTATACGTCATAATTTGAATTATCATTATCAAATATTCATCCATTCAAAAGATCCAAAGTTGTGTGTACCTATTACAGAACATATCTCGTGTTACTCTACTCGCTCTTATCAACTTCTATCAATTTAACTAAGCGTTTAATACGTCCTCAGGTCTCATTCAAAAGATCCAAAGTTGTGTGCGCTATGTGTAATTCAGAATAGATCTCGTTACTCCACTCGCTCATATGACCAACTTCTATCAATTTAACTAAGCGTTTAGTACGTCCTATCAGATCTATAGTCAAGATTTGGCACCATCATGTGGTGAAATTTTGAATTGCAGCACATCCAATTTTGCCTGGGAATAAAAATAGATTAAATAAGCTAAATAAGTCTTACTTTTTCCCATTAAATAAATTAAATAGGTCTTCTTCCCACTCCTTTTCAAACAAGGTCTCATGTTACTCCACTCGCTCTTATTAACAACTTCTATCAATTTAACTAAGTGTTTAATACGTTCTATTAAGACGTATGTGAAAATTTGGCACCATCCTTTGGTTAAATCAGGATTTAGAGCAAATCCAAATTTTCCTGGGAATTAAAATAGATTAAATAAATTCAATAAATCCTCTTCCCACTCCTTTTCACATAAGTAAACTCTGCCCATTTTGTGCTGTAGGATTTCTGTATATACCTAGTATTTAACCAAAATCATTATTTAAACGACTTCATTCATTTATTCATTCAATAGATCTAAAGTTGTGTCAGGTGTAATTCAGAATAGGTCTCTAAGTGCCACCGGCCCTGCCGAGCTTCGGCGTCCGACCAGCGCTGGTTCTGCAGCCGGCCTCGAATGACGAAAAATAACGGTCTCCGCCTGGAGGTCAACGCCAACTTGGCGAATATTTTCTAAGTGCCACCGGCCCTGCCGAGCTTCGGCGTCCGACCAGCACCGGTTCCGCAGCCAGCCTCGAATGACGAAAAATAACGGTCTCCGCCTGGAGATCAACGCCAACTTGGCAAATATTTTCTAAGTGCCACCGGCCCTGCAAAGCTCTGGTGTTCGCCCAGCGCCGGTTCTGCAGCCGGCCTCGAATGACGAAAAATAACGGTCTCCGCCTGGAGGTCCCCGCAAACTCGGCGAATATTTTCTAAGTGCCACCAGTCACAGGGGTGCAGTACCAACTTTGGTCTTTAGGTGCGCCAGAGTACAATGTGTTGGTCCCCCTAGTTAGTGTACTCATTAACTTTACCCCTGTTTTCCAAAACACAATCGGCAAGTGTATGGGGGCGGACCCCTCACAGCCATGCCAGCGCAACAAAAGTCCCCTCCACGCTGGTTCCCCTGTCGGCCACGCATGACGAAACACGTCGGTCTGCCTCTGGAGCTCACGAGACACATAATATTTTCTAAGTGCCACCGGCCCGTCCGAGCTTCGGCGTCCGACCAGCGCCGGTTCCGCAGCCGGCCTCGAATGACGAAAAATAACGGTCTCCGCCTGGAGTTCAACGCCAACTTGCCGGATATTTTCTAAGTGCCACCGGCCCTGCAAAGCTCTGGCGTCCGCCCAGCGCCGGTTCTGCAGCCGGCCTCGAATGACGAAAAATAACGGTCTCCGCCTGGAAGTCCCCGCCAACTCGGAGAATATTTTCTAAGTGCCACCGGCTCTGCGTGGCCATGGCGTCCGCCCAACGCCGGTTCCCGGGTCGAACCCGGATGACGAAAACTGTCGGTCTCCGCCCGGAGCTCCCAGCCAACTCGGCGAATATTTTCTAAGTGCCACCGGCTCTGCGTGGCTATGGCGTCCGCCCAACGCCGGTTCACGGGTCGAACCCGGATGACGAAAACTGTCGGTCTCCGCCCGGAGCTCCCAGCCAACTCGGCGAATATTTTCTAAGTGCCACCGGCCCGTCCGAACTTCGGCGTCCGACCAGCGCCGGTTCCACAGCCGGCCTCGAATGACGAAAAATAACGGTCTCCACCTGGAGATCAACGCCAACTTGGCGAAGATTTTCTAAGTGCCACCGGCCCTGCAAAGCTCTGGCGTCCGCCCAGCGCCGGTTCTGCAGCCGGCCTCAAATGACGAAAAATAACGGTCTCCGCCTGGAGGTCCCCGCCAACTTGGCGAATATTTTCAAAGTGCCACCGGCTCTGCTTGGCTATGGCGTCCGCCCAACGCCGGTTCCCGGGTCGAACGTGGATGACGAAAAATGTCGGTCTCCGCCCGGAGCTCCCAGCCAACTCGGCGAATATTTTCTAAGTGCCACCCTGCCGAGCTTCGGCGTCCGACCAGTGCCGGTTCTGCAGCCGGCCTCGAATGACGAAAAATAACGGTCTCCGCCTGGAGGTCAACGCCAACTTGGCAAATATTTTCTAAGTGCCACCGGCCCGTCCGAGCTTTGGCGTCCGCCCAACGCCGGTTCCGCAGCCGGCCTCGAATGACGAAAAATAACGGTCTCCGCCTGGAGGTCAACGCCAACTCTGCGAATATTTTCTAAGTGCCACCGGCCCGTCCGAGCTTTGGCGTCCGCCCAGCGCCGGTTCCCCAGATGGCCTCGAATGCCAAAAATTAACGGTCTCTGTGGCTGTAGCTATGGAAGTGTCGAGGTACCAGCCACCCAAAGTGCCGAGGCCTGCCGCTCGACCACGCCGGCGCAGAGTTCCAGCCGCTCGGACGCGCTCAGATCATCTCCCGCCGCGCAGCCACCGGTAAAAGATCCACCCAAAGTGCCGAGGCCAGCCGCTCGACCACGCCGGCGCAGAGTTCCAGCCGCTCGGATGCGCTCAGATCATCTCCCGCCGCGCAGCCACCGGTAAAAGATCCACCCAAAGTGCCGAGGCCAGCCGCTCGACCACGCCGGCGCAGAGTTCTAGCCGCTCGGATGCGCTCTGTCACTCTCCCGCCGCGCAGCCACCGGTAAAAGATCCACCCAAAATGCCGAGGCCAGCCGCTCGACCACACCGGCGCAGAGTTCCAGCCGCTCGGATGCGCTCTGTCACTCTCCCGCCGCGCAGCCACCGGTAACGGGGAAATGTTGTTGTAAATGAATGGGCTTTCGCACTTAGTGCAATTTTCGCCAGCGCCCTGGCTGCAAGTATGAAAGTACCGGCCAGCCACCTCCGTGGCTGGAGCTATGGAGCTATGGAAGTATGGATGATCCAGCACCCTCCGTGGCTGGAGCTATGGAAGTGTTGAGGTACCAGCCAGCCAGCTCCGTGGCTGGAGCTCTGGAGCTATGGAATTATAGAAGATCCAGCCACCTCCGTGGCTGGAGCTATGGAAGTATGGAGCTATGGAGGCATATATATATATATATACAGTATATATATGTGGCTATGGCTCAGGCAGTAGAGTGGGTTGTCGAGTAACCGGAGAGTTGGGGATATATATATATATATATATATATATGTATATATGTATATATATATATATATACAGTAATTAATATATATATATATATATATATATATATATATATATATATATATATATATATATATATATATATATTATATATACTTTTTTTTCTGAACATCCCGGTTCTCGAACAATTTGGTATTCGAACTGTGGTGAATTGTCTTCGTGGCTCCACTGGTCTTCACAAAGAAGGAAATGATTTGGGGACACACGGCTGGTTGGAAAAAGTTTTTATTCAGCCGATGTCAGAAGATGTTTTCTCACGCCCGACAGACGATGTTCAAAAGTCCCCCGTCTGCCAGGCAACGCCTCTCTTATACCTGGCAAGACTCATGATCTCATCGCTCTCAATCATAGCGACGCTTTGAGACCCCATACATGTGTTGGCTGTCTGCCCTTACAAGGCCGTCGAATTGGTTGTTTTCCTGGTCCTGAACAACTGGCCTTCCTATATTCTGTCGTGCCCATACATTACTGAAACTAAACCACCCTGTCCACACAAATAGGCCTGTGCTTGACCTGAGGCATGACCCCGGCCCTGTGAGGGCAACATACAGAGAGATATGCAGGCAAAAAATACACTACATAACCTCCCTTTCGGGACCTTCCAAGCGTCCCGAAAAACGGTCTGACAAGATAACATCGGCGATCACCCAAAAACCTTTCCCCTTCCAAATTAATGCTCAAGTCTACAATTTGGCCTATATATGGTTAGCCTAAATCACGCAAACTTCGGCCAGCTTCGTCAGGACTGGGTCATGGCGCTAACTGTAGCATGCCTGTGTCAGTGCAGCCTGACAGTAGGTGCTGTAGGCTGGCGTTAGGTGCTCTGCACAGGGGACAGCTCCCTTCCTTGCCAAATCACTGGCGGAGGTTTCTGTGGCTAAGTTGCCCTGAGCACAAAGCTGAGTCTGGCTTGCGCCTTCTTCCAGAGCTCAGCCCAGCTGAAAGGTTTCCTGATGGTACCTTCCCAAGTGGTCCATCTCCCTTGGCGACCCTGTACACGGCCTTGATGGTGGACTGCTCCTGCTTTGATCTTGACACCTCTTCCACAACCATGACTCTTCATTCCCTCTTTGTCGCCTTGGACCAGAGCTGTGGAGGCTCTCCCCAGCCAAGCCCCGCTCTCCCTTCTTTCACGTTGCCAATTGTTTCCTGATGTTGATAGCGCCACAAGTGGATTTCTCACAGTAGGATCCAAGGATTCTCTTAGCTCAAGAACGAACCTGGCCGTTTCCTGCTCATAGCCCGAGGTATGGACTGGATTGGCAGTTGCAGCGTGGTTGCCCCGAACAAGCCTGTGTCAGAGAAACCTTTCGGTAGACCTAGCCATTTCTGAATGTAGATGTTTGCTTCGTCTGTCCAGGCCGTTCGCTGTTGATATTACTCATCTTCAGTGGCCACATGGCCCTTTGGTACAATGTGAAGTTGTAGCACCACAATTTTTGCTTTCCGGGTAGTTGGCTCTTGTGGATGATCGCCAGGCCTTCTGCGAGTTGTTTCTTCTTTGTTACATGATAAACAAGGCGCTGTAGGACAGCACTAACCTGGTTGCTGGTGGGGAAACCACCTATGTATTCTCAGATTCCAAAGTTTTAATATAATTGTTAAGAAAATTCCATACAGTAGCCCAGCAATCAGGTATTGTGGCCGAGCGGTCTAAGGTGCTGGATCTAAAGCTCCAGTCTCTACTGAGGTGTGGGTTTTAAATCCCACCACAGCCACTTCTCCATCAATTCAGGTCTGGTCTCCTTGCCCAACTCCTGTCAGTGCACCTGTAAAGTATCAAGACCCTTCAAAGGTCTTTGCGAAATATAAATCTTTGCCTTTACAGTAATCCCTCCTACTTCGCGGGGGTTACGTTCCAGACCCACCCGCGAAATGGGAATTTCCGCGAAATAGAAACTAGATTTTTTTGAGCTATTCTTGGAAGATATTCTATTTTTATCGCTGACATCAACCAGCTCGCTGCTAGGGGACTTTCATATCAATGGACTGTGCGCTCCGCATTCATGCCTTAGCGACGAGACTAACAGTGTATTGCTATGTCCAGATGAAGGCCACCGCCGGTGGAGAGTGTTATATCTTTACTATTTTCCAGGTTCTGATGTAGCAAGCATGGTTCGGACAACGACGTGATGGATACTGCTTTATTCCTTTCATCACAGTCAGTTCACTGGCCGTACATCACAACACTGAACGTCCCCGAAGCTCCCCCTCCCACATCCGGGGTTTTCCCACTACGGAACATGAGTTAGTCCAAAATATACAACATCTAAATATACAACAGAGAGAACGCCCTGAAGTCACATGTGACGATAAAGTATACTGTACTGACTCTTTAATTTATTCATTTCAAAACAAGAAAACGACTTTTAAACATAAGCTATCATTATTAAAGGAAAATGAAGAAACTCAAGTGGCCGCGAAACCTCGTGAAATGATGAAATTTCTGCGATAAAATCATTAATTTATTTTTGAAAACCCGCGATACAGCGAAGCCGCGATAGTTGAAGCCGCGAAGTAGGAGGGATGACTGTATTCTAACCTGGAGTACCCATTTAATGTGTAACTACACTGTGTATTTGGGCTGAGAATGATGAAAGAAGGGACATATGCCTTATAAAGTGTATGCATTGAGGATGGGTCGACTTCCATGCAGCACAACCAACGTGTGGAAAATACAGGTGCGACATTTCTTCTCAATAGAATGACTGGAAAGAGGGTCAAATACTGTCCAAAGGACACAAGTTACGAATAGTAGAGGATGGTTTTGATCCATCGACCTCTGGGAAATGGGCCAGGCACGCTCCCGCTGCGCCACTCTGCTGCTCGCTGCTGGTAATTCAAGATGTCCTGTAATCGGCAAACAATCATTCGGTTCCAACTTGCAACTGGATTTTGATTGTCACTCATATTGTTTGGCCTCTGCTGTGTACAGGCTTCATTACATTATGAAAAAAGCTCAGTCGGGCAGCACTAACCTGGATGCTGGAGGAGAAACCAGCTTTTCCGCCTTCATGTTTTAATAGAATTGTCAACAAAATACAATGTCATAATGACAGGTGGTAGGTAGTGTGGCTGAGCAGTCTAAGGTTCTAGATTAAGGCTCCAGTCTCTCCTGAGGTGTGTTCAAATCCCACCACTGCCACTTCTGCATCACTTCTGGCCCAACTCTTTTTGGTGCAGCCATTGAGTACATATGATGACCCTGGAAAGTTCTTTGCGATTTATCAATCTTTGCCTTTCATGTTCATCGGGACAACTCTTTTAATAGGTACCTACATTGTGTATTTGGATAGAGACTGCTGAAAGGATACACATATATGCCTCGTGAACAAACAAGTCAGCAGAAAGGTTTGCCGATTTATTAGTGCCCAGAAGAGCAGCACTCTGTTCCGTACTGTAACCGTCTGTGAGAATGGGTAGACAGGGAAGCCTGTAAGCGAGTCCGTCACTCATATATTCCATGGCTTCTTGGCCCTAAGGCTAAGATCAATTGTAGTATCTGTTCTTAGCTAGCTCGTAAGGCAATCACCTCGACTGATTTGCAAGTTCTCAGCCATGGCAGTGAACTTGACTCAGTTAGTGGAGGAAGTAGTGACAGAGCATTGTGTTACAAATAACCTTATACTTTTGTTACAGAATCTACTATGGTAAATTACTTTAATTGACTTTGCATTATTTTGTAGTTGTTTGGTATTCTTTGTGTTTCTTTCCTTTAATCTAAATCTCTTTAAGTGGTGCTTCCGCTATGGTAGCTCCCCATGCTGCCATGCGGAGGAACCATAGTGTACGCTTTACTTTTAAGGAAATTAATAGTGAGCCGCTGGTAATGTCAAGGTTAAACTTTTCCAGAAAGCTAATCCAACAAACCCTGAAATTTTACGCAGATGATTTGAACTGCATTATAACGTTGCCTTTTAGCAAAGGCTTTGATGTGAGCTTTTGCTCTGCGGCAAACCTCCGTGAGTTTTGGAATGGGTATAAAAATGTTAAATCCCTGTTCTCTTTGTTTAATGTAGAAAAGCTGACCGACAATGCTGCGAAAACGGTTATTGTCAGAATGTTTAATGAGTGTTGGAGTAACCTCGGGAAAGCCTTGGCCTGCCAGACCAGGGGGGCTTATGTTTTACGAGTTTACGACTCTCCTTTGAACTAAATGCTCTGTATTTAGTTCAAAGAAGGTCTATTGATCCCCATCAGCCTTATGGTTCCTTCCTGTCCTTTTGTGTTTGTTTTGAAAGAAGTCTTCAATGACAATGAGCAGGTCTTCTTTGCTTGCGAAATGTTCTTTGGTTCGGGACTTTATTCCTTTTCAGTTAACTGTAGCTTTGATTCATAGATTGTAGATGATAGAAACTAGATATATATAGTTTGAAGTAGTCACATTAAAGTTATCCCATATTTACTCAATGTTCGTTTAAGGAACTGTATATCAGTTACCTTACATTTACTTAATATGTGTTGAAAGGTTTAAGTAAGGTTAGATATTATTATTATTATTATTATTATGTGTTGTGTTAGTTTACTAAGAAGTTAAACTTAGCAAGGGTTTAGTTGCATTGTTTCACAGGTAAGCGAGATTCAAAGTGCTTCAAGTTATCTGATCACAGTCGAGGAATAGTCGGCCACCTGTGGAGAGGACAACTGGTTGGGGGAAGAAAGCAGATTCTGCACTCCCAATGTGGGGGTCGAGAATATCAATTCACACTACACTACATTCCTTAGCTAATCAGCGTTGCTACAGCCACTATCTCCCCTCCCTTTAGTGTAGCAACGCCTCTGTAACCAGGGCACCCAAGACATTAAAAGGAGGAGCACGTGGGGGAGGAACTCAGAACTGGTGGAGATTGTAACTGAGCTTCCTTTCTCTATCGTTCTCCTCGCGAGTAAACTCATCCTGGTTGTCTTCTCCTTCTTGTTTTAGCATGTAATGTTGTCTGATGGTATTTAAACCTAACATTTAATTGGTCCTTCGAGCCGGATGCCGATATACCTGTGGATTCCGGCGGGCGACAGCAGAGATCCAGAAGGACCGCGCGCGGCAGGAATTCCCTAGGTGGACTCCTAAAATCCTTTTCAAAGGCTGGCTGTCTGCTCGTCAGCCGGGATCTGAAGGTTGAAGGCAGTCCGAGGCGCAGAGGTGAAGAGAACCAGGGGGTGAGTTGTTTTTTTTTTAAAAAGAATGGTGCGGCCGAGGGCTTGTCGTGCCCTATAAAAATCCTAGGTTAGAACGGAGAGGTCCGTCTAAAGGTACCAGTAAAAGTTACACACGGAGAAGTCCGTATAAAAGTAACAAAGCGGAGAAGTCCGTATAAGAGTAAAAGTTACAAAACGGAGAAGTCCGTAGAAAAGTAACAAAACGGAGAAGTCCGTACAAAAGTTACAAAACGGAGAAGTCCGTAGAAAAGTAACAAAACGGAGAAGTCCGTATAAATAGGACAGAAGTGTCCGACGGAGAAGTCCGTCAAAAAGGGTTGGCGGAGTGCCCGGGAAACCGTAATACTGAATGATTGAGAGTGTGAATGGGAATACGTATCACTAGATATAGTATTCCATATTAAAACAGTGGGGAACACATAACGTGGTTCTGTGGACGCAATAGGCAAGGATTCTCCACCAGTTCGCTGGTAGAAGTGAGAATCACCACAGGATCTTTTCGTTATCCCGCTGGAAACACCCGACTTTAGAAACCCCTATGGTTTTACAGTTGGGACCAAATTGATTAAAATGGGGAACGGGAAGAGCAAAATTAATATTCGAGATAATCTAAAATGTAAAGATTGGAAAATAATTGAAAGACAGGATCCCGATCGACTTAAAAATCTCGATAAATGGGTTAAAAAATACAAATTTGAGGGACAACTAAAAACAAGCAAATTGATAGAACTCAGAGGCGCCATAAAGGAGAAAACAAAGAGAAACCCTAAAAAAATGAAAGCGGAAGGAGATGAGGATGTGACGTTTTGGCTTAAAGTAGCAGGAGTGAGAGAGAAAGGAGAAAAAGAGAAAGTGGAAAAAGCGCTGTATTGCAGGAAGGAAGATGATGAGACTGGGCCTAATAGTCGGCAAGCAAGAGAGAACCAGAGGTTACAGAGAGCAAGAGAAGAAGAGGGAGGTCTAGAGGAAGTAGAGAAGAGTGTGGTGAAAACACATGGTACAACTTCAAAACATAAGGCCATAGAGAAGTTGTATCCACAATTGCCTGACACTGATGAGGGGTCACCCCCCCCTTATGGGCTGACAGACAGAGCCACCAGAAAAAAAAACCCAATAGAAATGGAGTGGTCAAAGACGATGGGAGCAAACTATCCATTGACTCCTAAAGCCGAACCTAGGCCTTCAGCCCCATCAGCTGAAGGAACTAGTGTTGAAAATTCTGAAGTAACTCCAAGTATGCCGCTGTTTCCATTGATACAAGTGGCTAACCCAAATTATGACCCAAGAAATGAGGAAGTTCACCCCAGGGTGGTAATGGTTTACAGAACATGGACAATGGATGATATAAGGAAAGCATTAGAAGGTGTAGTTTCTTATAAGGAAGATGTGGAACAGTTTTGTACAGGTATGGAAGACTTGAGGAGATCTTACAGTTTGAACGGGGCTGAAATCCAACAAGTTTGGATGACAGCTTTGGGCCCAGATTGGCATTTAGTCAGAGGGGAGTGGGCACCCATAAATGCTCAGGGTCAACCCTTACCCTATAACAGCCCAGAATTATTTCATCAAATGGAAGGGCTGATTAATCGGGCACGCAACAGATATAGGATGAGAGCAAATTATACAGAAATAGGGAGAACAAAGCAAATTGATAATGAGGTCTTTGATGCGTATCGAGTGCGCATGACAAAAGTGTTTAAAGCACACAGTGGACTGGTGGAAGATAATGCACCTCAAGGTGCTTATCAACAGCAACTAAAAAATGCCATCCACGCAGGGTCCAGGCCAGCAATACATAGCTGGGTAACCAAACATTATATAGGCTTTAACACTGGAACTTTGGAGGACTACATAACTCACGCCCTCCATGCAGAAAAGGTGGTGAAAGAAAAACAGAAAGACGTGAAAGCAATAAAAGACACTTTTCTGGTAGAAGAGGACAGTGACACTTTTTACCAAGATGCAGACCGAGGGTGGAAAGGTCAGAGGGGGCGAGGAGCATCTAACAGAGGAGGCTTTAGAGGCAGAGGCAGAGGCAGAGGAAAAGGATTTGGACAATTTGGTGAAATAAAATGCTGGAGTTGTGGAGAAATAGGTCATATGGCACGTGACTGCACAAATGGACAAAAACAATTATGACTAGATCAGGATCGAAATAAATCAGATCCCCATGTAACAGAGTGGGAATCTAACTGCCAAAATGAAATAGAGATTAGCCTAAATATACAGGAGATATTTTCTTTAGACACAAAGGGGCCGCAGATTAGATTACTGGTAAACGGGGAGGCAATCACTTTCTTATGTGACTCAGGAGCATGTAAAACAGTCTGTAAGGAGCCAGTACCAGGCGCGCGCGTGTCAGGGAAAAAGGTGGGGGTCAAAGCTGCAAATGGGCTAATGACCCTTGTCACAATGTCTGAGCCAGTTTGGATAAGAGATCCTGAGGGTGAGGCATGTAACATACCGGTTCTGCTGTATCCCGACTGTCCAGTGAACTTATTGGGAAGAGATGGCTTGACACAATTGAAATTGGCATTGGTAACTGATGCAAATGGGAAGCTGGTGGTAAAGAGAAGGGATGAATTGCTGGGCGGTGATGTGATGGTTCTCCAGGGTACAGGACGACCATTTTATTACTATGCTTTGGGCGTACCAAACATACACCCAATGAAGGTTGCAGAAGCGTTACTCAATGAAGGAGAAAAGTCTCTGACAAAACCGGAAGAAAAAATGCAATCTGATGATTTGCATGTCACCACCTGGTACAAAACTTTTCCAGGACCTGACAAATTGTACTATGACACTCTTATGAAGTTGTCACCAGTTGGTGCCACAATCACATATCTGTACTCAGATACTGAGAGTGTGGCAGCAGCAACAATAAAACTACCAAAAGAGATAGATCGAAAAATAAATAAGATGATTTATCCACTGCATGTATCATTGTTCCGGGGCAAACATATGGAATGGAAAGATTTAGGGGAATTCGTAGAAGAGGGAGAAAATGCCACTGATTGGGTCGCAACGTCAGTAAACACATGGAGAAGTGAAAGCACAGGAATGACACGAAAAGCATTGAATTGGACAACCCACGTTAAAGGGGAAGTCCACATGAAATCTGATGAAGGAATGTGATCCGTACTTTTAACACAAGAAGAAGAGGAATTGTTGGCAGAAGTACCTCTACAGTTGTGGTCCCAAGGACCAACTGATGTTGGATTAATAAAAGGAATCTTGCCAGTAACAGTTAGATCAAGAACAGAATATAGGCCATGCATTAGACAATACCCATTGAAAAAAGACGCAATGGAAGGCATAAAACCAGTAATAAGTGATTTAATCCAAGCAGGGGTGATAGTAAAATGTGATGATTCGCCCTGCAACACTCCAATTTTCCCTGTGAAAAAGGCACCACCCTCCACAGGATGGAGAATGGTGCAAGATTTGCAGGCAGTAAACAACGCCGTCATTCAAAGAGCTCCATGTGTACCAGACCCACATACGCTGTTAAATTCATTAAGACCTGATGTTAAGTATTTTACTGTAGTAGACATCAGCAATGCATTCTTTTCCATACAAATTGATAAAGGAAGTCAATTTTGGTTTGCATTCACATATGAGGGACAGAGGTATACGTACACCAGGTTACCTCAAGGGTATTGTGAAAGTCCTACTATTTATTCGCAAGCCATGAATGCAAGCATGTCCACTTTTCAACCTACAGGAGGAAGCCAAATTTTGGTGTATGTAGATGATGTGTTGTTGGCCTCACCCGATGAGGAAAGTTGTAAACGAGATACCATAGAATTGCTCTGTCATTTGGCAAAACAGGGGCACAAGGTGAACAAAAGCAAGTTGCAGGTGTGTAGGTCAGAAGTAAAGTATTTAGGACATAATTTAAGTGCAGGTGGAAGAACAATTGTTTCAGATAGAAAAATTGCCATACTGCAAGCGCCAAAACCAATAACAAAGAGGCAAATGATGTCATTCTTGGGGTTAACAAACTACTGTAGATGTTGGGTACCAAATTATGCAGAAATTACAGCACCACTACAGAGATTAATGTATGAAAAAAATGTGAAAATGTCATCACCAATTGAATGGTCAGAAGAGGCAGAAGAGGCATTTTGTGTGATAAAACAAGCGTTGGTGTCGAGCACAACCTTAGCATTACCAAATTATGCTAAACCTTTCATCCAAACTGTGGACTGTAAAGGACATTTCATGACGTCATTGTTGATGCAGAAATCGGGAGATAAATGTCAGCCAATAGCGTTTTTCTCAACTAAATTGGACAATGTAGCATGTGCGCTGCCACACTGCGTAAGGGCAGTAATTGCAGCATCTATGGCAGTGGAAGCAAGTGCGGGAATTGTGCTGTTTCACCCATTAACTCTTAAAGTACCTCACGCGGTGTCAGCCCTGCTTTTACAGACCAACATGACTTTCTTATCACCAGCAAGGCATTTGTCATGTATGGCAACTTTGCTGTCGCAACCCCATTTGACTTTGGAGAGATGCACAATATTAAATCCAGCCACATTGATTCCAAGTGAGGAGGAGGGTGAAAAACATGATTGTCAAGAATTGGCCGAGAAAACAGCCAAATGTAGAACAGATTTACAGGACACACCTTTGAAAAAGGGGGAAATCCTGTATGTAGATGGGTCATCAAGGAAAAATGAACTGGGAAAAACGTTAACTGGGTATGCTGTTGTAACAAAAGATAAAGTGTTGAAAGCAGAAGCCTTACCGTCTAATTACTCTGCGCAAGCTGCCGAATTGGTCGCATTAACTGAAGCATGTAGGCTGATGAAAGATAAAGTGGCGACAATTTACACAGACAGCCAATACGCATTTTCTACTGTCCATGTGTTTGCGCAATATTGGAAAAATAGAGGAATGGTGACCTCAACTGGGAAAAATGTGACCCATGGCAAGTTACTAGAAGAACTCTTGGAGGCAGTTCAAATGCCACAAGAAGTAGCTATATGCAAATGCACATCACACACACACAAGACTGATGAGGTGTCAAGAGGAAACGAGTTTGCAGACAAGGCCGCAAAGGCTGCTGCAGAAAAGGCACCAACACTTCTATACACACAGGATGCAGATCAAATCACCGACACAATTCTAAAAGATATGCAACAACAAAGTCCACAGAATGAAATTCAATCTTGGATTAAAAAAGGGGCAAAAATGGTGAATGACATCTATGAGTGACCAGAAGGCAGACCTATCTTGCCAAAGAACCTGTTCAAATGGGCAGCAATATTGACACATGGCGCGACGCATGTGTCAACAGGGGGGATGGTAGGGCAGGTCAGCCACATTTATACAACATACGGATTTAATTCTTATTCAAAAACTTTTTGCAGAGCCTGTTTAACGTGTGCTAAACACAATCCACAGGGTAATCTTAGACCGAGGCGAGGGAAATTTCCCCAACCAAAATATCCATTTCAAGTAATACATATGGATTATATTGAACTAAATCGTGATAATGGGAAAAAATACTGCCTGGTCATAATAGATGCATTCACAAAATGGATTGAATTGGCTCCAACCAGAAAACCTGATTCTCTAACAGTGGCAAAAACGTTATGTAGAGACATAATACCGAGATACGGGATCCCGGAAAGAATCTATAGTGATAATGGGACACACTTTGTGAATCAAGTGATAAACAAAATAGGCACAATGTTCCATATAGAATTAAAAAATCATTGCTCTTACCACCCGCAAAGTGCCGGAATGGTGGAAAGAGTTAACGGGACAATAAAAAACAGATTGAAAAAGTGCATGGAGGAAACCGGAAGACCATGGACAAAGTGTCTAGATTTGGTTAAACTATACATAAACATTACAAGCACTGAGGGTTTAACCCCATATGAAAAACTGTTTGGGCGACGATATAGATTACCATATTTTAAAAACGAATGGGAAACTGATGATGATTCCAATCTGGCAGATTACATGAGAAAAATATTTGAGAAGCAAAAAAAACAAACCACTAATGAAGATGTGTCTGTCCCTCAACAGGAACTGGAATTAGTGGAACCAGGTGATTGGGTTCTCATTAAGAGCATCAAAAAGAAGCACTGGCATTCTCCCAAGTGGGAAGGGCCATACCAAGTGTTGTTGACCACTCCAACAGCGATCAAAATAGCTGAGAGGTCAACCTGGATACACCTGACACATTGCAAGAAAGTCATTTCCTTTGAGGTAACGTCCGACAAAAAAAGTGAACAAAAGTCTGATTAAGGTGACCTTACCTCTCAGTGAAATGACAATGCCAAGGAGGTGGACAAATGGGGCTGTTGCATGCCTGGCAGCCGCATTTGTTGACCTTATGTTGTTTTTAGCAATAGGGTATTTGTGGGAACCAGTGGGGGCACGCCCAGCCATGATGAGTGAAGCAGAGATGGACGGGCAATTTAACCACACCGCCTTCAAAAATATCATTCCATCATATCGGGCTAAACGACAAATTGGACCTGTTATTGAGTCTGCGGGACGAACTACAGACAGGTGTGTGAGAATGTCTGGCAGTAGTGTAGAATTATTGCACCAGAAAGGGACAACGGTAACTTATCAATTTGACCTCTGCAGTGTAATTCATTGTGGTGGATCCAGAACGCCATGGAAAAAGTATGATGTTTACATGTGTACTTTGAAAGCAAATGCTGTGGAAGCAGTACCATGGTGTCAATGGGGAAATGTGCTGTGGAATACTGGGCCTAAGGGGTATGTTGCCTTTTACACTAGGCCATGGGAATGGATGTTAGTGAAGGGGATTACTTTGGCTAGAGGGCAAATGCAACCATTGAAAGATGGCCAGCACAACCCACTTTTATTGACTATATCAAATCTTAAAAGTAACCCATACTCATTTCGAACAGTGGGGGGTTATGGATCGTCTTTTTTACCATTACCAGGTTGTGGGGGGGTGTCTTCAGTTAATGATTTTTATCTAGTAATGGGCGTAGATATGCCGGGTGAAGACCCTTTGGCTCTGATAAAGATCAAATTAATCGATGAGAAACAATCACAAAAATTAATCCATCAAAGCCTGCCTGATCAAAAAGATACCACTCGAATTTCTTTGCCACAGGTACCTTCTGTAATGGCAGTAAATCTATCGAGAATGGATGTGGATGATTGGTTTCAAGTGACTACAGGTGTAACTGGCAAGAGTAATAATTGGTTGTTATTGGCAGAACAAGCCGCACAGGCAGCAAAGACTGAATGTGTCGTATGCATGGGTCCCCGACCATTGTTGTATGTTGTCCCGTCGCCATTATCCAAAGAGTGTGTGAAATCTGTTATGACTACTGCAAATCCTAGCCTAGAGTGTAAAGCGTGGGACAAAGTGTTCCCTATGACATCTGTTCAAGAAAAAAAACCATTGTTTTCAAGAAATGTAGCCAAAGGTAATTTTACGTGTATTTACATAACAGGATCTGGGAAAAAGCTGGGAAATCTGTCAGATGACTGGTGCAGTGAAAAAATTGAAGCCGATGTATCCTTTGTTCCTGTGTCACGAAGTGATATATGGTGGTGGTGCGGTGATGATAGAATTTTTGATCGTCTGCCAAAAAACCATACGGGTATTTGTGCTTTAGTCACGTTAATTTTGCCCACCTCCATATATCCAGTGACTGCCATGAATCTTGTGGTAGAGGAGCAAAGGGTGATGCCGGTGGAATGGGCTAAAGTCGGTAGAAGCAAAAGATCTTTAAATTGGAAAGGTGACCATGATCCAACTTATATAGATGCAATTGGAGTACCCCGAGGGGTTCCTAGTGAATACAAATTAGTTGACCAAATTGCAGCTGGATGGGAGTCTTCCCTTTGTTGGTGGTGTACGATAAACAAAAACGTAGACAGGATAAATTACATCCATTACAATGTGCAGAAATTGGGCAATTGGACACAAGCTGGGCTTGAGGCCGTGCACGAACAGCTAGCCACAACTTCCCTAATGGCTTTCCAGAATCGCATTGCTCTTGATATGTTGTTGTCTGAGAAAGGGGGGGTCTGCGCCATGTTCGGAGAACAATGCTGCACCTTCATCCCCAACAACACTGCCCCTGATGGGAGCCTGACGAAGGCCATTGCAGGCCTGCGGTCCCTCAACATGAGGATGAAAGAGCACTCTGGTGTGGACACATCGGTGTGGGACAACTGGATGAATGCCTTTGGGAAGTATAAAGCCCTTGTGTCCTCAATTATAGTATCAATTGCAGTATTTGCTGCTATACTCACCTTGTGTGGATGTTGTTGTATTCCATGTCTGCGTGCTCTGTTTAATCGTCTCATCACTACAGCAATATCGCCTATGGAAGACAAGATGGCCCGGGTATGCCTCATGTCTGAACGCCAGCATGATGATGATAACGATGATGATGACGGAATGCTTTCATTTGAGTTCGCAGACTTTTTCCCAGATCTGTGAGTTCCTGAATGACTGTGTCGCAACGATTATCCTTTTGTTGTAAACATATTTGTGCTCATACTTGTGATCCGACAACTGAAAATCGAGAGAAGTGGTTGTGTTTGGTGATGTATTGATTGAGCAAATATGTGATAAACAGGAGGGAAATGTTGGAGTAACCTCGGGAAAGCCTTGGCCTGCCAGACCAGGGGGGCTTATGTTTTACGAGTTTACGACTCTCCTTTGAACTAAATGCTCTGTATTTAGTTCAAAGAAGGTCTATTGATCCCCATCAGCCTTATGGTTCCTTCCTGTCCTTTTGTGTTTGTTTTGAAAGAAGTCTTCAATGACAATGAGCAGGTCTTCTTTGCTTGCGAAATGTTCTTTGGTTCGGGACTTTATTCCTTTTCAGTTAACTGTAGCTTTGATTCATAGATTGTAGATGATAGAAACTAGATATATATAGTTTGAAGTAGTCACATTAAAGTTATCCCATATTTACTCAATGTTCGTTTAAGGAACTGTATATCAGTTACCTTACATTTACTTAATATGTGTTGAAAGGTTTAAGTAAGGTTAGATATTATTATTATTATTATTATTATGTGTTGTGTTAGTTTACTAAGAAGTTAAACTTAGCAAGGGTTTAGTTGCATTGTTTCACAGGTAAGCGAGATTCAAAGTGCTTCAAGTTATCTGATCACAGTCGAGGAATAGTCGGCCACCTGTGGAGAGGACAACTGGTTGGGGGAAGAAAGCAGATTCTGCACTCCCAATGTGGGGGTCGAGAATATCAATTCACACTACACTACATTCCTTAGCTAATCAGCGTTGCTACAGCCACTATCTCCCCTCCCTTTAGTGTAGCAACGCCTCTGTAACCAGGGCACCCAAGACATTAAAAGGAGGAGCACGTGGGGGAGGAACTCAGAACTGGTGGAGATTGTAACTGAGCTTCCTTTCTCTATCGTTCTCCTCGCGAGTAAACTCATCCTGGTTGTCTTCTCCTTCTTGTTTTAGCATGTAATGTTGTCTGATGGTATTTAAACCTAACAATGAGACAGTGAATGAAGAGGACATTTGTTATTTTCTGGGAAGATATTGCACGGTTAAAGGCCAGGCTATGACGGTGAGCAGTGATGGGTCCTGTAACATCGATGCGTCGGCGCATGTGTCGAGCTCATAGAGCGAAGCCCTGTGTCGGTCCGCGTATCGCTTTAAACAAGTCACGTGACCGAACGAGCAGCAGTATAGTCTGTCAAGGAAGCGTGCCAAAGCTCTGTTAAAGGAAGCGCATTGTCAACGGGATGGATCTGCTAAAAAAATATCTGATCTTTTGCGGTTCATCCTTGAAGATATCAAGAATTCTGGAGCAGCCCCAAGCCAGATACTGGGACAATAAAAAGACATTGCACTCCAGCCTCATCTGTGCCGTGTGAGTGGGTGTTTTCAAAGGCGGGAAATTGTGTCCAAAAAGCGCAACAGGCTCAATTTCAAAACATTTGAAAAACTTATTGTTTTAAATAAAAATGTGTAAAAAACAAATCCCAGTGCACTAGCATCCTCTTTCACAACACGTTCACTTAGATTTTCATGTTATGATACATGTTCACATTATTGATTGAATGTAACTAAAAAATAAAATATATTTTCAATTTAAATGAATATGTGAAAGAATACAATATAAAATATAATTACTTAAATTAATGAATGTATGTACTAAGTCATCAAATCAGTGTGAGTCGAGTCTGCCAACAATGTTGCCTGTAGTAATTTTAAGGTCTACTGGGTGTCAGCAGTGAGCGACACAGTATCGACACAGTGTCAATACAGTTTGGTAATGTGTCTAAACGATAAACGAGGCCTCATGGACGCATCACTAACGGTGAAAGAAGAAGATGGCATCTGGAATTGTTCCTGGCGGGCCCCCATTCAACAATGGAAGGACCCTCAGGGGTTCCAGGGCCTCAAAAGTCTCCCATCAATGATAGTTTTGGGAGAAAACCAAGGCTACATAGATTATCAGGGCCAACCCGAGCTCTGCCGCAAGTGTGGACAGCATGGGCACTTTACAGAAGCGTGAGTAAATAATATCCCGGAAATGTAGAGTAATTGGTCACACTTTTGAAGAGTGTACCAATGGCAGAAGGTGCAATCTCTGTCAAGAACCTGATCATCTCTACAGAAAGTGCCCAAAGTCTTTTGCCAACTGAAGGCCGGGAGAGAATTGATAGGTGAAGGAAAATGAAGCTAACAAGCATTGTGGAAATTCAAATTTCCCTCCAAGGCCTGTAATTGGTGAGGAGGAAACAGGTGATGAGGTAACAGGTGATGAGAGAACAGGTAATGAGGGAATAGATGAGGAGAGGGAAGGGACGTGTGTCACCCCCACCAACAGAGAACGCAAAGGAAATCGATAGAGTAGAAGAAATGCCTACAAGTAGTGGAGAGGAAACAATTGAGGAAAGGGGCATGTGGGAAGCAGACAAATGGAAAGTGACATGTCACAAAAAATAGCCAAGATGAGTTGAGTGGAGACACCCAGATTCATTGTGCGCAAAAAGCTAAACGACTCGCATCTGAACGGTCCTCTGAATCGCCGTCGACATCAGAAAAGAGAGGAAAGCCTGGGAGCCCAGATAGTGAGCTGGCAAAGTCCAGAGTATTCAATTCCTACTCAGCAAATGAAATCTCCTTTTCAAATATGGCTACATTTGACACCCAAAAGCCGCAATATCATAAATTTAAGGTCGAGAGAGATGGACCGTAGTCAACAACATAAACAAGAGAACTCCCACTTAATGTAGGGGTCAGCACAACTGGAGTGCAATGGTTGAGGCTTGCCCTGGGTGAACCACCTTTTTGATCATGGTGTCTTCCCTGACAAGTAAGTAGGAGTTGTACAAGTTGCCGGGCCGTCGTTTTCATCCCATCTTCAGTCACGGGCTTAATTGCTACTAGCGTGTGGCACACACACACTCAGTGGATGAAGCAGAATTTGTAGAACTGTTTAAATAGTACTTTTAGTTATTACAAAACCAAAGCATTATAAATTAGGTAAAAAAATAGATTCAAAAACACTACCATCATGCTTTGCTTCTTTTTCTACCCAAAATTGCCCTGATCCGAGCACCTTTGTTCACCTCCTTTTTCTTAGAGTCGCCATCTCGTGGTGATGGCAGCAACAATAATAAACCATAAAAAATGACACAAACGCCCCTGCTGGTCAAAATGAGTCATTTATTCCATTAATGAGAATTACAATAACTTTTATATTTTGCTTCATGTTACCTGATCAAAATAAATAAAACTTCTCTCTGTACGTGCATTCACGTGTAACATTGAAGGAGGTGAAATACAGTGTTTCAATATGTAAATAAATACCATCACTGGAGGTTGATGGAACACATTATGTTTTGAAGGGCTGCTCTGTTTTAACAAGAAAAGACTGATGTGCTTATGGATGAAGATGACTTGTGATTGTGTTTGTGAACAGCAAAGAGGAGTGCTTGTGCAATTGAGGGTAATGGTTATTGTTTTTTATTCAAGAACAATATTTTTTGCCAAATTACAATAGACTGACATGTGCCCATTCAAATGGGTACCACCAGAAACAAAACTGCATTGATAAACGAGGGCTTAAAAGTGATTGTCTGCCTGCACTTGGCATAATTTCTCTGTTTATGTGAACCTGTTTACATATGTGTCAGTATGACAGTATCTTTATTAAGCACAATTCAGCATGGCTGTCGCAGCCACGACGGGCAGGGTGCTTTGGGATTGGTTGTTTGGTGTGAGCCTGGATGCTAGGACCATGCCTTTTTTCCTCTCCTTCAGGGGAGGGACTCCATTCCTGATCCTAACCCTACCCCGACAACAACAACAATCGCAACCCCCCCCCAACAACAACAACCCCCCCAACAACAACCACAATAACATCAACCCGCCCAACAACAAACCCAATAACATCAACCACCCAAACAACCCCCCAAAAAACAACCCCAATAACCCCCGCCAACAATCCCAACAGCAAACCACACAACAATAACCACCCCAAAAACATCAACCCCAAGAACAAAAATCACCCCAATAACATCAACCCCAACCCAAACAACAACCCCAATAAAAATCAAACCCCCCAACAATAACAACCCCCCCAACCCCAACCCAAACAACCCAACTACAACAGCCACAACATCAACCCCCCCAACAACAAACACCGCAATATCAACCCCCCCAACAACACCAACCGCAATATCAACCCACCCAACAACAACCCCAATAACATCAACCCCCCTCAAAAAACAACCCCAACAACAACCACAATAACATCAACCCCCCCCCAACATCAACCCCAACAACCCCAACAACAACCCCCCAACAACCCCAACAACCAACCGCCAACAACTACAACCCCAACAACCCCCCCCAACAACAACAACATCATCATCCCCCCCAACATCAATAAGACCAATAATATCAACCCACCCAACAACAACCCCAACTACATCAACCCCCCCATCAACTACCGCAATAACAACCACCACAACAACCCCCCAACATCAACCCCCCAAACAACAACAATCCCAACATCAACCCCCACAATAACAAGAACCCCAATAAGATCAACCCCAATAACAACCACCCCCCAACAACAACCCCAACCCAAATACACCCCCAAAGATATCAACCCCCCCCAACAACGACCCCAATAACATCAAACCCCCCGGCAACAACGACCCCAATAACATCAAACCCCCCCCAAAAACAACAACCCCAATAACATCAACCACCACAACAACCCCCCAAAAAACAACCCCAACTACAACAACCCCAACAACAATAACATCAACCCCCCAACAACCACTACCCCCAACAACTACAACCCCAACAACAACAACCCGGACAACAATCCTCCAACATCAACCCCACAACAACAACCTTCCAACATGTACCCCCCAACAACAACCCCAACTACAACAACCTCAACATCAATCCCCCCAACAACCACAAAAAAAAAACAGTAACCTCAACAACAACATCCCCCCAACATCAACCCCCCCAATAACAACAATCCCAACATCATTCCCCAAAACAACAACAACCCCAATATCAACCCCAACCACCACCCCACCAACAACCCCAACCCCCCCAACAACCGCAAATACGTCAACCCCCCAACAACAATCGCAATAACATCAACCCCCCCAACAACAATAACATCAACCACCCCCAACAACAACCCCAATAACATCAACCACCCCCCCAACAACAACCCCAACAACACCCGCAAAAACATCAACCCCTCCAACAGCAACAACCCCAATAACAACAACCCCAACTACATCAACCACCCCAACAACAACCCCGATAACTTCAATCCCAATAACTTCAATCTCAACCACCCCCCAACAACAACCCCCACAACAACCCCAATAAAATCAACCCCTCCAACAAACCCAATAATATCAACCCCCACAACAAACCCAATAAAATCTATCCGCCCCAACAACCCCAACCACCTCCCCATTAACAACTACAACCCCAACAACAACCCCCCCAACAACAACCCCCCCAACAACCCCAACCCAAATAACCTCAACTACAACATCACCCCCCAACAACAACCCTGATAACATTGATCCACCCAACAACAACCGCAATAACATCAACCCACCCAACAACCCCAATAGCAACCACCTCCCCAACAACCCCCCAACAACAACAATAACATCAACCCCCCAAACAACAACCCCAACCACCCAAACTACAACAACAAAAACAAAAAACAACCCCAATAACCCCAACAACAACCCCCCAACAACAACATAAACCCCCCAACAACAACCTCAATAACATCAACCCCAACAACCCCCCCACAACCCCAACCCAACAACAACCCCCCAACAACAATAACCCCCCCAAAGAACAACAACCCCAATAACGTCAACCCCAGCAAACACAACAACCCCCCGAACAACCCCAACAACAACAACCCCCCCGAAAACAACCCCAATTCAATCAACCCCCCCAACAACCCCAACCCCAACAACCACCCCCCAACAACCCTAACCCCCCAACAACCCCACCAACCCCAACAACATCCCCCCCCAAGAACAACAATCCCAACCACCCAAACAACAACCCCAACCCAAACAACCCCCCAATAACAAACAACAATCCCCAACAACCCCAACAACAACCCCCCCCAACAACAACCACCACAACCTCCGCAACCACCCCAACAACATCAACCACCCCAACAACAACCCCGCCCAACAACCCCCCAACGACAACCCCAACCACAACCCCCCCAACAACAACCCCAATAACCACCACAACAACAACAACAACAACCCCCCCCCCCCCCCAACAACAACCCCTCGAAAGATTTCATGACCACAGATGTCAGAGTGACAGGTCATTCAATCCTGTAATGGCATTCTTGGCCACTGGAACGATGGTGGAGCTCTTGAAGCACGAGGCCACCTCACACAGCTCCAGGGAGCGGTTGAAGATCCGTAAACAGGTGGGTGCCAGCTGCTCAGCACAGGCTTTCAAGCAGGAGGGTGACACGCCGTCTGGGCCCGGTGCCTTCCTGATCTTTCGTCTCCGGAACATCTGGCGCACTTCCTCCTCACAGATCTGGAGTGCGGGCACGGCCTCTGCAAGAGAGAGAGTAGGTGATGGAGGTGTGGACAGAGCGGTTGTGAGGGGAAGGGAATATGTAGATTGTGCTGCAGGAGGTCAAGTTGTGTGGGATGACCGATCAAACCTGCAGTATCAGTAGAACCTGTTCAGCTGGTTAGTGTGATGCTCTGCAAACCTTTCCACACTGTTGAGGAATCAGGATTGGCAGAGAGGTGTCTCTCCAGGCTCTCCCCGTAACACCTCCTGGTTTTCCTCACCTCTCAGTTCAGTGTCTCTGGTCTGCTTGAACATGTCCCGGTCGCCGCCCTTGTAGGCCTCCTCCGTGGCTTTCCGCAGCCTCCAGAGGTTCGGTGTAAACCAAGATTTGTCGTTTTTGTACGTGCAGAAGGTCTTAGTCTGCACACACAGATCCTCACATAAACAGATGTATGATGTGGCAGTGTCAGTGAGTTCATGCAGGTCTGAAGTTGCAGCTTTGAAAACTCCCCAATCGGTGCAGTCAAAGCAGGCTTGAAGGTCCAGCCTTGACTCCATTGTCCACTTCCTCACAGTCCTCACTACAGGCTCAGACGTTTTTAATTTCTACCTGTAGGCCAGGACCAGATGAACTAGACAGTGGTCCGACAGGCCTAAAGCTGCACGAGCAACAGACAACAACCCCAACATCAACCCCCCCCAACAACAACCACCACAACAACCCCAACATCATTCCCCCAACAACAACCACCCCCCCAACAACAACCACCCCCCCAACATCAACCCCAACAACAACCACCCCCCCAACAACAACCCCCTAACAACAACCCCAACATTCCCCCCAAAAACAACCCCAACAACATCAACCCCCCAACAACATCAACAACAAAACCAACAACCCCAAACCCAACGACAACCCCCCAAACGACCCCAACATCCCCCCAACAACAACAACAACAACCCCAACCCCCACAACAACAACAACCCCAACCCCCACAACAACAACCCCAACCCCCACAACAACAACCCCAACCCCCACAACAACAACCCCAACCCCCAACCCCCACAACAACAACCCCAACCCCCACAACAACAACCCCAACCCCCACAACAACAACAACAACAACCCCAACCCCCCCAACAACAACCCCAACAACAACCCCAACCCCCCCAACAACAACCCCAACGCCCCCAACAACCCCCCCAGCAACCCCAAAAACAACCCCAATAACATCAACCCCCCCCAACAACAACTGCAGCAACAACCCTAACCCCAACAACCACCACCCCAACAACAACCCCTGCAACAACAACCACCACCACCCCAACAACAACCCCGCAACAACAACCCCCGCAACAACATCAACCCCCCAAACAACAACCCCAAAAACAACAACCCCAACAACATCAACCACCCCAACAACAACAACCCCCCCAACAACAACCTCCCGAAAGATTTCATGACCACAGATGTCAGAGCGACAGGTCTGTAGTCATTCAAACCTGTGACGGCGGGCTTCTTGGCCACGGGTACGATGATGGAGCTCTTGAAGCACGAGGGCATCTCACATAGCTCCAGGGAGCGGTTGAAGATCCGTGCAAAGGTGGGTGCCAGCTTCTCAGCACAGGCTTTCAAGCAGGAGGGTGACACGCCGTCTGGGCCCGGCGCCTTCCTGATCTTTTGTCTCCGGAACACCTGGCGCACTTCCTCCTCACGGATCTGGAGTGTGGGCACGGTCTCTGCAAGAGAGAGAGAGAGAGTAGGTGACGGAGGTGTGGACAGAGCAGTTGTGAGGGGAAGGGAGCATGTAGATTGTGCTGCAGGAGGTCAAGTTGTGTGGGAGGACCGATCAAACCTGCAGTAGAACCTGTTCAACTGGTTAGCAAGCCTTGGGCTCTCCACAGGACGGGGTGTTCGTTTCTTGAAGCGCGTGATTCTCTGCAAACCTTTCCACACTGTTGAGGGATCAGGATTGGCAGAGAGGTGTCTCTCCAGGCTCTCCCCGTAACACCTCCTGGCTTTCCTGACCTCTCGGTTCAGTGTTGCTGGTCTGCTTGAACAGGTCCCGGTACCGCTCTTGTAGGCCTCCTAATTGGCTTTGCGCAGCCTCCAGAGGTTCGGTGTAACCCAAGGTTTGTCGTTGTTGTACGTGCAGAAGGTCTTAATCTGCACACACAGATCCTCGCAAAAACAGATGTATGATGTGACAGTGAGTTCATGCAGGTCTGAAGTTGCAGCTTTGAAAAATCCCCAATCCGTGCAGTCAAAGCAGGCTTGAAGGTCCTGCCTTGACTCCACTGTCCACTTCCTCACAGTCCTCACTACAGGCTTAGAAGTTTTTAGTTTCTACCTGTAGGCCGGGACCAGATGAACTAGACAGTGGTCCGAGAGGCCTAAAGCTGCACAACCCACAGACAACAACCCCAACAACATCACCCCCCCAACAACAACAACCCCAACAACAACTCCAACATCATTCCCGCCCAACAACAACCCCAACAACATCAACCCCCCCGAAAACAATAACCACAACCCCAATAACATCAACCCCCCAACAACCCCAACATCAAGTCCCAACAACAACCCCAAACCCAACAACCCCAAACCCAACAACCCCAACATCAACCCCCCAACAACAACTCCAACATCATCCCCCCCAACAACAACCACAACATCAACCCCCCGACAACAACAACCACAGCCCCAATAACATAAACCCCCCAACAACAACAACAACCCCAAACCCAACAACAAAAAACCCAACAACCCCAACAACAACCCTAACCCAAACAACTACAACAACAACCCCAACAACAACCCTAACCCAATTAACAATAACAACCCCAACATAAACCCCTCCAATAACACCAAAAGCAACCCCCCCAACAACAAACCCAAGAACCCCAACCCCCCCAAGAACCCCAACCCCAACAACCCCCCCAACAACACCAACCCCAACAACCCCCCCAACAACAACCAACAACCCCCCAACAACAACCAACAATCCCCCGACAGCCCCAAAAACAACCCCAATAACATCAACCCTCCCCAACACCAACAACCCCAACCCCCACAACAACAACCCCAACCCCCCCAACAACAACAACCCCAACAACGACAACCCCAACAACAACAACAACCACCCCAACCCCCCAACAACAACAACAATCCCAACCCCCCCAACAACAACAACCCCAACAACAACAACCCCAACCCCCCAACAACAACAACAACATCCACCCCAACCCCCCAACAACAACCCCAACGCCCCCAACAACCCCCCCCTGCAACCCCAATAACATCAACCCCCCAACAACAACTGCAGCAACAACCCTAACCGCAACAACCCCCTCAACAACAACAACCCCCCCAACAACAACAACCCCAAAAACAACAACCCCAACAACATCAACCACCCCAACAACAACAACAACCCCCCCAACAACAACCTCCCAAAAGATTTCATGACCAAAGATGTCAGAGCGACAGGTCTGTAGTCATTCAAACCTGTGATGGCGGGCTTCTTGGCCACCGGTACGATGATGGAGCTCTTGAAGCACGAGGGCATCTTACATAGCTCCAGGGAGCGGTTGAAGATCCGTGCAAAGGTGGGTGCCAGCTTCTCAGCACAGGCTTTCAAGCAGGAGGGTGACACGCCATCTGGGCCCGGCGCCTTCCTGATCTTTTGTCTCCGGAACACCTGGCGCACTTCCTCCTCACGGATCTGGAGTGTGGGCACGGTCTCTGCAAGAGAGAGAGAGAGAGTAGGTGACGGAGGTGTGGACGGGGGTGTGGACAGAGCAGTTGTGAGGGGAAGGGAGCATGTAGATTGTGCTGCAGGAGGTCAAGTTGTGTGGGAGGACCGATCAAACCTGCAGTAGAACCTGTTCAACTGGTTAGCAAGCCTTGGGCTCTCCACAGGACGGGGTGTTCGTTTCTTGAAGCGCGTGATGCTCTGCAAACCTTTCCACACTGTTGAGGGATCAGGATTGGCAGAGAGGTGTCTCTCCAGGCTCTCCCCGTAACACCTCCTGGCTTTCCTGACCTCTCGGTTCAGTGTTTCTGGTCTGCTTGAACAGGTCCCGGTACCGCTCTTGTAGACCTCCTAATTGGCTTTGCGCAGCCTCCAGAGGTTCGGTGTAACCCAAGGTTTGTCGTTGTTGTACGTGCAGAAGGTCTTAATCTGCACACACAGATCCTCGCAAAAACAGATGTATGATGTGACAGTGAGTTCATGCAGGTCTGAAGTTGCAGCTTTGAAAACTCCCCAATCCGTGCAGTCAAAGCAGGCTTGAAGGTCCTGCCTTGACTCCACTGTCCACTTCCTCACAGTCCTCACTACAGGCTTAGAAGATTTTAGTTTCTACCTGTAGGCCGGGACCAGATGAACTAGACAGTGGTCCGAGAGGCCTAAAGCTGCACAAGCCACAGACAACAACCCCAACAACATCACCCCCCAACAACAACAACCCCAACAACAACTCCAACATCATTCCCGCCCAACAACAACCCCAACAACATCAACCCCCCCGACAACAATAACCACAACCCCAATAACATCAACCCCCCAACAACCCCAACATCAAGTCCCAACAACAACCCCAAACCCAACAACCCCAACAACATCAACCCCCCAACAACAACTCCAACATCATTCCCCCCCCAACAACAACCACAACATCAACCCCCTGACAACAACAACCACAGCCCCAATAACATAAACCCCCCAACAACAACAACAACCCCAAACCCAACAACAAAACCCCCAACAACAACCCCAACAACCCTAACCCAAACTACAACAACAACCCCAACAACAACCCTAACCCAAACAACAATAACAACAACCCCAACATCAACCCCTCCAATAACACCAAAAGCAACCCCCCCAACAACAACCAACAACCCCCCAACAACACCCCCCCCTCTACAGCCCCAAAAACAACCCCAATAACATCAACCCTCCCCAACACCAACCACAATAACATCAACCCCCCAACCACAACCCAAAAAACAACCCTAATCCCAACAACCACCACCCCAACAACCCACGCCAACAACAACCCACGCAACAACAACTTCGGTACATCACAGTCTCTGTTCAACATTTAGGTGACTAACAACACTCAGGACATGTGAAAATGACAAATATTCTCAGCCATCCCCTGATCTTAAACCCCCATGAGGGCAAGGAAAAACTCCGACGAGGGGAAATGAGAAACCTTGAGAAGAGACCACAGATGGGAGGGTCCCTCTTCCAGGATCACTAGGCTGCTATGGATACAGAGAAGACACAGAGTACAAACAGTGTACAACCACATGATACTTAATAGGACATATTAAACTTTATTTTAAATAAATTAATTCGTTAATTAAGTCGTTTTAATTATGATTTTGTATAAATAGTAGGTATCAACAGAAAATCTACGACACAAAATGGGCAGTTTACTTGTTTGAAAGGGAGTGGGAAGAAGACTTGTTTACTTCATTTAATGTATTTTGACATGAGACCTGTTCTGAATTGCACCTAACACAACTTTGGATCTTTTGAATAAATGAATAAAGTCATTTAAATTATGATTTTGGATAAATACTAGGTATAAACACAAAATCTACGACACAAAATGGGCGGACTTTACTTGTTGGAAAAGTAATGGGAAGAAGACTTATTTATTTGATTTAATCTATTTTGACATGAGACCTATTCTGAATTACACCTAACACAACTTTAGATCTATTGAATGAATAAATGATTGAAGTCGTTTAAATTATGATTTTGGATAAATACTAGGTATATACAGAAATCCTACAGCACAAAATGGGCAGAGTTTACTTATTTGAAAAGGAGTGGGAAGAGGATTTATTTAATTTATTTAATCTATTTTAATTCCCAGGAAAATTTGGATTTGCTCTAAATCCTGATTTAACCAAAGGATGGTGCCAAATGTTAGCATACGGCTTAATAGAACGTATTAAACACTTAGTTAAATTGATAGAAGTTGTTAATAAGAGCGAGTGGAGTAACATGAGACCTTGTTTGAAAAGGAATGGGAAGAAGACTGACTTAATTTATTTAATGGGAACAAGTAAGACTTGTTTCATTTATTTCATCTATTTTTGTTCTCGGGCAAATTTGGATTAGCTGCCATTCCAAATTTCCAAAGTGAATGAAGGAATGAAGCATTTAAATTATGATTTTGTATAAATACTAGGTATAGACACAAAAACTACGGCACAAAATGGGCAGGCTTTACTTGTTTGAAAAGGAATGGGAAGAAGACTTACTTAATTTATTTAATGGGAACAAGTAAGACTTATTTAATTTATTTCATCTATTTTTGTTCTCAGGCAAATTTGGATTTGCTGCCATTCCAAATTTCCAAAGTGAATGAATGAATTAAGTTATTTAAATTATGATTTTGTATAAATACTAGGTATAGACACAAAATCTACAGCACAGACTTATTGATTTTTATTAAATGGGGACACCTAAGACTTATTTAGTTTATTTAATCAATTTGTGTTCCTGGCAAAATTGGATGTTCTGCAATTCCAAATTTCACCACATGATGATGTCAAAACTTGACTCGAGACCTGATAGGACATATTAAACACTTAGTTGAATTGATAGAAGTTGGTCATAAGACTGAGTGGACTAACATGACATCTGTTCTGAATTACACATACTTTGAATACGCTTTTGAATATTTCTAGGTAAACAGTTCTGCTTCACTTTGAGCATCATTTGAGCAGTCTGATAATCTACCAAATCTTTGAATTTAAGAATTTGTGATTTAAGAAATAGCTTATTATATTCAAGGTAATCAGATTTGTTTAGAATTCTAATGGCCTTTTGAAAACTATTCTGAATTACAACTTTGGATCTTTTCTTATATTACTTTGCAACAATATACTCGGTGACAGATTAGGCAGTATAATCGCATATGTTAATTTGAGAGTGCCCACACTCAATTTAGTTATGGTTATGTGTTAAATCAATTACTGTTGGACATGATTTGGGTATTTATAAGAGGATTAAACAGCAAAGTTATTCGACAGTGATTATTTATTATTGATTCACATGGTATTTGTTGAATCAGAATCAATTATTCCTATATGACAAAGATTTATCACTAAATAACATGTATTCCGTACTGTTGGTGGATCAAACACGGCTGTCTGCAGCCAGTGGAAGTTTTAATAGGTGTTTAACATAAATAGAGGAAGAAAGGGGTACTCACTTGAGACGTCTTCGCCAACGTCCAACCATTGTAGCTGCTGGTGAATGATGCGAGCCTCCAACTGATTTGTATTTTTATTCTTCTTACAGTGGAAAACACAGTCAACAAACACCGTGGAATCTAAACGAATGAAATAAAAGATTAGCATTTAGCCTCAACCAACATTCACAGATACAACTACGTTTCAGCTAGGGTCAGCTACACAGCTACACATTGCTATTGCTATAGCAATAAGTGAACGCTAGCTACATCGACAACTTTAGTCAAACTACACAAAAGTAAATCTCTTTAAATACAATGAGTTGTATTTACCGTGTATGCTCTAGACGTTCCAGTTGCAAGCAGAAAATAAAGATATTTCTGTTGATAATCGTCGTGTTTGAATCCACGGATTTGAATCTTGGCGGGAGTTCCGCCTATTGACGTCATTTCCTCGGCACATGACTGAGTCGTAATATTATCTAAAAGGGTAAATTAGAGTTCAATAAAGTTCTTTTTTAAACAACGCAATCATTTACAGCCGTTGACCAGGAAAAATCGTCGAAATTCGGGCATTTGTGGCTGGCAGCAGACGCCGAATTCGACGTCCCCCCCCCTGTGACTGTGGTGCCAATCAGTGTTTTGTTTAGTAGACTTAGTTGTTATGCGTTGACATAACGGCGCACTGGTCAGCATGTCCACCTCTTAAGCAAGATGTCGCGGGTTCGGGTCCCGTCTCAGCACTTTTTCTTTTCCCCCTTGTCTGTCTGTATATAGCTTAATAGCCAATATTCGCACTATTTTTCATTATTTCGACCAAACGAGTCTTTTAGTTAGTTTGGTCGGGCCAAAAGAGCTGTATTATCCAGTAAGCTTACATACATAATGGCGCACGAGTTACAAAACAATCAATCTGTTTTGGGGGTTGACTTGCGCATAAATTTAACTACCTCATTCAAACGTTCTCATTCTACTTGCTCGTTCTAACGAGGAAACTGTCTTGTCAGAACAAGTCAGTTCTAATGACAGAACCATCAGTTCCTAGCTTATTTAAGTGTGAAGTTCTCCTGAAAGATTATGATTTTAGAGGTGTAAGGTTTCTGCCAAGTATACATGACAAAGTTGTGTCTAAATTGGTTGGCTACGTCCTCAGATGGCCGTTTTTGGGGCAGGGTTCAGGCTACATGACGTCATTTCCAGAGTGACTTCATGGCAATTTCCCCCCACGGCACTTTTTCATAGCTTGAACTCACGGCCCGTCACCATAGAAACCAGGTCAGATTCGAGAGCTGGTTGTCAAAGGCTGCGTGAATTTGCACACCGGCTCTGCGGCCTTGTCGGGCCGGAAATGACGCTATGAAGTCGCCACAGCGTGATTTCAAGGACGCAACCTACAAACCGCTATAGTCCGCCTGTCTTGACTTGCCGCGGCTTATAGAGGCGGGCTGCGAAGGACCCAGCCTTCGAACTGCCCTTGGACGACGCAGCGAGGGAAGGAGAGTGTACATTTGCACACAGCTAGCTAACTTGTGAATTTGGACACAGCTGAAGACACCGGCGGTGCGGTGCGTTCTGGTCGCGTCGAAAACGACGTCACGCCGCCGCCATATTGCGCTGCCCAGCCAGCTATTCGGCCCTACCTGACCATATTCGCCACGGCTGGACCAAGCCTTCGAACTGGCGTTAGGACAGACGCAGCCTGTGAATTTGGACACGCCATCCAGCAAGCAAGCAAGCAAGCAAGCAGATGTGGTTGTCCTGAGTTATAGAGTTATAAAACTCAGCTTTCAGCACAACTTTCTTACTTTGTCAGCTAGTGTGCATTTACGAAATACAGGAAGACGCCAGTATAATGTTTTTGTCCCGAACGTATTGGGCTAAACAAAGACAGAGTGGAAGGATCCTATTTGAAAGAAATCCCTCCACTTGCCCAAGCACGCAGTCTTTCAGGTGGTACAGCCCTGGAAGAGGGAGAAGGGTTGTTATTACTGGCATCGGTATAGTGTGTCCTCTGGGCACAGGGACGGCTTTACCCTGGGACAACATTATACAGGGCCAGAGTGGAATTGTGGCTCTTTGCTCGGAGGAATACCAAACAATTCCCTGCAGAGTGGCAGCGTTGGTACCCCGAGGAAATGCAGAAGGTCAGTTTAATGAGCAAATGTTTGCATCTCGTGGAGAGCTCCATAGCATGTCGCCAGCCACTGTGATGGCACTTGGAGCTGCTCAGCTTGCCCTGGAGGACTCTGGATGGTACCCCAAAACCACAGAGGATCAACTCGCTACTGGTGTCAATGTTGGCATGGGCATGGTGTCGCTGGATGAAATAGTGTCCACCTCTGCTGCTTTCCACCAAAAGGGCTACAAGAAAATGAGTCCTTTCTTTGTGCCTCGTATTCTTGTTAACATGGCTGCTGGCCATATCAGTATCAAGCACAATCTTAAGGGTCCTAACCACGCTGTGTCCACAGCGTGCACCACCGGCGCACACGCCATTGGGGATGCCGCAAGGTTTATTGCCCACGGCGATGCAGTTGCTATGGTTACGGGTGGGACAGAATCCTGTGTGGGACCTCTGTCAATAGCTGGCTTTGCAAGAGCCCGTGCTCTTGCCACCAAGTGGAATGAGTGTCCTCAACTAGCTTCAAGACCCTTTCATCCAGAGAGAGATGGCTTTGTGATGGGTGAGGGATCAGCTGTGCTCCTGCTGGAAGAACTGGAGCATGCAATGAAGCGTGGAGCCAGAATGTATGCAGAGGTGCTAGGATACGGACTGTCGGGAGATGCCAGCCACATTACTACACCTGCTGCAGATGGCGACGGGGCATTTAGGTAAGCAGAAGTTCATATACATATATATAATGTATTTTTTTTTTAATAATTATTTTCCCGATAGTGGTGGCCAGCGACTAGAAGGCTGTTGCCTCGCGGTGGTCCTCGTCGGGCTTCTCATAGATCAATTCATTTCATAATAGAGTCATTCAATGTTTGACTTTGTTCATGGTTTTAATTCAGAAAGAAAAGGCCCGATTGTAACTGCAGGATAACTTCACAGATGCATGTCGGCTGCCATCAAAGATGCTGGCATCTCTCCAGAAGACGTGTCTTACGTGAATGCCCACGCCACCTCCACAGTTTTGGGCGATGCAGCGGAAAATGCTGCGATCCAGAGGCTCTTTCATCAAAGTGCAGGACCTTTGGCCGTGTCCTCCATCAAAGGAGCCACCGGACATCTGCTTGGTGCTGCGGGAGCTTTGGAGACGGCAATCACCGCTCTGGCTTGCTACCATGGCGTCTTGCCCCCGACCCTCAATCTAGACCGCACCCAACCAGAATTTAACCTCAATTACGTTCCATGCGTGGCGCAACCATGGCAGACTTTGGGCAGAAGAGTGGCCCTTTCAAACTCCTTTGGCTTTGGAGGAACCAATGCCACGCTGTGTCTTGCCAACATCTAAACATGTTTAGACATTTCAAGCCTCAATAAATGTGCAGAAATACAAATACTGGTCACCCATTTACACAGACAAACTTTATAGACAATGGTAACTACTATTTATTGTTTGAATAAGTCATTTGTTACCAATTCTACTTGATAGATAGTTCATCCTGTTACTTAAGTAAACACAGAGGAATAAAGTGGTCATTTAAGGTCTTCATTAATGGCGTCATGCTCCTGCTCAGGAAGTATCAACTTCTCACATTGTCTTAGCTTGAAGGTTAAATGTTGAGCAATTTCATTGGGATCAGTGTAGAGCGAGGTAGGAACACTCTGAAAGGCAGAAAGGAAAATCTGTTCTAAACTTACCATGGTTTTACACTGTTTGATGCATAGGCATGAGTAACAGTCAGGACCCCAAAGGTGCAGCACAAGTGTCAAAACCATCAAACATTACAATTAAAGCACCGTTATTTTGGGATTTCAATTGTACTTCAAGAGACTGGAGGGGAGAGATGTGGTCCACGGGCCACACGTAATCTGCTCAAGTCTGAAGTGGAACGTGTAACATTACCATACAAAGCTTACCTTTAATTCTGATAGGTTACTTTCCCTTCATTTCATAAGAACATTACTGTACAAAGCTTACCTTTAATTCTGCTATGTTACTTTCCCTTGTGCAGAACTCTCGTAACATGTACTTCTGTCCAGCCTGGAAGCAAAAGAAACCTTTCAATAATAATAGTAATCATAATAATAGAAAAGAAAAACAACAGAATAAGACAACTGGGATAGGCTTGCAATAGCGACTGAAAAAGAAGCGAGTATACGCCGAATACTTGCTCAGCCGTATTCCTTGTAAATTGACCTCATGGTACAGCCGCGTGTCATTTAGTCTTATCAGCACACCGTCCACTCGCAGGAAAAAACGCAGCAATGTGAAGAAACTGGTGGGCATCACCCTCTGCGTACACACAATGGCGGTGGCAATTTCAGAAAATACACATCATGAATGCACCCAAAAGCCTGGCGGATATGGTGGTAGAAGAGCAAGTATCAAGACCGCACTAACAATTTTAACACTTATCGTTGAGACCCCGTGATCGTGCAGCTCATCCTCAAACAGTAGGACCTCGTCAAAGAAGACAATCTGTTCACGGGCCCTCAGCTTCTCCAAGTTGATTCTTTCTGTGGTCTCAGTCACCTTGAAATTAGTGTGAGAAACACACACAAGTAGTCTGAATACAACATATAGACATCCTGTCAAAAAGTGATGTAGTGACTGACCTCAGCCAAACTCCACTTAAGACGGTTAAACTCAAAGACAATCATGTTTTCGTTGACATTTTCCCTCTTCCTGACCAAGGTTTCACGGGTTAACAATGTACCTTGTGTAAGGATGACTTACTTACCTGGGTGCGCTTTTGGGTTCACAATTAGTCTTCTGCTTAGATCTTTGTAGGTTTTGTATTATTTGGAGATATCACGTTTTGAGAGGAGGTGCTTTGTTGTGTTCCAGAGACCCACCTCTAACTGCCTTTCTTCTCCTATTAGGGTGCCTTGGTAATCTGTGGTGAATGTCCAGTCATATGGTCTCACCACCTCTTGAGCGTGTTCAGAAGCAAGTCTGGAAGTAAACCAAAGCTATTTTACTCCATTCTTTCTTGGTTGCCTGTCGTGTTTTTGTTCAACAAGTTTTGCTTTGGGTTTCAATGGCAAGAAACACACTTTCAGAAGTAGTCAAACACGCATGCTTGTTTCCTTCTCTCCCCCTCTCTATACAACTATAGGCAATATTTGTTTCATTACAAGAAATTGTGGAGGTAGCGTGTTACTACCTCCGTCATTTTGTAGAGTGAACCAACCCATTTCAGGGCCAATATAGACAAACAACTTTTCAAACCTATCCATTCACACTTATTTGGCAATTTGAAGTACAAAGTTGTCATCATCTTGCCTGCTCTCCTGCCATTGTCGAGCACAAGCCACTTGTACAGCGTCGTCAGAGTTGTTGATTCTCTTCAAGGCGTCTATGGCGTTGAATTCAATTCCAAAGCCACCGCTGTGTTGGATGCGCAGGATGTTGTCACCGAATAACATTTCTGGAAGTGCGGGCAAGCTCAACTCCTGTGCTAATCTGTAAAGAAAAACAGACACATTGTCCTGAAGCGTGTCTCTCACGCACGCACACTCTCTCACGCACGCACACTCTCTCACACACGCACACTCTCTCACGCACGCACACTCTCACGCACGCACACTCTCTCACGCACGCACACACACGCACGCACGCACGCACGCCGTCCACGCAAGTGGACGGAAAGCAGGGGGAAAAAAATGCCATTGGCAGAGCCAACGAGGCCTCATTTCTTCTTATCTGGTGTGAATGTCACGACTTTGATCAGAGCAAAGGCTGAAGGCGCGGAATCTCACACACGCACACGCACGCACACGCGCGCACGCGAAAAAAAAACTTTTCTTAAAAAGTTTAAGAAAAAAACTTTTCTTAAAAAATGTACAAACGTCAGAATACAAACCTCTATGGCAAACCTAAAAGTTTCATCCTGCTGCCTGTAAAAAGATGTCTTATTTGTTTTGTTTTTTCACACACACACACACACACACACACACACACACACACACACACACACACACACACACACACACACACACACACACACACACACACACACACACACACACACACACACACACACACACACACACACACACACACACACACACACACACACACACACACACACACACACACACACACACACACACACACACACACACACACACACACACACACACACACACACACACACACACACACACACACACACACACACACACACACACACACACACACACACACACACACACACACACACACACACACACACACACACACACACACACACACACACACACACACACACACACACACACACACACACACACACACACACACACACACACACACACACACACACACACACACACACAATTGAAGACCCGGCCGGCCACTAAATGTGGAAAAAGTGTCAAACAGAAAGACTGTATAAACCAAGGGGCTTTGTAAGCCAAAATCATGTGTCTCGCTAAACACTCAACAGCGCAAATAAAATTCGACATTTTAAAATCTAGCTTACATAAATGATTTCAACACCAAGAGGGTTGCAAAATGATTCAGATGTTATATATTCAAATGTTTTAGATTCTTACCTTCCATTTGTTTTAGGTTAGTACCATCTTAGTGTTCATGTTTTAGAAGGACTTGCTGTGTTTTGGCTTGTTTTTCCAGAACATGATAAGAATGTAGTTAAATTCATTCTTTGCCAAGGATAGGAAGGCCGTTTATATTGAGCAGGATTGCTTTGAATGCATAGAGCAGGGGTGTCCAAACTTTTTGCAAGGAGGGCCAGATTTGATAAAGTGAAGGGGCCCGGGGGCCAGTAGTTTTTTCGGACATTTTTTTAACTACAATTTCATCCAAATAAACACTGTTATGAAACAAATTTCATTCTCCCAATTGTCTTTATTTTTTAAATGACAAAATAACCAAATATAAGCCACTCAGGCAGATGTGAACAACTCTAAAAACACAAATTCTGCCTTTCATTCATATCTGAAGAGTCCGATAACATTGAACAAACTGTATGAAATACCTTAAATTTACATGAGTTTAAAATTATTTTCGCCTTATGAACATTTTAAACAGGAGTTATAAGTAATACATAAAATACGATAACATTGGACAAACTGTATGAAATACCTTAAATTTACATGAGTTTAAAATTATTTTCGCCTCATGAACATTTCACACAGGGTTCACGCGTACCCTTTTAACAACGGGTTTATTTCCGCATTTGACTTGCGCATGCTCCGCATAGCAGGACAGCTGGAGTCATGTTCTCGCTGTGAAATCACGCCGGGTCGCGCGAGATTACATTTCTGCGGCATAAATATAAAATAGCTTTGGTACATGTGTATTAAAGCGCTGGTCAACAATGGCGGCGGGCCACATACTAAAGATTTTATCACAGAGGCTGCGGGCCTGATGAAATTTGACCACGGGCCGCAATTGGCCCGCGGGCCGGACTTTGGACATGCCTGGCATAGAGTAAGTCAAGGGAGTTTTGTTATAGTCTACATCGGAGTTAAATGACACAGTAAATAAGAGTTGGGTCAAAATAAAGATTACTTCTCACCTTTCAATGTCTTTGGATTTCATGATATGGTTTTTGGCAGTTGTCACTTTCCAAGGGCCAAAGGTAAAGTCCTTTTTGCTGCTCTTAAAACCATGGGAAATCATGTTAGCTCGAAGGCCAGCATCCGCTGCAAGAAAAGATGGGAAGGCCACATTAACCGGTTCTAAGCATCGCTTAAGGATTTGAGTTTATTTTTTTACACTTAGAAGGATGAGAACAAAACAATCCATCGGAATCAGCCATCGACTCGAACGCTTTGAGTCGCTAGCTGGGTAAATGCTAGTGGACTAAATCCGCTTCATCGAATGCAGCATACGAGCTGGCACTTTTTACGAGGCGGTACTTGTACATGCGCAAAAAAATTAAGTCAGGTATGGACTGGCCGGTCGCGGCAAAATAACCACTGCGTTGTAAATAATAGTCCCGTCGTATTCCAAATGGTCAATACGCAGCGATGGCGCCAATACTTGGCACATACTTAATTAAAAATGAAGTTCTGATAACGGCTTCTTAATGCAGGCGTGTCTTCTCTTTGGTCAAAGAATCTGCTTCATCTTACTGCGGGAATTGGACAAGGATCATAACGACGATGCTACTGCTACTGCGTCTCCTTATTCTTCTTCTTCTTCGCCGTATTCTTCTTCTTCGACGTATTCTTCTTCGCCGTATTCTTCTTCGTCGCAGTATTCTTCTTTGTCGTCTTTTTTTTTACTTTATTTTTTATAAGCAATGCAATAACAAAATAACGCAATAGAAACAAATACAAAAATGTGGAGTTAAATTTCCAGTATTTTGACACTCCTTGTTCCTTGATTGGAGGTTTTGAAATTGAGGAAATGAGGCTATGATCAGTTAAAAGCAGTTTTGCACTACTTACCACAAGGTGTGACATTAGGTAACAAAAACAAAGTTACACAATGAGTAATCACAGCGGTAAATAAATGCACCTTCTTATCTATCAAGAACAAGATGTTTTTGGTCCTAATAATGCTTGATGACCACCAGGTTCTTCAGCATGTCAAACGAGTTTCCGTCAGGCTCCACTGAAATAATACCCTGCGTCGTACTGTGGACTTGAAGAAAGCCATTGCTATCTAGACCCACCACCTCAGCTTCTGGTCCATCCTCACTCCAAAGATGTACCAGACTTCCACTGAAATTAAAAAACAACAACAACAAAAAAACAGGTGACTCCCTGTTTATATCTATCCCACCCTTCGGCCGTATTGAAGCACAAGTGTTTGCACGCTCGCACGATTTTGGAGAAGCGTCATATTGCTTTGGCTGCTGTGTGGATGTCTGATGTTGCTCAATGTGGTCCAAGGAATGCTCAGGGAGTGGATATGAATGAAAAATGAAGGAACAATATGCTAGTAAACGCAATTTCTCCTGCCAAAGTGTCAGCTGTGCTCACCTGTGAAGCCATCTTTTGTAGTAGACTGGCAAAATTGCTTCTGGACCATGGTGCTGAAAGCGCTCTATGAAGGTCTCTAGGCAGCTGACTGTCCGGGCAATAAGCTGTGCACAGTTAAGGGCTTGCAGCTTGCAGTTGTGCTCAATGTTGTATTGCTGGATTAGGTCATTGATGCACACTGTTGGATTACTGTTGCTCACATTGAAGCCACAACCTGGAGAGTACATACATAAGGGGGAAAAAATGACAACGTTTTGGCGTATCAGGGGTTAAAGAAAATAACATCACATTTAAACCGGTACTGATAGAAATATGCACATTTTATTTACGTCTGTGGCCTTTTACAAATGTTTCAGGTCTAAACTCGAAAGAAAAAAAAAATAAACATGATTGGAGTGGAGACCTTGAAGATACGTACTAAACACTGGAAGGCCACAAGGAGAGGGTTACTTACCTATTAGTAAATGAAAAGTTGAACCCATGACAGTGGAAGTCACAAGAACACCTCCGAGCTTCAGCCGACGGCCGTAGTAGATGTCGTTGGGCCACTTCACCCGCAGGTCGATGTCCTGAGGAACATTGGTAAATATAAAAGAAATATCACCATTTACCATGCGTTTTTAAATGATTAACATTTGAATGATAAAGTGAAAATCTCAAGAGACTGTTGCTTTTACTTTAAGACCACCACAGTACTAGTACATACTACAGTCCATACGTGTTGATACAGCTGTGTTTTTTGATACCTCATATCCAGGAAGCGTGCGCACAGCTTCGATGACAGCGAGAGCAGCCAGGTGCTGCAGAAAGGAGATTCTCTTGCCAAGCCTGGAATTCAGCTTTATCTGGACACATAGCGTGAACATGGCACAACCCAGGGGGCTGAGCCAGGCATTTCTTCCCCGTCCTGCAGCGGTGGACACATGAATATGGATGAATAGGGTTGTTGTTGGGTTTGTTTTTTTTCCCTCCACTCCCTTAATGTCATTCATAAATGATGGAAAAACCTTTCTCTTTCAGTAACCTTTGAACTCATTCACTGTTATTGATGGCTACAGAAGTCCAAGAAGATCCAATTCAGCTGGGCTGACAGTGAATGAATTCTAATAATGTAGGTTGTGTTTTTAAAAAAAAAAAAATAATAATAAAATAAAATAAAAAAATAAAAATAATCACCTATACAGTCACAGCTTGCATATACGCCGGCCGGCATAGTCTATTGTGACACGACGTATGCTTGAATAATGTCATCTTGCTGTATCATTTGACATGCAGTGTATGCACACTTACTATGCAGGAGCACTGACTGACCTTTGCCCTGACTTTGTTGAGCAGCTATGCCTATTAAGGCAACATCTTCAGGTAAATGCAGATTAAGTCTAGAGGGAGACAAATAAGGAGATGTTAAAAAGAAAGAAAGAAAGAAAGAAAGAAAGAAAGAAAGAAAGAAAGAAAGAAAGAAAAAAAAAAAATAGTTTGGGATGATCATTTACTGTATATTGTTGAGCAGGTCTTAAAGGTCAAAATGAGGTGAAAGGAACCTCAAATGAGCAACAATTGCACTGTATCCTTACGTATAACTTGAAAAGATGCGAAAACAGATACAGCTCATCCTCCATTTTATGCGCTTCGGTTCTACGACACTTTCCGAGGGCCTTTGTGATATATATTTTTTTCTTCATAGTTTAGGACTATTTCTTATTGATATGACCTATCATGTCTTGTCGATCTGAGGTTGAGAAGTAGACAGAAGCGGATGAATTTATTTGACACAGCCAGCCTCAGGATAGCAGCCACTCTACATGTAGTAAATCATAAACACAAAATATGTGTTACCCTTCAACCAGATCCATGGTGGATGAAACAACCTCCGCATACAGCAAGGTATGCCCCAGCAGAACTGTTGTCAGGTTGTTACCATAGGTATCCAAACAGAAGTTGGCCCAGCTCTGTGACTCGGGCCGATCGGTGACCAGGGGAAGAGAGCAGTCGTGCGCAAAAGCAGCATCTTGTAGCGCTCGACTGGATACTATCCTCAGGGAGGCCTTTGACGTCGCCACCAGGCCGTCTTGGTTTAAGTGCGTGGATAAACACTGAATAAACTTAGCTTTGGCCTCCTGTGTGAAAGACAGAGGAGAAAAAAAGAAAGCTTTTGTACTTACACTTTCAGCAAAGGATAGATGGAAAAACTGTTTTCACCCACACTATTATCCAGGCGCTATCACCGCACAATGTTAAATAGAAGAGGAAAATTGCTTGCATTGTCAAAACAAAAACACGACTGCGGTCCAGAATATGCAAACACAAACGTGTGTGTGTGTGTGTGTGGGGGGGGGGGGTTCCAAAGATCTTGAGAGCCTTACCTGAGAGGTGGCCAGAAGGTAAACTGGACTCATTGCTGTTTTTTTTTGTGTTTGTTGGCAATCGAGGCCAAGAGAAGTCAGGATTTCTGTCAAGACTTGATAATGCAGCGCAGTGTTTACCTTGAACCCATCCAAAGCTTCAGTTGCTGGCTTTTGGAAGTCGCCAACGTTTTCCAGGTGGATCTGCCAACGTGAAATACATAACAAGGGTTCCAAAAATTCACAGACTGAGGTCAAAATATCTGAAATTTTATCACTTCAAATTTCACATCGTGGAGGTTGTCTTTCTGAGATTTGGTGATTGAATGTCAATTAGGGCTGGGGGGGAAAAAAGAGGATCAAGTTGACTTCACAAAATGCTTGACCCATTTCTTTTTTTTTTTTTTTCGTATTTTTTAGTATTTTCGTGCCGCCTAAATTCTATATCATGAAAATGAATTGAATTACTTTTGAATATCTTATTAAACAAATAGCATTTATTACAGAAAAAGTACCAAAATTGGTACTGTTGCGTAGCAGTATCCAAGAAGAATTGGAGCAAATGTGAAAGGTGTCCCTCCTAAATGTCAACATGGGTTGATGAAAGACCACGACGCACTGTGATGTCCAAATTGAGAACTTTGTCGCAAACCGAAGATCCCTGCCTGGCATAAGTATCTTGGTTCATTCCAAATAGAAGCAAATCCACTGATAATAATATGAGAAAGATCTCACCTGGCACAAGACAGCTTCCCCTCCATACACTCCACGAGTTAGCCTGATGATAACCATATCGTTGGAATGTGTGCCATCTTTGATCTCCCCCCAGAGCTCCAATGTCCCTGGTCGCAGAACATCTCTGACAAAGACCTTCCCGCTGGCCAACACGCTCAGCTCGAGTTGTGTGCTGTCCTTGGGCGTGAAGCTCAGTCGACGCACTTCCCCAGGTTGTTGCTCTCTGTTCTCCAGAGAGATGCCTGCAGGGCACAGGGAGGAAGCGAGCCCCAGGACACTCCCACCGTTGCTCAGGTAGTTCAGAAATCTTGTCCGAAACTGGGGGGTGAGCACTTCTTCCTCTGCGAGCACCAAGAGCCTGGAATTTTCCATCCAAGGTTCACTCAGTACTTGATGTGGCTGAAGCGAATATATAATGTACTTTTCCTTGTCGAGACACTCGGTTAAAAGCCGACAAACTGCTCGGAAGCGCTCTTTGCTCCCATTTGTGTAGACCAAAACATTCGGCGGCAGTTTGTGGTCGTATTCAAATCGGCAGCTTTTGCCAAAAGAACCTTTGACATCATTTTCACCGTCGGGAAAGGTCCCATCCTCACTATCCAGACACAGCGAGTCACCTGGGGGCGTATTTGGAATGCTCTTTGCGGACGTATATTTGACAGAGAGGATTGTGCTATTCTCCAGCTCAAGGCATTCAGGGCAGCTCGAGAGGTGGAGCGAGTTCCTGTGGTTATCCATGTGAAGATGATTTTGCTCAGAGTCAGTATCTTGATCCTGACTGAAGTAGGTTGGTCCTGACCCTCTTTGATTTTCTTTGTTCTTCTTTGCACAAGAGTAAGTAAGAAGTGGCTCACTTTGACAGAACTGGGGGTTTTGGAGGTAGGGTAACGTGTGGCAAGACAAAGGCTGACCATTGACACCCTGGTTGTTGATGTCAAACCGAACCGACTTTACATCCACTGGACATTGGCTCAATTCACCAAGAATGGATTCACGGAGGCTGATCACTGAGTAGATCAAGAAAACATAGAAATACAACAACAACACTTTCATGTAAGACAACAATAGTTAACGAACGACAGAGATACATACGGACAATCTTTGATGGCACAAGTCCATTATCCAGTTGTAGGCGATCCTCGAAAAAAGCTGCAGCCAGTCGACCGAAATCGTCAACACTGGCCTGAGCCACTGTGCCGAATGGCCGGCTGGGGCCGCAAGCCGAAGGTCGGCAAAAGTCAGACCACTTGGGCAACTGTGAAAGTTGAAGATCCTGTTCAATCAACTTTATCCGATTGACTGGACAGTGCATGGTGCCTCGACTGAACAAATCCTCATTGGAGAAAAGCGTTGCACTTTTAGACAAGTGTCATTTTTGGACGGAAATAAACCGCTGCGGCTTATCTATGAATTTTTCATGATTTACCTACTTTTGACACTTGAAGCAGTCATCTTTCCAAGACAACGCAACGCGGGGGTAATGTATAAGTTCCTACTTTTGCAATTTCAGTGATCATTCCGACAAGAAACTGGACATTTAATCGGCCAATACGCCAATGATGACGCACAACGCACGCTGCGATGCTCTAAAGTAGGATTTACTCTTCACTTTAGTAAGGAGGAGGATATGAAAACGTACACTGTTTGTTAATAATAATACCTTGAATTCAGCAGCAACAGTAAGTGACTCGTCTCCCAGTTGAAAAAGGACGGGCGAGCGCTGGCATGAAGAGTCCGAACTGGCTGGCAGGACAGATACAGAGGACGACGACGACGACGACGAAGAAGAAGAACGGCTGCTACGGCAAGTGCGGAAGAAGCGCAGGCTGCTTGTCAGCCTTGAGACGCTGTTGACAATCAGCCCTGAAAAACGTTTGTGGAAACGCACCCACAAATACACGTAACACAAGGTTATCAACATCCTAAAACTGTCGCGGAAGGTGTCATCGCTGGTTATTTATTGTTTCCTTTATTTGAGCCACGAAAAAGTGCAAGCTACCAGTTGGTCTGAAGCAACAACTTGCGGGGCGGGCGCATGCGCAGCAGGTCGGCCACGATTGATGACGGACTACGGCAACTATACTAGGACGTAATAAGTGGCTTAGGGTTAGCCAGCATAAAAAAATAGTAGCTATTAAGTTGAAAAGATAAATGCAGTGCTGTGCTTCACTGGTCCTGTGGAAAATAAACGTAAAAAATAAACAGCATCTGGAACATTACTTCAAACCGCCTGGGGAAAAAAATGCAAACATTTTGAAGAAGCGAAATGATGATCTTTATTGTGATGATCAAAAATTGCAAAATACCAATGTTGGGAATGGAAGGTGGGTCAAAATCCAAGTAATACCATGGTTAAAAACATCTACAGTAAACCCTGCCTCTTGAGGTCCTCATATGTTTTTTTATTGACTACATTTCCACTAGAGTCCTCATACTCCTCCTGAAAAACACAAATGTCTGCCATTAGGACATTTCTGCAATCTTGGTCAAGTATTGGAATGGCAAGATCATTCCTTTGTTTTTGTTATATGCTAAAGACGTCAGACCAAACGATCAAATGTGACCCACTGACATCCATCTATCTCAAATGTTTGCCATTCTTACCTCTGTGTCAGGTTGCCAGCGCTCTAAGGCCTTTTGGGACTTCAGTTTTGCCCACACTGGTGTTGAGGGAAAAAAAAAAAAAAGTTGTGAGAACAAACCTACTGACTAACCCTAACACTACAATCCAAAAATGTTGCAACTGGGTTCAACATCAATATTAAAAGACTGTGTTGGGCTGCCTTAAATTCACTGGTGCTGCACGGAGCAGGACAGTACTGACTTTGCCCAAAAATATCCTGAAATCAACATGTTTGAAGTCAATTCCAAATATTTCATATTCAAAAGTCACTTGGATTGATCATTGATATCTTGAGACACATTTTATTTTTAAATTGAAAAGAAAATTCATTTGAGAAATAAAATAATGCCTAAAAGCCTAGAAACAAATTTAAGCAGCTTAACTATTGCTCGTGGTGAGTGCGGTTGAGCAAAACCATGGAGCCAATTTCCAGGAGATGGCTGGGAGTACGACACGGAAGTCCGCATCAAAAGTAACCGTCGGCTCGGGCAATTGTTGCATTGTAAAGCCTGGGCTTGCTTTTCAACAAAGATGTTACTTACAAGAAACAGCATCCTCAATCTGGGTGACATTGGCAAAGTGGGCAGTGTTGGGGATTCCGAGACAACGCATGCCGATCCTCGAAAAAAGCTGCAGCCAGTCGACCGAAATCGTCAACACTGGCCTGAGCCACTGTGCCGAATGGCCGGCCGGGGCCGCAAGCCGAAGGTCGGCAAAAGTCAGACCACTTGGGCAACTGTGAAAGTTGAAGATCCTGTTCAATCAACTTTATCCGATTGACTGGACAGTGCATGGTGCCTCGACTGAACAAATCCTCATTGGAGAAAAGCGTTGCACTTTTAGACAAGTGTCATTTTTGGACGGAAATAAACCATGGAGCCAATCTCCAGGAGATGGCTGGGAGTAGGACACGGACGTCCGCATCAAAAGTAACCGTCGGCTCGGGCAATTGTTGCATTGTAAAGCCTGGGCTTGCTTTTCAACAAAGATGTTACTTACAAGAAACAGCATCCTCAATCTGGGTGACATTGGCAAAGTGGGCAGTGTTGGGGATTCCGAGACAACGCATGCCATGGGCATGTCTCCATTCCTATCCAAAACACAAATACATATCAAAATTATTTTTGCCTCGGAGTGCCATTACGACAGTGAAAAAAATAAATGATTCGTCGTCTCATCACATCTCCTATTACACAAGAAAAAAAAGATCGACTACGATTAACGTCAGGTGTCAAGGATAGCAGTTTGTTCAACCATTATTCTGTAAGAATGGTTTAAGAAATGCCCCCGCCCCCCCAAAAAAAAAAAATCATGCCACAAACATTTGAGTGAGAGTCATGAAAGTTGACATAATTTGCTTTCATAGGCCAGATAAAATTATGAGGTTGGGCTGGATCTGGCCCCAGGCCACCTTGACATGAATTCTACATCCTAGTTCAAATGGTGTTGACTCGGCACCAGTATGGTTGAGGAGCAACGACCGGTAACATGGGTCATGATGTTGCCAGCCAGCCAGCCAGCCAGAGGTCAACATTCTCTTGAAGTACAACAAAAAGTCAAAGAAGGAATCTTTGCTTGATCAGAAATTACCGCAAAGTGTCGCTGAAAGGCTTTGGGTCCTCGGTAGGTGTAGTTTCCACAGATTTCACAGTTGTAGTTGATATTCAGGCCGTGGAGTTTATAGAGCCAGTACGGAATTGGCTGGAAGAAAAGTCAAAGCAAAAGCAATGCTTGTGGGCTGATTAGGAGCTGGATCAATTAAGCCGCTTTGCATGTCATTCCAAACTATTATTGAAAAATTCAAAAGACAATTTCAAAATTTTACAAATACAAAAATCTAACTTATATCCTTTTAATGTACAATTTGGGTGGTGATGGGAAAATGAATCCTCAAATTTGAGTCATGGCCCAAATACCCTCCCCACTCCTCTCAATGGCACTCTATCCAACATTGGGCTGAAAGCGCACACTGACTTGCCATTTCTTAAACCATCAGAGGAGTTAAAAAAAACATACTGTTTTTTAAAGCCAATTTTTAGGCTTTCTTTTCCCATCACGACATAGAAAAATGGATGCTTATTAGACTGCATGAGCATATTTAGAAACGCCACTGCAAATGACTTTTTCAAAGTGTAAATACATCAACTATTCAAGCATCTGGCAGAAACAGACCAATTATAAACCACTAAAGTTTCTTCTTTAACAGGCTTCAAAAAGTATTGGAAATGTCTTTGGTCAAACCCATTTTGACATTCTCATTGTCCAGTACAGCGAGTAAGCTTTTCTACCTTGCCATCCCAACCCAGGGGCAGATTTTTAGGGTTGTAGATAATCTCGTTGTCTTCGTCTTCGCTTTCACTTTCGCTGATCTGCTCCTCCTCCTCTTCCTCACGTTCCTCTCCAGTTCTTGCTTGCTTCCTCTGCACATTCTCGTGAGTAAGCTGTCTCTGCTCCTACAAATTCAAATAAACATGCCAAACTTGTCGATGACTAATTCTCTTCAAAATATTTGCTGACGTTCTCATACTTACACCAAGAATTTCAACGTATTCATAGAGTTGAGCTTCCAAAAAGGCAATTTCCTTGTTTCGTTCGGTGTCTCTGCAGGTAGGGTGAATGGAAATCAATTAGACAGTAGTTAGAGCCACTTGCGGCGCACGCACGCACACACACACGCGCACACACACACACGCGCACACACGCACACACGCGCGCGCACACACACACACACACACACACACACACACACACACATCGTTATTGGCGCCTCCCTCATGTATGGTTTCCAAACACATACTTCTTAGGACCTTTCACTTTGGGATTTTTGGCAAACAGCGATGGATCCAGCAGCTCCAAAGATTTGCCTTTGGTGCTAAAGAGTCGCTGAGCTCTCTCTTCAAGAGTCCTGTCCAAAACACATGGGACCGGACACAAAATAAAGACACATTCAACTGTTGCTCAACCATTTGAAATTGGGGTAGAGTTGGCACCAGTGTGTTGAAGGCATTCTCACCCGCCACATTTCAGTCCCAATGCCAGAAGAGCAGACTTTAATCTGTCCAGACCCAAGGAAGCCAACTCCTGTGTGACAGGAATAACATACGGATGGATATGCGGCAGTGAAACGACACATCTAATGCATCTGTCGTTTACCTCCCAAGACGAAAAAGCCGAGAGATCCAGGTGAGCTCCGGCGTGCGTCAAAGCACTACTGGTCTCTTTCTGTGATCAAAAAAGCTCATTCAAATAACGAATCACACTCCGACAAGCAAGCTTCAAGCAAACCTACAGGCCACCCAGGAAATGTGCCCGTCTCCCACTTTTTCTCAAAGTCGGACAGCACTTTGTCATACAGGTCATTTTGGTCGAGTAGAGGTTTGACCCGATCTGTGTAGTCCTGCAGATACTCCAGAAGCATCTCCAAATACCTGCAAGAAATACAAAAGCACGGTCCACGTCTTGCATACACACCGATACCCGCCTTTAAGCACTGACATTTCCTTTTGTATCATTACTTTTTGTATTCTGCATTCTTTCTGTCTTTGGAGATGTCAAAGAGCTGGTCAAACGATGACAGGTAAGTGATGTACTCGACTTTCTGTCAAAAGAAATAATATACACGTACTGGCGTGAGTTTGCGTCATCGAGTAAGATGAATTTTGCAAAATAAAAGAACCTCGGCTGCTTTCAGGTTGATGTACTTCAGGTAGCAATCGTGGAGGTCGAGGTAGCGGCCATATCCTTCTTCATCTGTGAATTCCACTAGGTCTGCAACAATGGATTTGCACGCACATTAAGATCTACAAAGGCGTGCGGGCGGCCCTTGGAGAAAAAGACTGGACACCCGTGAGCTAACTAACTCCCGTTCGACTTTTATAAAGGTTAGGACGCAGTGCAGTGGAAAATATTGACACTTACTCTGAGCCTCATCACTCGGGTTGTCTCTGGCTTTCATCAGCTCTTCGAATTCTGCAGACATTGGAATGGAAATCTACAGGCATAGCAATCAAATCAATCGTTTTGGGGGAAAAGCGCATTCCATTACTTCCATCATCTACAATTATGGATCGCTTACTTCATTCGGGTGCTTCCTGTGAAACTCCTTTATCTGTTTAAGTCTGTCATAGAACTCTGCAAATTCATTGGGCCCCGAGATGGCAGCGAGCTCATCCCTCCTCATTCTGTCAACATAGAGGGCAGGTGGGCATAAATTCTGAACACTTCAAGAAAAATGGATTGACATTTTACCATAGAATTACAACAACAACAACAACAAAGAAGAAGTCATCATTTATAAGTCTGGGAAAACAAACGTACCCATCTTTGTCTTCATAAGAGTCTCTGAGATTGGCACTCACTTCCATATAGCGCTACAAAAAAGAAATGAGAGTCAGCATACATGCAAGCAGCAGATATGGCAGCCTTGGCAACATTGGGGTACTGGCACGTGGGAATTTAAGTTGTTGTTGTTTTTAATGAAGGGCAGCAGATTAAAAGCTATTTTGACAAATGAAATGGCAAATCCATCTTGGAAAGGAAGTACGCTGTGGCTGATGTATGGCTTCATTCATGACTAAGGATGGGGGGGACAAGACACAAATCACGGGAGGCAAGTCGTCTGTCTCATGAGCTCCAGTCCACGAGACCGCGACGGGATTTGAGCTAATTACCCAAGATCAATTTGACGGCTTTCAAAATATGATCGCAAAGTAGTCCAGTGCAATCATTGCGTGCGTGCGTGCGCTCTCACGCGGCCGGCCAGGGTGTAGATATAAAATTGACCGGTCAACACCAAAACAACACCGGTTATGGCAAAATGGCCATTCAAATCAAATGAATAAGTTCAAAAACAACTACTTACGTCCAACATGGCTCTTGTCCTATGATCCGAATTGATCTGTTCCCGCAACTGTTGACAGAGTAGCGTTAAAATAAACAATCATACTATTTATTTTAACATGTCCCGAGTACATGATATTGTAGCTATACAATCATGCTAACTGTAGCATCATGTGGGAACACCTCACCGTCGATTTCTTGTGTAACACTTCTTTTGTTTTCGCATCCATTAGCCTCTCCTTTTCTTCATGATAGCGACGTTGCTGCTCCAAAATTGTTTCCATGTTTTGTACAATAGCGTAATGCGCACTTAGTACAGGCAAATGAGTAACGATATCACACAAGGCAAGGTACTTCCATAAAACGCGGTATCGCGCACTTAGGGCCGACCGTACTTGTTCTTGACGGAGTTTAAAGGAGGTTAACAAACATCCATCCGGTGCAATATCGCCATCTACTGGAGCGGCCTTTTCTGCGAGGAGCCCGGCCATTTAGAGGCGGAAATCAGAACTTAATGTTAAAAGAATACACTACAGTTTGAATTAGGAAGAACTACCTAACATGGACGATATTACTTATGCGCGCCGTATTTTTGTAGGCACTTTCCAGGTACCACATGTGCAGTTTGCTTGCATGAATGTGTTTTGACCAAGTGCGACCGCCCGCTCTTGATCCAAGATGGCCCTAACCTTTAGCGCGCACACGCACGCACGCACGCCTCAGATCGCGCAGTCGTCGCAGATCGCGTCTTGACACCCTCTTCAAATTGCATGCTGGGAAAATGTGCGTCCTCTTTCCGGCTGGCACACCATCGCGTTAGCTAGGTACTGTGCAATTCCCCTAACTATCATCTATGTCCATCGCATGTTATACGTGTGCATCCTTTTACTAGGTGTTCGGCGTTGTGTGCACGTTAGACTTGTGAACAGGTGCTGCTGATTATTTGCTGTCAGAGACTTTGTTTTCTTGTCATAAAAGTCACATTTGTTGATGCTAATGGCTTAGGCATATTAGTAAGCGGCGCGCTACAGTCATTAAAACAGTCCTCCTTGAACGTTGCTCTGAGAATGTCAAAAACGGTGGTATTTGGTCATGTTATTTTTAATCGATCAGTCACTCGTAGCCCACGTACAGAGCATAACACGACGCGTTGATGGGTCAAAAGAGAAGAGTGTCCGTCGAGACTAAGCGGTTCAGGGTTAGTTGATAGGCAGGCAGGTCAGTTGTGCAGGAAGCTAGAATGACTGTCATGACGAAAGTGAGACGCATGATGTGATCAAGTCTTGATTTCAGTCCTTTTCCTTGTTGCCAGATAAAACAACATGGGGGCTTATCGCTACATGCAGGAGTTGTGGCGCAAGAAGCAGTCAGATGTGATGCGCTTCTTGCTTCGTGTGCGCTGCTGGCAGTATCGGCAATTGTCAAACCTTCACCGTGCTCCGAGACCTACCAGACCCGATAAAGCCCGTAGGCTGGGCTACAAGGCCAAACAAGGTAAATGAAAGGAAGTGGGGACCTTGCCATCAAGTAGAATGTCTCCGTGCCAATTTGAACTGGCTTATGACAATGGAACAATGGTTTTGTTCAAACAGGTTACGTCATTTACCGAATCCGCGTGCGCCGTGGTGGTCGTAAACGCCCCGTGCCCAAAGGTGCCACTTACGGAAAGCCAGTGCACCACGGTGTTAACCAGATCAAGTTTGCCCGCAGTTTACAGTCCACTGCCGAGGTACGTATACATTCATCGAGAGAGCTATGTATATCCACGTATACATTTTGCACTGAGGCGCTCGCTCGACTTCCTGCTGTATTTGTAGTGTCTAATAAATTGTTGACTTTTTGTTGTTGCAGGGCCGCGCCGGCCGGCATTGCGGCGCCCTCAGAGTGCTGAACTCTTACTGGGTGGGTGAGGACTCCACCTACAAGTTCTTTGAGGTGATTTTGATAGACCCGTTCCATAAGACGATCAGGCGCAACCCAGAAACCCAATGGATCACAAAGGCTGTGCACAAGCATAGAGAGATGCGCGGCCTAACCTCTGCAGGAAAGAAGAGCCGTGGGCTGGGCAAGGGTCATAAATTCCACCAGACCATTGGAGGTTCCCGCCGGGCAGCTTGGAAGAGGCGCAACACCCTGCAGCTGCACCGTTACCGTTAGAGCTCGTGTCTCTGAATCTCTAAAACAAATAAAGAACCTTCGTTTGCCAACCTGCTGTGCTCCCTTGTGCTACTTCCACAGATGTGAGGGCGGCCAACTGTTTTTTTTTTCTTTTCTTCCACTGGGTTTGGTGTATATAAGTAAAATTGTAGCACAACAAACTTAACTTCTGCTTGGTCTGCTCTGATCAACTTTTCAGTGGGACATATCTTTTCACAATTTAGGTTTTGATACATTTTAGACTTCTCAAATTTGATTTGGGGGACACGAAAGTGGGCTGAACATTGGCGCATTAAAAATGATGACGTGATTTGAGGGCTTTTGGGGGATGAGATTTATGACAGCATTTTGGAGCTTGCTTCCCGTTTTTCCATCTCAGCTCATCTACATCACCAGAGCGGGCGGGCAGGCAAGTCGCGCGTATCGTTTTCATTCTCGCACGACACGGCCGGCCTGGTGACTGCCCGCACAATGATCCATCCCAGCCACCGGCGCACAGATTTCCAGCTTCGATCAGTGCAGCTGATAATCACTACTTTTCCCCTGCCTGCACTGATTGGTCGGCTGAGCGGAGCACTCGGGCCACCTATCACGGAGAAGCGGGAAGGGCGCTGCCGTTGATGGACCAGCAAACATTATTTAAACAAAAATAAGGAGGCCTTTTATGACCGTTTTTTGTTTTATTGCTAGAAAAAATATTTGAATTTTAATACAATCCATTATACCACTAAAACATTTCCTATACGACAATGGCAAAAATAGGTCATTTTTGTGTTAAGTGGTATTGTTGCTTGTGCTGAAAGTAACTAATGTAACTTGTAATGTACCTTAGTTACTTTTCAAAAGAACTTTAGATCAGTGAAGTAACTACTACGTTACCTTTTCAAGGTCACTGGCAACAAATGTTTAACAATCCTACTGTATCATCAACAAGACAAAGAGGACCTATGCTAAGAGCAGGGATGGTGAAAGATGAACTCCGCAGCAACAACACAAAGTAAAAAAAAAAAAAAACAGCAACAACAAACAAGAATGCTATCTATCCAGTTACTCACACAGAAAGACACCCACCCAATCACCAAACTACTCACTACAGTTACAAAATGAAATCAGCAGTGCATCATGTGAAAGTCCCATCTATTATACACCATTCAAGTGCTCACACATACATTGTTTGCAATGAGAATCCTCCAATCAGTCCTCAAATACCTCCAGGAACAGAGGAGGGAATAACTCAGTGGGACACTCCACTTTCATGAGAAGGAATCGGCTGGCGTGGCAGGCGCCAATCGTTCGCAGGTCTGTCACCTTCATCAGCAGCTTTGGCCACAAATGAGCGACTTTATGTTTGCGATAGTTGATGTAATGTTCCAAAGCCAGCAGGAATTCCTCTTGGCAGCGTTCGATCCGCTTCACGCTACTCAAGCCTGGACGATCTGAGGAGAGAAAGCAGCCTTTCAGGGCTTGGACTGTATAACGGAGGCAACAATGGAAAAAATATGAACGTAGCATTTTTTGGGGTTCGGAAACCACTGCGGTCCAATTTTAGAACGACAACCTGCTTTGCACTTCAACCAAAGGCCACTGCAAGCAAACTCGAAATGCAAAACCACTCATTTTTGGGGCTGACGTTTTCAGACATGAGGCTTACCAGATGAAAGCAGGATAACCGCTTGTAAAAGAGCCACCTCAGAGTCATCCAAGTTAAAAGAGGACAGCGAGACGCCAAGGTCGAAAATGGCATCCGACACCACACCCAAGCCTCCGTTCCTAAGTTGGCCTCGTGTGACTGCCATCTCTCCGTTAATTGTCAGCGTCTCGCTCTCTGGATCGTAGCCAACGGCGGCGCGCAACGACATGACTTCCATACAGCAGCCTTTCAGCAGGATGATCTGATCTTCACACGGCAGCTGTCACAAGAAGGGAAAAGCAGCTATTTCCAGATGATTTGCTTTTCAAAAAGTGCAGCGGAGGCACGCAAATGTCTAGGATAGACGGCAGTGGAGTTTCTAAAAAAGTGCAGATGCTTCCTATTTTTTAAGAAGGGTGATGTGCAGAACTGCCGTAACTCCAGGGGCATAAAATTGATCCGCCACGGCGTGAATTTATGGGAAAGCGTAGTAGAAGCTAGGATCGGGGGGAAAAAAAAGGCAACATTTGCGAGCAGCAACGTGGATTCGGGCCAGTTGGGAAGTGGAAAATTGCTTGGTAAGTATGTGCGCACACAAAAAAAATCTGATCTGGAAAAGTATGGGCGTTGGAAAGTAGAGGTATCACTGAGGCTCCGGTTTGAAAAGTTCCTCATATAGTGGCTAGCGTTGTCGTGGTCCCCAGTCTATCTGGGCACACCCAGACAATAAAGCAATGGCATGATTGACACTTACTTCAAATGTGATGGATCGGGTGGCTGCACGTACCTCAGCAAACATAGGGAGCTTTTTGGCGAAGTCCACCACTCGTGTTATGGCGGGGCTGATAATTGTTGTCAACTGCCTGAATGCCTCTAAATCCACTTGAGGGCTATTTCCGCTGGATGAATGACCAATGTTTGCAGGCTTAAATGAAAAGACAACAAGGACATGTTGGACTCTCAAACAGTCAGTCAGAGAAATAGACTGCAGTGATTTCTTTCGTCAATCGGAGGTGGGCAAAGTCAAATCAAAATGCTACACTGGATAAAAAGCAATTGCAGTCTATATATGGTCAGGTGAGAGGCTGGATCTCTTTCTTCTTCTTCTGCTGCATGTCAGGTGTGCGCCACCTGACGCGGTATGGCTAAGTCCGTTTTTTGACGGGGGGGGGGGGAGAAAAAAAAAAAAAAAAAAAAGACGGGCCACGCGTCATTACAGTCTGTACAACTCTGTTTTGTCATTTTTCTTCTTCTTCGTTTGGCTGCATGTCAGGTGTGCGCCACCTGACGCGGTACGGCTAAGTCAGTTTTTGACGGCGTTTGGCTGAAAGACTGCTGAAATACAGAAAACTAGAGCACAGTACGCTCGTTCTTTTCTCGATGCCAACCGTACGCGAGAGAAACTTTGACAATTCATTTGAGACTGGCATACTTGAAGATGGAATCATTGCCGCTTTCGGCCACCTGCGCGGGCGGTGTACTGTCGTGTGTTTGACCTGATTAACTCAGTTTCAGCAACCGCGGCTGTTGCGGGAACAGAAAACACCAAAGGACGACAAAGGTTTTACAGAGTGCTGCGTCGTACCTGGATTTCCTTGCTCGCATTCTGGTCAGAGGTATGGAATAAATTGCGTGTGATTTCATTAAGAAGCATGCTCTCCTCCACCTGTCGGATAAGCAACAGCGGGTGTGACGTTGAAATGAAGGACAAACAAAGAGGTGGTCCGAAAATCAGAGCGACTTAACCTCAACTGCCGATTGAAGTTGAAGACAGGCAAAATGAAGACGTGAGGTGAGGTGAGGTGACAAAGCGCTGCGCAGTGCAAATAGCACATGATGGCTGGCACAGGAGGACGATAGCTATCTCTTACCAAGAGTTTGCGCTTCTGCTTCCAGTAATTTCCTTGAGCATTTGTGGCCATATGGGCCTCAGTAATCATGCGAATGAGGTCCCACTCCTTCTGCGTGGGCTCACGTTGGTCCAACAGGGATTTTTGGTGCTCCTCCTTGCGGCGACGCTCCCGGTTCATCTCGATCAACTTGCGCTTGGCCAGCCGCTTGCTCTCATCCAACACCACTTGAAGAACAAGGAAGGACAAGCGACACCGCAGTGAATTCAAATGTTTAAAAGATGATGTTATTTGTCAACTTACAGTCGGTCGCCATTCCGACGGCAATGCATTTGTTGAAGCGACACTCCTGGCACTGGTTCCTGGTCACCTTGTCGATGGCACATTTTTCCTGGTACTTGCATGTATAGCTTTGCTTCAGGTCTTTCTGAATTGTCCGCCTGAAAAAGCCCTAGACAGCACAAGGTACGTACGTAGGGATTGGGTGAGTCTTCCATTTGCTCGTCCAATCAATCCGTTGTTTACCTTACAGCCTTCACAGGTAATGCAACGATAATGATAGCCTGTGGCTTTGTCCCCACACACTACGCATAGCTCGTCTTTGTCCATGTAACTCGGGATGTACCCTGGGGAGGGGGGCGGGGAGGGGTGGGGGGGGAAGCATTGTTAGCCTCGACCTGACATATACTCCTGCCAAAATATCCTTGCCTCGTCCTACTGGAGGCTAATTTGACTTTGGCCTTCTTTGGTTTCGAGCAAAGTCCCTCCAATGTGACTTTTATCTTTAGTTTGACAGTAGACGAAAACTGGCACTTGCAAGCTACTCAAACTTTGAGCCTCTTTCCAGACGCCTGCAAATTGTGAAGTGAATTGCCTTTGGTTCTTGGCCACCATGAAGTGCTTGTATCTCAGAAAAATTGGGGATTTTTCACAAGCGTTTGAAATTCAGTTGCTGCTTTGAATGCGTTTTAAGAGCAACTTTTTCATTTCAATTTGCTCCCTTTGCAATTATTATCTGGCGCCAACCTTCTGCTGTCTCCACATCCAATCAATAATAAGCCAATCAATAAGGAATCCTACTGCATGACGCCAGGAGTTGGATTTATGCTGAGACTTAAATCCCAGACATCATTGATCAAAGAGTCATCCCTAATTAATAAATACATGAAAAAGGTTTCAGAGGACATCAATAATGAAGCCAGCCGTTGCAGGTTACCCTACCTTTCTTGATGGGGGAGCCTTGCATCCACTGCACATGCGAGAGGTCCGATTTCATCTCGGAACAATGCTCGGGCTGATGATAAAAATGATTGAGCGGGATCTCCGTGCTGCAAAAGTCACTCTTCAAAGCGGACGGGACACAAGCGTGTAAATAATGATTGCGCTGGCTCGACAGCCAAACGTGCTCCAGGCACGGCGGATGATGGTGAAGAGGTTGGGCTTCGCAGTGTCCGTAGCCCGGACCGTCGCCGGCGTACACGCAGTCTTCTCCGCCGCCCTGAATTGTGTAGTCGCCAACCATAGAGTGATACATCTCGGAAATGTCTGCTATGCGGCGAGTCATCCTAGAAAGAGCGAAACACGGATCAAGTATGTCAGCAACGAATATGAGAAAAAAACAACAACAATGGCACTCATAAGAACATTCAACAGAACATAACATTAAACATAGAGGAGGATAGGATCAGAATCAAAATCTGCATCAAGCCTCAAAAACCAACCACCCCCCCTAAAAAAAATAGCATGGGTTAGGATCAGGTTCAAAATCTGCATCACGCCTCAAAAACCAAGGCCAAAAAAATGGCGTAGAAGATTCCAACCTACCAGAGCAAAGGTTTGAAGGTTTGTGTCCTCAAACGTCCAGCAACGTCACAGGCCACAGCAAGTAACTGCTCATACGCTTGCCACTGCCGCTGCCACCACCACCACCACACGGCCGAATTGAGACGTAGAGCTTTATGACGACGTACAGCCCTAATCTCACACTCCACAAATCCTTGATGTGCCACAGACCATGTCACAGATTAAGACCTTTGGCAGGACTCCCTCCGATGCTAAATAGCCACTTGGAAATATTACAACGCAATATGAAACAAAGCAGACAACTAAGTCAACCTCATATTATCGAAGAAAGGAGACATGACATTTACGTAACTACGACAAGACGTTTACACAACTCCCATAACTTCCCTTTCAATGGCATCCGTGTCGGGCTGATTGATAGCGCCTGTCGCAATTTGGTCAAATGAATGTGGTTTTCCAGATAGCGCTGCTACTACGCGTGGGTGTGGGTTAATTTGACAAACGATTGAGCACATTTTGAAAATGGATCGCTCTTTTTGTCGATACTGTTAATGGCTGAACAAACGTGCCGTTATTTGGGGGGGGTACAAGAATTCATCCCATATATACCTTTGGCTCCAGACATTGAGGATTTACACTCGTGTTGTAGTGATCCACTCGCCTCACTTTGGCGATGTGAGGGTGAATGCTTGTTGAGTTCTGCATGTGCCTTGGCAATCAATCCAGTGTGTCGCTCACCTTTCACCCCAACTAGGTAGAAATACACTCCAGCACTCTGTGACCCTGAGCAGGATAAGTGGTGGTGGTGGTGGTGGTGGTGGGGGGGGTGGGGGGGTGGATGGATGGATGGATGGATGGATGGATGGATGGATGGATGGATGGATGGATGGATGGATGGACGGACGGACGTCAATAAGAAAGTCTCTCAAGGGAAAATTTAACCAATTTGAAATCAAATGACAAATCATAAACAAGTCCTTCTCTTTTGTCTGAATTGCTCGTCATCATACCGTCAGGCCCTGTTCTGAGGAGCAAGCCGTTTTTAGTGCGGTTTCTTGACAAGCAAATGAGAAATTTTACAACCCGCAATATATATGGACCCGTCTCATAAACAAGCACTGCAGTCAAGCTAGGAAGCAAGCTAATGCTAGCGCTAACGAATGCATTTCACACAGTATTGTGTTCCCCAAGAATAAACCCGCACCTTCGATGCAATTCATCGGATACAACCACTCAAAATACATCCAGAAAAAGTGAAAACATAGAGCGAGCGCACAGCTCCGAAATCAGCAGAAAGACTCACGCTAACGAGGGCATCATAGACACACAATAATGTGAAAGTGAAATGCAGTTGATTATTTTGGTGTCATCTCAAGCTTACCACTTTACTGTGTCCGTCCGTCGTTTCCATTGGAACTGAACTCTCAATGAAACGATGTCTTTTGGCGAATCTTTTCAGAAACACTCGTCCTCGAAGTGCCAACGAGCAAGACCTGAAAAATGAAATTAACCAGGCTCTCCTTCGAGGTTCTGATGCTGAGGGACGGTGTCATGAATTGTGGGCATTCATGCATCCACCAACTGAACATTTCTCCACTTCGGCATCATCCTGCAGTTGTGTCAAATTGGAGTAAAAGATGGCGGACTTAACAAAATGTTTGGCCGCACCTGTTAGCTTGTTTGCCAATGCCGCCCAAACACAGTGACGTCATAGGTAAACATAGGTCATAGAAAATGGATACAACCGATACAACGGTGTCAAAAATATCCTCCCAATAGATGATAAAAACCTCTCAGATTAAACTATTATACAATCCTGGAGTACAATAAAATGTATTTGAAAGGTAAAAAAAAAGTGCCTTTTCCGAGATATGCCTTCTGCGATTTCAATTATTTATTTTTTATGCTTCGGTTGTTTCGCCAAAATCTATGACAATTTGGAGGTCTATGTAACACACGGCAAACCTAGTAGGAAGTCTGCCATTTTGAAGAGTTTTTCCAATCCAGCATCGTCCTCACGCCAAAAGCCGCTGTAACCTGAGCCACGTGACCACATCTTGTCAAAATTTCACACAGTCTAGGGCTGAAGACATCCACAAACGTATTTTTCATCATAATGCTAATACTATAACTTGTATAACTTCTTGTTTTGTAAAATTAAAGAGGGTTTCCTCAGTTCTTTAGTCATGTGATAGTATTATCAAACAAGGCAACTCTTGCATTGAGATTTTGTATTTCTCCTTTTCAATATCTTTTTTGCTTTTGGGAGGCCGTCATTTGTCATCGAGTGGTTATGACAGTATCCAACATCTGAATTTGGTTTGTTTACTACTCGTTTGTCAAAATACTCTTGTTGATTGGGTGAAACGTTTAATTATGCATTTTTCATTTTCAAAGAATCATCGGTGCCTGTAATAACTGGAAGACAAATATAACAATGAAAAAAAGATCTGCTTTTTTTTGTTGTTGCGCCAGGATGATGATTGATCATTAACAATGCTTTCTTTCATTGGCAAAATCTTTTCAAATTCATTTTAGCGTCCCCCAAAAATTCTAATATGTGTGACTGGTTGGCAAGTAGTTGTAATTAACTAGCAACAGCTGGTATGAGGCAGGCCATTTGAGGCAAATCTGAGTGCAAAGAAGGCTTGATACCAGTTTAACTTTTCAATGAGGTGATGTCCTTGACATGCACTAATCTTGTTTGGAGTTTAAATAGCTTCCGTGTATGGTCAAGTGTTTATCAGACAGAGGAGCACCTATCAATAACTGAAACAATCTGTTGTCTGGGTGGATAGTATTAATGGAAAAACTATACACACGCGCACGCATGCGCACACGCACACACACGAAACAAAAGTCTGTTTAAAATGTGCACGAAACAAATTCACAAGTTTTTTTGTTTTTTTAACCCTAAGTCTAGGCACAGTAAAGCTATGGTAATATCTCTCATTAAGCACACCTTGTCTTTTTTCAAACACAATTGAGAGGATTTTTGCAGAGACCACAGTAATGATGTTACTATGACTATGGTTTTGATATATGTATGCAAAATTTTCTCGACCAACCTATAGCTTTTTTTTCGTTTTGAAGCTACAATGTTGGTTTCAAATCAAAGTATTCACAGTAAACTTGTACTTGTTTATTAAACTGTTCAATTGTAATAATACCTTTAATTTCTGTCATACTACAAAAGTTTTTTAGTAAAGATGAAAGTGTACTTCAATTAAATCAGCACACTCACAAGTAAATAATATTTATAATACTCACCCAGGTGATTGTTCCGCCTTCTGTGGGGTGAATCTCTATCTAATTGAACATTGTTGGAAAAGCTGAATATGATCATTTCCCTGTCTAAAGCATGTTGATTATTCCCTAAAATGTCTCCAGCTTGTGAGCTGCTGAACTGTATTACACCCCTTTGATTCATTTAGCTTCAAATGAGAGAAAAAAACAAAACCCTGGTGTTTGAATTTGGAGCTACTATATTAAATAAAATGGGAATACTTGTCACCGATTAGTGATCACAACTGACTCAAACACACAAAACGCACCAAGTTCTGTATAACAAAAATTTATTCTGTCTTTCTACTCAGCATTAACAAAACAAATCACAAAAGATTGTATACTACTACTCCAGAAAAATGCAGACATAAAAGAGGAAGGTCGGGAAGCAAAATTTTCATGGGAGTGTGACTGTGCCTTGTGTGTGTGTGTGTGTGTGTGGGGGGGGGGTTCAAAAACACCGGCGTGTTGCTGATTCGCAAATGCTAAGCTCTGTGTACTCTAACACAAATGATGTGGCAACTATATAGCACTGAGATGATTGCAAAGTGGACTTACTTTTGAAGTGGCAGTGCGGCAGGCACACGGGAGAAAGGCGAAGGCCAACCTCACGGGGACAAGAAAATCGTGGGGAAAATTCTAGGTCGTTTGACTAGAAATAAAAATGGCTCCCTCCCTCCGGGTGTTCTCTGCTCAGGCGTGATGCCGCGTGTGGCCTTGCATACACACGAGTTGCCTCGGTGCTTAAAGGTTTCAGGAGATAGAGGACAAGGTTTTGCCTGCTTTAAGTAGACAAGCAGATACGCTTGAAGTTGACCGCTCCTGCCTCCCGTGTCAAGTGTTGTCTGCCCAGGCTTTTTTCTTTTCTTTTCTTTTTTTGAGGAAGGAACATTTCCCTCGTTGTAATTTCACAATGAATTGAATTCCTCAGAGCTGAATTCCTATTTGCTTTGGAGGATGTTGAGCCAAAGCAGACAGTGGAAAACCTCTCCCACGGATGCCAGAGTGGCAGGGATGTATGTGGCTGTGAGCATTGGAAGGAGCCAGGCCCTTCCAGTTGTTACACTCGTGTGAAATGGGTTGGCTTGGCCAAAGTGCGAGGATGAAAAGGGTCAACAATTTACATGCCCTATTCTCATCTTAACCGACACAAGGCATTAACAATGGCGGTGAACGGGAAGGAACAATGGGCGACTCTGCGTCTTAGAAATGACATCGTCTCGGAAGATTACCGGAGATTACTTCACATAAGCGTTTTTGTTGTTAAGCGCTTTGCTATGGGCGGGGTTATGTTCAGGAAAAAAAGAAATAAAAGTACGTCGTTTTAGCCGTCAAGTTGACTTCACACTTGGTCTCGCTTCAAGGTTTACGAGATTAGTTCTCCCATTTAAGGTCACGTGAATTCAAACTGGTTGAAACATGTTTTATTAGCCAATATGATTTGTTGGCGTTTAGATGTTAATTGTATGTTCATCTTTTGGTTACAGACAAAAGAATTTTCAGCTACCTCTCCACACGGCAGAAGTTGTCTATTTGACACACATTTAAGTGAAACACTTGTTTTGAGTGACTAAATAGTGCTCCATATACAATGTCATTGTTCTCTTGAATCATCCAAAACTAGCAAAGGTGACACATTTCATGGTTTACTCTTACTTCTTTAAAAAGTGACATTATCCTTTCACAATTAAAAGCTTTTCTAAACTTCTAAAACCACCCTCAGACAAATACAACATAAAAAAAGACATCTGTCAATATTTTCAAACTACACATAAAAAAATAAAACAATACCATTAACAAAATAACATTTTAAGAGGAGATGTACAAATTCCGTGGGGAGTAAAAGAATTTCATAGGAGGGGAGCGAGTCAACTTTGTCAAAAGAAGATTTAGTCAAACATGTCATGATCATTGTCGGATTCGGCAAAATACTTGACTTCCTTCTTTGCGCGGCCGGCGCGGCCCGGAGCGTTGGCGGCACCCTGGCTGTTGCTGTCGTTCTCGTCGTTGGACGGGGGATCGTGACACTTCTGTTTCCAATCACAGAAAAGACATCGGCGAAATTAGGCATTCTTCTTTTTGTTGTTGTTGTGAAAACCACAATCGGACAAATAGCACAGCTCATCGGCAAGCATGCGGAAGCCTGATAGATCAAATCCTGTCCCGTGCGTCTAAAACCGGCTGGATAAATGCGGTGAATCGAGAGCTTGGCCTTTCGACTGCTCCCCCGTTACCGCGACGGATCGCTTCAGTGTTGCCGTCACGAGAAAACAGGGCAAAAAACTGCAATAGATGAGGTTACGCTCACAAGGAAAAATCTGCACTCGTAATTCATAAATAAAACAAACAAATGAATCAATAAATAAGGAAATGAGAACAGGCAACCTGAAAACGATACCCGTTTCCCCATTGAGAAACTAGTAGAGAGCTCCAATCTCATGGTCAATGATGCGTACCACTTTTGCCATTTTCTTCACTGGACTATAATCGTCATCCCCAGAGCCAGACGGCATTCTCTTCGTTCCTCGAGCTTTACCTGCATAGAATTGAACAAATCCAATCAGCAGAAATGCTGCCATAATTGTGATCTAGGGTTTGCAATGTATTTGTGAGGACTTTAAATGAAATGGTTTACAGCCTTTCTCTTATATCTCATCCAAAATATTCCTTCATCACGGCATATACTACGTAGACAGCGGTCTTGTCAGAACTCAAATGAGTCGCCAACTGAGGATGGACGACTTTACCTGTACCTTTCGGAGATACTTTCTTGGACCCTGTGTCAGAGTCAGAATCCCAGAGTGCTTTATCAGCTTTCTTTGTTTTTTGTGTGGGTGTCTTCCTCGCTTTTGGAACCGCGCCAGATGATGTCTTGGACCCTTGACGAAGAGAAAAGCCTGGTCAAACTTGGAATCGGCTGGCAGAAGGCCAAAACTCAAAATAAGGTGCGGGAGGAAACATCAAATGACAGTAAACGCAAGCAACTCAAATTTGATAGAATGGACTTCAAGGGACTGGATTATGCCGGCCACTTGATAGTTAAACTCAGATGCAATAAATATTTGAGCACAAACACACTTTACCTTTTTTTGCTAGTGATTGGCTGTCAAACGCAGAGCTGCTTGAAATGGTGGAAAAACTGTTGTTGTCGACATCATCATCAGCATCATCATCATCATCATCATCATCAGCAGCAGCAGCTTTGGAACCCTCTAAAAGCATAGCAACCACTTCAAGAGATGGAGGAATAGTGGCTATGTTGACCCCCATGATACGGACAGCAAAGTTTGCACTCACCGCTGTCGTTGCCCTCGTCTGAGAAGACAGACTTAGAAGAGAATGTGCTGGCTGTCTCTTTGTTTTTAGCCACAGCCCCGGACCTAGACAAGTGGGATTATTAAAAGGTACGTCGTCAAAACGATTGTCATAAGCAAGAAGGGAAATAGAAGAGCAGCCAATAGTTCCGATGCCTAGTCTTACACGGTCTTCAGGTCTTTGTCGTAATCGTCGTCGTCGTCATCGCGGCCACTGTCACAGTTCTGGCTTTCCGAAGCATTGGGCATAGAAGTGGCCACAATGTCGTCGTCGTCGTCTTCATTCTCAGCCTCATCTTCTTCCTCTGAGAAGTCAAATGTGTATTTTGGCTTGGATGCTGACAAAATAAGCAGAGTATTGATTAGTAGTGCTCTTTTCCAAGTACTATACATACACACACATATACATAGATATCTATTGATGACGTGCATTTTAGGTAGCAAGAAAGACTGCCATTGAAATAAAGGCCAATAAATAATAGTTGATGCTAATTGATGACATGTGCATTTTAGGTGGCAAGAAAGACTGCCATTGAAAGAAGTGAAGCCTACCTGATGTCCTCTGAGACTTTGTCTCTCTTGGGATGATGACAGGCTGACTATTCTCCAGATCGCTGTCTGAATTAGATTCATCTTCGGACCAGGGATTTCTTTTTTTCACCTTCTTTACAGGACTCCCTTTAGGCCCTGGAGTTTTTCTCACTCTTGGAACTCCTGCAGGGGTAAACAAAGGGAAGAAAAAAACTTTTTTTTTTTGCCATACAAGTCATTTCTACGGAATAAAATACAAACTCTATGACCTGGTTCTTTCTTGTCCTTCTTCATACGTGGAGTCTTTTGTTTGACAAGAGGACTTTCGCCCGTTGTGGCATCTTGGCCCAAAAGCTCATCGTCACCCTCCAACTTCACGAGTGGCTCCGAGTCAAGCTGAAAAGGAAACAGGGCCTTTGTTTCCCACTCAAACTTTGACTTTCGCCTATGCCCAGCCAGCCCATATGCTGAGCCCATATGCTGAGCTCTTTTTCCTCAACATACTGCATGTTTCTTGCACATTAAAGGCAACGGCCTCACAAACGGGGAGCAATGTCAAGGGCGCTTCCTAATGGATCGTGACGTTACCTTCTTCTTTCTGCTCAATTTCTTGTTTGCTTCCGATTTCAGCGGCTGAGACGGAGGCTCCACCCTGCGGCCAAATGACGACGGCATGGTCTCCTCCAGATTCAGCTTCTTGGCTTTGGGTTTACCAACTTTACCTTTGACGAGTTTGACGGCTTTGCCTAAATTTTGCTCTTCTCGCTCAAGCGCCTCGAGTTTCTGACAAACACACAAAGGACAGTAAGAACTATTTGCCGCCAAACATCATGTTTGTTTCTTTTTTTCAGCCTCAAGAGGTAAATAATGAGGTGCAAAAACCCCAAACGCTTACATCTAATTCTGCTAGGAAAACGGCCAAGTCCTCCTTCCATAGATGCTCTGGAGATTTCTCCTTGAGATTCTCGAGCTCTCCGGTCTGCACAAAAGCCAGGAATAATAGGTGACTGACAAACAAATGAACCACTCAAGTTCCACTTGAGGTTAAAAGGCGGCTCCAATTTTTAAAGAACAGACAATAAACACAAACGTGCTTCACCTTACCTTCTGGTCTCTTTGTTTCAAGAGTTCCTCCACCTTCTCTTTGGTCAAGCACCATAGAGACATGTTGAGGATGTAATTAAAGTTTGGGTCTGACGACGTACCCGAGTGCAACGAGCCGTCACTCTCATTTCCGTTCTGATCGTCATCTTCTTGCGCCTGTGAGAGAGAGATCGCAACACAATGTCGTTTTTTGTTTTAGCTTAGGTGGCAAGAGCCAAGTTTACGGTATATACAGCTAAAGCTTGATTTGACACGACCAATCCGCTTTGGTTTGTTTTCTTCAGATGGTCGGTCGCGCGAGCTCCTCCACCCCTACAGACGCTATTAGAGATGCGGAGGACTGAGCTAAAGCGCATTTTCCCTTTCCAGTCGCTCTCTCTGGAATGAAGAGAGAGCGGGTGTGGGTCTGCAATTAAACCATGTAGTATGATGTTGGGTAGCCTCACTCCATCCAATATATCCATTTTCTTTTCAGAGGTCGAATATATAGTACATGTATTTGCCCAGGTAACCAAGCTCCCGACATAAGCCAAGTGTACCTTTTCTTGAGCCTTGCTCCAGGCAGCTACAGGATCAGACTCGTAGCCTTTCTGGACCAGCATGCGGATCAGCTCGCGCTTGGATTTGTTCTCTGTCGGGACACAAAATGGCCAAGATGAAGCGGATTGAACCTTTTCATCTTTTCATCTCTCTCACCAATTGAAATTTTCCCTTCGATCTTCTCCAGAACAAAACGAGCTTGATTGGACAGTTTGGCCGCTTCGGCTCCCAGGCTACCCATCGACCAGTCCTTTCGAAGTTTGTAGTAGTGGAGGCGCAACTCAAAGAACTCCTTGAGAATGTCTTGCACCGAATCGTATCGCTTCAGACAACCCATGTGGTCAAAGAGAACCTGCCGAAGGGGCGGGGGACAAAACAAAACAACACTCTCAGCGTCCACCTGTTCCAAGCGGAACCAACGCTTCGCTTCTTACTACCATTGAGTTGCAGGTGAGGCTGGACTGAAGCTTGAAGACTTTGTGGAGGCCGGCCGCCTCAGCCTGGGCTAGTTTTTCCTCAGGCATCCGAACCACAAACTTCACGGTGGAATCCGTATGGTACTCTTTGTAGTCGCTGATGAGCGACGGCGTTTTTTCCGTGCCCTGCAACATGGGCTCCAGCACGGATTCCTTGTAAGCCTGTCGTATGACAAAACCTTGACTCGCTTGGTTCTTCATTTTGGAAGGGCATCTCTTTGTACGCAGCTCAAACCTACCTGCGTCCACGTTCGCACAGGAAGTTCTGTGATCTCGATGGTGTTCTTGTCGAGGACCGACACCTCTCCGCTAACCAGGTACTGGTTGGGACCCAGTTCGTCAATCACCCCTTTGAAGTTTTTATACCTGGGAAGCTTTTAGGAAACGCATTTTAGGTGAAAATCAACAACAACTGGCTCTTGAGCTGTCGCCGTGTGTTTAAACGCCATGAAATAGCCAAGCGGCAACAGGTGAAGGGCAAAGTGTGTACTGGAATTGAAATCACAAGTCCAAACATTTTCTCTTGCCACTTTACCATTGGCAGCGGGTCTTGGTGGTTCAGCATCCGACCGATGTTGTTGACAATCTCTCGGGGGTCGTAGTTGGGAATCTTACACGCCCAACCTGTTCCGATGCCCTCGGCGCCGTTGACCAGCACCATGGGAATGATGGGAATGTACCACTCTGGCTCCACCTTCTGGTTGTCATCGTAAAGGAACTTCAGCAGGTTGGAGTCCACTGCTGGAAATAACAGCTTGGCAAGAGGACTGTAGGAAAGGATTTGTTCAATGTTAAACGAGGAGTCGGCTTCAAATGTTGTCCAAAAACCGTCATCCTTAGATCCTTTTAAATATGGTGCCTGCATGAGGGATTGAATAAATGTCTGTTACCAAGCAACTAGAAGTAGGAGTAAAGCCTAGACCAGTTGCAAGAAGAAGCTTTCGTCAGATTTTGCCTTCCTCACAAAACAGACTAATGGTAGGCTTCAACACTGCACATCCGATGATTGAAACTTCCAAAACAGGCAAACATTACGATGTGTACTATTATATAAAAAGAAACAATATTGAAGAGACACCACGTGAGCAAACGTGCGTGGAAACTCATTCAACTTTGCACATACATTGTGTTTGTGTGTAGTCAACGATCCACAAGCTGAGCCTTAATTGGAGCGCACGTACCAGTCGTACGTTGCCAATGAGCATCGACGGAACGGCTTTACCTGAGCATGGTGAAGATATAACGAGGGCTGGCTGCGTCTTTGCCTCCATTGATGCGAGTGCCAAATTGACCGAGGGGCTGCAGGATGTTCACGTTGTTACTGCCCACAAAGTTTTGAGCCAAGTTGACAATGGTCATCATGAGTGCTTGCTGAAAAAAAGAAAAATGGCAAACTAAGTGACAATGTGACCCAAATCACATCTAGTTCTTTATTTGCTCTGATGAGCAATTTCTGCCTGCTTGGCAAAACTACAGACAAGGTTTGACACTTTTTCCTTTGACAGTCTTTAACTTTGCATGATTTACAGTTGACAGTGAATGGTACCTCTCCATGATGATAAGCGGACATCTCTGCAACTGAACCAGCCAGCTGTGCAACTTTCACCTCCCTCTTGTCATTCCTTTTTAAGCAAGTGAAAAGCACTTTTCTTTGGCCAGGCTTTAAGCCTAAATGACAAAAAAGGGAGATAGTCACCTTACTTACAGCAGACAAAACAGGAGTCACCACATCAAAATGATAAAACCGTCAGAACGCAGAGCTACGGCGGCCATACAGATATTCACTTCCTGAACAATTGGGTTGTTGTTGTTTTTTTGAATTCCATAAGATTGTATATTTGTGAGGTGTTTTCACAAAGTCTGCACGGCCTGCAAAGATAAGGACGGCTGCAAGCGTAAACCTTCAACTCTGTGACTGAAATACTTGCAGTAGAACTTTGTAACGTTGACAGCTATACTGCGCGTGCCAAGAACCAGTACCAGAATAGGAAACGGGTTGTACAAACCATCGACCGAGGAAGGAATGGATCTCTCATTATCAGAGTTGGAGAACAGAATCAGCTCCTTGTTGATAAAGTCATTGTAGGACAGATGTCTGGCTTGCGTTCCATACAGGTATTGCTGAAATATCACGTGAATGATCAGAGGCTTAGACGAAGGTCAGAGTATTGCTGCGTTGTGTGCGTGCGCGCTTTGAAAAGAACTGCTCCAAACAGCTTCCCGTTTGGAAAAAATGATTCCAATTTCAGATACAGCCACATCAAAATGCTCCGAAACGGACGAAACCTTCTCGGCCCCAACATGTGTGTCAGTGGGATGGATTCAATTGATTGGTTACAAATCCATTTTGTAAAACTTTCAATTTGATGGAATTGACAAACCTCAGGGAGACCGTGAATTCTTCTTTGCCGTCTGTCCTCCATGAAGTTGGTGAGCCACTCCTTCCTGTCATCCGTTTTCTTCTTACTGAAGGCCTGAAGAAAATAACAAGCAGGAGATTTCATTTGTCTGGAGAATACTTTGAATTGAGTGTGGAAGCGCCACTGAGCAGGTTAGCTTGAACTCACTCACCAAGGTGATGGCAGCGTCATCCTCGGCGCCATTGTATCGGAAGGTGATACGATGCCTCTCCATTTCAGCAAAATATTCTTTAGCCTCTTTGCTTGTACTTGTACCCAAACCTACAACATAGTAAGTACATTGGCTCAAGAACAAGTCTGTCACATTTCAACGCAGGAAATGTTGTGCAAAGAGCAAACCTTTGTAGTACTTGACATGCCAGCTTTTATAGTTTTCTGTCTGTTTCTTCCACTCGTTAAACTCGGGAATGCTGTAAAAGGCCAGCTCTTGCTTATTCTTGGAAACCTGCGGAAAATACAATCATCAGCAATGGGAAGCGTAGAACCTGGGCTTTTGCTTTTGTGCCGCCGCGTTTGTTGTTTTGCTGCCAGTCATAGCATTTGAGACAATGACAGACAAGACGCACTCCTGCCTTACTTTGACAATGGGTGTGATAAATTCCTCCAGGAAGGTGTGTTTCAACAGGGACGGCCAATTGTGATGAAAGAAGTTGATGAGCAGACCTTTGATATGGGACCCGTCTTGATCCTAAGAGAGACGTGAAAGTGGGGAACTTGAACTGGAGTATACACACACTGCAAGCAAGCAAGCCAAGAGAGAGAAGCCAAGAGAAGAGGAGTGCAGTGCCACCTGGTCAGTCATGATCATGATCTTGCCATAACGCAGACTCCTCAGGGACTCTGGGTCTTCGTAGCTCTTCTTGTATTGGAGTCCAACAATTTTGATGATGTTATTGATTTCCGCATTTTCCATGATCTGTTGTGAATATCAAATGAATCAATTCATGGTAGCCCCTAAAGATCAGCCATCAGCAGGGACTTTGCAGCAGTTGCTGCTCTGGCACGAACAATGGGGCTTGACAGATATTTATACCCGCTAATGGGTGAACTTGAACTATGCATCGCGTACATACCTGTTTGTGGGTGGCTTCGCGTACATTGAGGATCTTCCCTCTCAGCGGAAATACACCGTAGCGATCGCGCCCAATGACTCCGAGTCCAGAAACGGCGAGAGATTTTGCCGAATCCCCCTCGGTGAGGATGAGAGTACATTCTGAGGAGTGTTTACCACCTTGAAGACGGACGGCGAGGAAAAGGAAAAGCGTCGACACACACACATGTCCGACGCACCATTAGGAATCCAGACAAGCATTGCTAAAGCAATTTGGCAGGCAGGCAGGCAGGCAGGCAGGCACCGACCGGCGTCGTTGGCGTCGTCCAGCTTGGGGATGCCTTTGATTTTGCTGTGCTTGACAGAGGAGCACTTCTTATTCAGCTGGGTCTGAGCTTTGAACTTGACCCAGTTGAGGATACTCTCAACAATGCCACAGTTGGTTGCCTGCGGATGACAGAGAACAGATCAGGTCAACCACGGCGGATGCTGAAAGCAATTTCAAGCGCCACTTACCGCCTTGATAAACTTTTCAGACAGAAGGCATTTGGAACCAAAGCTTTTTGTCTGGAGGGTCATGTTTTCTTTTGTCTGGGAGTCAAAGCTCGGATTCTCGATGAGCGCGTTGACAAAAACCCAAACGTGGTTCTTGACCTGCAGAAAGATTCTATGTCAATGAGGGTTCCTCACGCCATTTGAAAGGGTTCTTTTCAAAATCACCTGGAAAGGTTTGACAGACACCCCTGCCTTGTTTTTTTTCTTCACCACGTCAATCAGCTTGGACACGATTTGATCCACCACGTAGTCAACGTGCCGACCGCCCTGGACAAAAACACCGGTGACAAAAGTGTTGAACATTCATCCAAGAAGTGTGTGTGTGTGTGTGTATGAAAGAATGGCCCCAGATCAATGCACGCGACTACTTTCTCCACACCTTGGTGGTGGCGATGCTGTTGACAAAGCTGATTTGTTGGAATCCTTTCTCGCTCATTGCGAGGCACACTTCCCATCGCTCGTTGACGCTTTCATGCACCACCTTCAGGGCTACACCCGTTTCGTCCAGTTTGTCTTTTACGTACAGATCCACGTAGCTGCGGAAGCCATTAACCTTGACAGAGAGGGGAGGAAAAAAAAGGCACATCCAATTTGCTCATTTTGCTGCTTGAAAAAAAAAAAAAAAAATCATTCTGTCAGATGACAAAAAGATCATTTCTTGTTAAATGTGGTGATTATACACATAGTGGCTACAGTCCACACCTATGTCGCATATAGAATCTTTTTCCAAGTGTAATAGTGGGATTGCTGTGGTGGATAGAATAGGGACACTGAACAAAGTAACCTTGGAAGTTTTGGATGAAACTTGGACAAATTCTCCACTATTTCCTTTTCCAACTTGTAGATCCAAGCCACCTCTCAGCAGCTTGTATATATATTAGATTGATTGGCAAGCAAATGTGCAGGTCAATTTGACTTACAGGTAATTTTTTCCCATTCAGCGTGACTTTAACACCTTTGCAGGAGCCGGCAATATCATATGCTCTGCGTGTAAGAAGAGCTACGGTATCCCTGTCTAGTTTGTCCATTTTAAACTTGGATAGGTCTGGCTGGAAAGCCACACAGGTGAAATCGTCTCCATCGAAGAACTTGATCTTGGGTTCTGAAGTCTTGCTCATGTTGTTCTGCCAAGTCTGACACATGGGAACAGTGCAAAAAGCAATGTTTTTTTTGTTTTGGTTTTCTGCTTGATGTGCAGAAGCTACTGTATATTGATATCATAGTTTGTGTATGTACAGGATATTTTCCCCACCTGTTTGAAACTGTGTCTGTACTCCTTGCAAGCAGTTTCCACAGTGAATTTAGTACTGAAAATATTGCAAAGTTTGGCACCATAGCCGTTCCTCCCACCTGGGAGCAAACACACACACAATGATATGCAACGAGTGGAGGAGGCTGAACCATTGAATGACAACTGCTAGTGAATGATGTGGAAATGACTTTTGCTGTGAAAGTTACAGTATTATTGTACATAGATTATGATTATTATGTTGCCTGAACAACCTTTGACTCATTTGCAGATTTGGTTTTGGCCTTGTGCCTCTACTCACCCGTGACCTTTTTTTCATCATCATCATAGTTGCTGGAGGTGAGCAGGTGACCAAAAATGAGAGCCGGGACATACATTTTCTCGTCTTTGTGCTCCACCACTGGTATTCCTTTACCATTGTTCCATACAGAGATAGTGTTGGATTCACTGGTGGAAGCGGATTAGAAGATTCACGAGTGCAAGATAGCGCGGAATAAAAATGTTCACGACTTTTAAACTGTGTGAATTTTAAAAAAAACACTTCATGAACTTTTTCGCACTTACGGGTCAATGTTGATCTTGATGGAACTCATGTTTTTATCCCTCTGTTTATTATCTGCTGCATTGACTGGATAGGAAGAAAGCGGTATGCTATTTTATCAGGCTGTGTGCTCACAAAGACACAAGTCTGTGACAAATAACGTCTCTAAAAGATTCATTCTTTGAAAACAATTTGCAGTTTAAAGGGACAGTAAAACGAGCCCAACAGTGGCATTCACGCCACCGTTCAAACGTTTGGGGTCACTTCCAATTGTCCTTATTTCTAAAACAAAATGACAATTTTTTCAAATTTCCAATCACGTCATTGAATGGGAAATCAATTCTTACCAAGAATCTCGTCAAAAATTTTATATAGTCCAGGTACATAGGTTATTTCCCTCTGGTTTAGTCCAACATCTTCATCAAACACCCACAGTAGCTGAGAGAGAGAGAGAGAGAGACAAAGAACGGCTCATGTATGAAAATGCATTGTTAAAGGAGCCACCTGAGCCATTTTCAGCGGGGAAAAAATGACAACGAATCGCATGCATGCTGTGGACGCCAGGTGAGCCGTGATTGGTTGGTACCCGACAGCAAGTGACAAAATGATTCAATTTGGGCCGTGGGTTTTTGGTTTGCCTGTTGTTTTGTGGCGCAAATAACTTGTACGAAATGATGCCCAGGGCATGTACACAAGGCCGTTTTGTTCACGCGTCATTAACGGGACTTACCTGTGTGATGGGCTCCACGGAGCCAATGTACGTGTCGGGTCGAAGAAGAATGTGTTCAAGCTGGGTCTTCTTTTGGTATACTCTCTCGACGGACAGCTTGGACCCAATCTTATCGTTCTTGAGCCCCTCCATCTTTCCATTTGCTGCCTCCTGAAAAGATTGAGAAAAAGGTGGAAGGAAGGAAGGAAGGACTTAATATGAATTTCATGTTGGTTTTGATATGAATAGTTGTGTGTGGTGCTAAATCATAAATGAATCATAAAATATTGTATTATATTACTTTTTTTAAAGAGACATATTTAAGCATGTTTCTAATTGAATCTTAAGATAGGACAAAGCTTTACAGTTCTGACATAGGAGATGAAATGAATTTCATTTTATGCTCAGTTGTGTTCTACATTTGGAGACTAATTCATCACTCAAGAGTGAGTTGGACGGGGGGAAGACTCACGGTAGGTAACAAAAGGTTGGAAAACATTGCAGTCATGTATAACTACGTCATACAATTTTACCTATAGTTTAAGTAGGAAAGGCACGTATGTTGACGTGATTTCAAAGAAAAATCCATTCATTCCCTATTGTCTTTTATTAGATGCTAGTGATGTGTTGTGGATGGATCTTCGCTGGAAATACATTTTCAGTTGTTAATTTCAGCGAAGACACAACTGGCCTAGTGTTGTCTAACCCATAAACTGAGATTCGACACTGATGCGTTTGCAAGCTGATTTACTGGAACAACATAGATCATGTATACAATGTATTTGAAAGAAATCGTTTTCGGGCGGAAGGGCGACTTATTTACCATCCAGGTAGGCGTCCCATCGCTCCCTGGTGCGCCGTAGGACATCTTCCTTTGTGATCCTCAAACTGAATGCTCCTGCTGCTGCTGCTAGTCTTCAATGTACAGTAAGTGAGTGGTATTACAAAACACGTAGGTCTCAATACTTGCAAGTCCTCGAAAGGTAATTAAGTCCCATGTTGTCGTTTCATTCAGTTGGAAGGGATACAAACATCCTAAACCTGCAGAATCGTGCGTCTGCTATTGTTAGGAAACTCAGCCATCCGAGGCCTACGTTTCCAACAAAGATGCTAACAGTAAAAATAAGAACAAAGACAACAGCAAAACATAAAATAGGATTACCGTTAGGATAGCAAAACAAGGGTCGCGAAAATAAAACGATAACGACGACTGACTCAAATGGCCACGCAATATATTTCCAGATAAAAACGATTATTTGCTAAATGCAGCATTGAGCGCCCGCACGCCCGCCCGCTTCCGTCATTTGGGAGCCAGTCGACCAATCAGAATGAAGGAAGAGCAACCAATCAGCAGCGTTCTTCAAATAAACGATGCAATTCATTCATGCCTGTGAGTGACCAAGGCTAAACGAAACACGGCACACATACGCGGAGGGAGAAGTTATCCAATCATATTTATTAACACCATTTCTTACATTATGTTACGAGCCGTAACCGTAAGTCATGCCGTGATTAGCAGCGGTACAGCTATGGCATAGCTACGGCATAGATGCAAGTACCGGCCAGCCATTCGTTGCCATTGACCTTGTCAGCATTGTCGATGATCAAATTCGGCTCTGCGTCAGAAGACTCGGAAAATATATTTCAAAAAATAAAACTCATATAATACTCATGAAATACTTGTCATGCGTTTTGAAGGCGAATGATCAATTCAAACGGAGACTCTTCTGTCTCCTTCAGACTTTGTCTGAACAGCTGAGCGTGCTGCCATGAGACATTCCCTTCCCCACTGCTGAGCTGTGCAGTGACAGTAAACTGAGAGGAACCGTTAAGACACTGGAAGGACTGCATGCTCCCATCTGAAAGTTTCAATGGAAGGGAAAATCAAGTCACATTGCCGTCTAACATTTCATCAAGTTCTCTCTATCTTATGCATACCTCCAGAAAAGTCGGTCGTCGTCGTGCCCGATTGCAAGAGCCAGCTGACGTTCCCAAAATTGAATGTTTGGCTGCTGGCCCTGATTGAGACCGACTTTACTGTTAATTTGGATGGAGCAAAGTCAAATTTCCAGCTTATCTGTCCTACAGGGGAGCCTTCCATTCGAGCAATATATACCTGCAGAAATCAAGCATTTCTTAGTAGAAGTTAATCAACAGTTATGTGTGCGTATTTGACTGTCATTTGTGGCAAAAGTCCTTATTTCATGGGGTCATTGTGTGAGGTCACTGTACGAGTGCTTCAATTTACGAATGAAAGCAGTCAACATACCATGTGCCAGTCATTTTCCAGCTTCCTAAAGACAGACTCCTTCCGCCACACACATTGATCCCAGCAGTGGATGATCTCAAAGTCATTAGAGATGCGACAGTATTGGTCTTTAGCGGCATTGTACGACACGTGGATTAACTTGTCTCTCCTTTCTTTCTCGGTGGGCGTGAACACATAAGCGGCACCCTAAATGCACAGACATAATTGTTGACATAAGAGTGAGACTTTTTTTGCTTCATTTCAGTACCTGTTTGATATTCCCTGAATCTGCATGTCCCGTTTCTCCCCTGGCTATCCTCCAGCCAAGAGACCCGGAGACGCGTCCTCCCAGTTCGCCTTGTCTCGCTGTTTTGGGGGAAATAAATTCCACAAGCTCGACAAGTAAGCGTCGCGTCAATTCTAATTTCCTGTCCGTACCGAGGGATCGCTGTCTCTGTAGTAGGAAGGTCACATTCAAATGGTTTGACGTTACCATGGATACGGCACAGAGAAATGGCCAAGACGGACGGGGAAGAAGAAAAAACATCTTACCAAGGCGTTGAGCCCAATTATGGTGTGCAGCAGCCAAGTCTCCTCAACATTGGTCCTTCTTGACAAAACCTCTGAATGCTTGCAGGAATACCTCCACGTCACATCAACCACCTGCGACACACAACAATTGGTGCTCGGGGGGTACTTATTTGCTCCATGGACTCATTTCCGTTTTTCCGCAATGCCAAATGACTTTGGACTTGTATACCTCGGACTCGTCAGCAGCAGTCACGGGCTGACAAACGACTCGTTCACAATGTTGTTCGTAGCGATCGAATAGCAAGAGTGCAACATACCTGGTCTCGTGAGAAAGCCAGAATATAGGCCAGTTTCTTCCCCCAGCCGACCTCATAGAGTAAAGGTTGATCACAGACGTTCTCACACGAGTCACAGTGCAGCCAACGTCTCTGTGACACCGAGTAAACCTCTGTCCATACGTGATCTGAGAGAAGAGAGCCTTCATATGTCATTTTACTGGCAGAAAATGTTCTGTTGCAATCACCGCTGCGCAGTTGGATGCGTGGTTCGTTCTTGACGATGTGAAGTACTTTTCATCCAAAAACTCGCGCAGACCTTTGTGGTGAGACAGCTCTTAACTGCTGGCAGGCAGGCAGGCAGGCAGGCAAGCCAATCTCGTACTGGTACCACTCTTTTACTGGGAAGTTTTAACACCTGCAGATTGTGGCCGCCATTTACATAAGCAGGGACACTGCTGGTGATGTGTTCCTTTCCGTGCCATTTCCTAATTTCGACTGGCTCGTACCTTTTGAGACCGCTGATGTAGGGGACTACGTGACGTGTACTTGAAATGATTTGGGTTCAGCTCAAGTTTGGCAAACACTGCTCTAGGCAATGGACATATTCAGAAAGCCAAGTGTACAATCGAGCTGGTGTCCACTCAACATACCTGTGCTGTCCCAGATGTACCTGGCTTCAAGGGAGAGAGCTCTGCAACACAGGGTAAAACAGTTGGCCCACTCCCCACAGCGCCCTCTCCTGGTTTGGAGAAGCTTCTCCGGGTTGTTATAGCTTGTGTTGATCGAGAGAAAATTCAAGGCAAATTAGCACAGTATGTATGGACGGACGAACGTAATGTAGTAGAAAGGAGCGGAACAGACCGAGGGAATCTGGTGCTTAACTGGCACCTCTGACAGTAGTGGTTCTCCACTCTCTGGGCTCCCCAGCGTAGATCGTCACCGGTAGGACTGAGCGAGCCCCTATTCTGGGTCGGGCCTCCGCAACTGCTGCAGGGCAAACAGTCGACCCAGGAGAAGAATTGGGATTTGAACCAGCGAAGCAACTCCAGCACCACCAAGTCGTCTTTTTCTAGTTTACATTCTGCAAAAATGCCATCCAGGTCCAGCGCTTGCCAGTATTTCACAAAGCTTTATGCCATACTCTCTTCATTTGTTTATTTGTACCTGTTTCAGCCTCTTGAGCTAACTTCAGCTTCTGATCAGCAGCCAAAGATAGCTGCGCGTAAGGAATGTAGCTCCTGGCTTTCTGCTGAATCTCGGGCTTTTCGTAGAGCAGCACATGTTGGAAGTTAGACTGAAGAGTCACAAAGAAGTTCTTTCTGCTCACCTGCCAAGCCAATAGACATCATATGATAACAATAGTGAATGAGTGAATCTACCACATAAAACGAGGCAATGCTTTGAAATTGTGAAATGTATGCAATGGCTAAAAACTACAAAAGAAACTTTTTTTTTCATCCGTAATCAAGCAGCCCTACTCCAACTATTTTTTTCCTTTGATTGATGGGTGTCGACATATTACCGTGAGTAATGGTCGTACAGGAAGTGATGAGACTTCTTGGCTCGCTGCCGGAAGGTGCCGATGTTGCCCTCCAATCAGTCTCTGGTCTCTTTGAGCAGCTATAGACTCCCTAATTACCTTCAGTTGGTCCAATGAGGAAGAGTTTGGGAATACCAAGTGTGTGTCAGCCTGAAATTTAAAAAGAAGTCCCCATCCTTAGTCATTGCCAACAGTTCCTCATTAAGAAGCAGTAAAACACTTCACCTCCTCAAAGCCCATCTCGAAGAGGCATTCCACCGCACCGATGATTGGCAGGAGCTTCGTAGAAAAAGTCGGATTGCCTATACGGATTGATCTGTATTTTTCCACAGTGGGGTTCCTGGTGAGAAAGATATTTAGTCACCCCTTTGGCCAAAAGTTAGGATTGTAAATCGTCAACAAGACGAAACGTATGGGAGAATTCATGATTTCAGCCCATGGGTTGTGTAAACAAATCTATTCCATTTGACACAATAGCAACAATGAAACTCCTTCTCAGTACTGCGTACTCCCGAAGCACCCCCGACAGCCGTCCATCCAATCGTGGTTGGCTTTTGACAGGACAACTGAGAAACGGCCACGGCAAGCTACGTTCTTGCAGTCTGACGTCGGCATGTGTCCCACTACACAGGCACAGGCTATATAGGTAACAAGTCGAGAACTCAAAATCGGCCACGACATTTATCTATCTGCGACACGTCTGTCAGTCGTAAAGCAGACGCGGGACCTAAAATGACGTCACCAATCTGGACAGGACGGTTTTCCAACGACTGTACCCCAAAACGTACTCAAATTTGTGTGCACATTGGTCAGACAGAACATTATACATGTGGGGTTTTGTTTAGTATTTAAACTGCCAGGGTTAGGATGTAGATGTATTCATTTAGACGGAAGTTAGTAGTTTCCCCAATGACAAACTAGCCTAATGTGACATCGTTGGAGTTGAGTTAGATTCACAAGCATACCTTAAAATATTGTCGGCGTATGAAAGCAACAACTTGCATACATCAAAGAAGACTTCATTTGAATTGTTACACAATAACGTAAGCGCTGGTGTCAGAGCCATTGAGAGGTCTTGTTGAATTTGTTTCTGTGAAACACCGACTGAAGAAGCCCTGCCTGGCTTGTTTGCCGCAATCCAAATATAGCAGTCCATTTGACGCCTGAAAATTGTTGGGTCCCAAATATTAGTATTTACGGGTGTTGTTCTGATGAAACGAAGGAAAATTCATTTATAATGTTTCATTATAATACTTTGTGCGTTTTATTTTATTTGAAAATATTTTGTGTCTATTTTATGCGTTAACTTACGTATTGGCTGAATCTAGAACGACTCGGCTGTCGACTCGGGGGGACTGCTTTTGTTGATGACGTCAAGTCAGATGATTGGCTGGAAGACAGCACGGTGACTGTTTGAGATTGTGGTTGGTCCGTTTTGCGGAAATTCGGATTGTAGTTTCATTTTTGTATTTAGTGTAGCGTTAGGCCTCTTTGTGATGAGTAGCTTGAGTTGTAGCCGTTTTCTTGCTGTGACCTTTCTCTTGCTTTCACTGGCTTTCCCTTCTCTCTGACACTCTTTGTACATACGTAGGAGTTGATTCGAGTTAAGACTGCAAAGTCACACATGATCACACAGGCTCGGCAGAGGGAACAAGAGTAGAAAGCCTGGAGGTGGGGGCTTAGATCTGCAATCTTGCAGAGAAGGCAGCCAGCCTCCTGGTAATTACTATTAGCACCGGGACAAAATATACCAGCGAGCGCCGCTTGACAGTGTCTCTGGTCATGAGTTCCTGTGCAATTTGTGTGCCCACTCACGATTTGCAACCTCCACAGCCATGTCAAATTTCTTCATGTAGGAGGATTATAAGAATGGCTCTTGAATGTTATATGATCTATTATTCTACCGACAATGGGGGGGGGGGGGATTATTTTCATGATGAGATATTTGTCAGGACAGTATATCAACATCACAACAATCACAATACCCAAATGAAATGCCAGTGTCTTTCTGACGTCAAATCATACAAAGGACATCCAAGCAATGATTTATTCTTAGATGTTAATAAAAGTCACATCTCAAGCTGCAGCAATGGAGTCATTGTCCAACTCTTTGCTCCGTGGCTGCAATTAAATACAAAAGAGTGCTCATATTAAAACTATGATGGAGATCATCATATTCAAAGAACAATTAAATCTGTGCCCTCTTTTATTCAGTATTGTGCATTAGCCATAACAGCATAAACCATGTTCGCTTTGTTACAATATTACAATGGGAACCGGCAGATGGGGGGAAATTATTTGGTCACAAGTTTACTTTTTTTTCTTTTATGTCTTCAAATTAAATTAAATAATAATAAGTTGGGATTTGAGTATTTTGATGCCAAAGTAAATTGGATTTCCTCATGCTACAGCTGTACATGTCTAGAAAAAAGCGCATGGCTAAATATAACAGGCTATGATGTTATGGCTATTCCAACATATGTATTTGCTACTACCTTCACAAAGATGCGATGGGGGAGGAAACGTTTGAGGTTGCACGCATTGGTGGTACAGCGGGCCACAGTGATTCGGAGTTGAGGTAACATTTGGTAACCCGCAAGCAGTGGATAATAGTTATATAGCATCTGCTGTTTTGACCCAGGAAGTATACGGAGATGCACCTGCACACAAAAGAAGAAAAAAAAATGAGAGAAGATCAAGAGCGGAAGAGACACATTTGGGGACAGACAGCTCAATTCTGGCACCAGAACACTCAACACTGATTTACATTTTGTATGAGCCGTAAGACTCTGGAAGCGGCTTTTTCTCTCATTATTTTTGGCCCTTTCTTGAGTTTTTTCGTATTTATCACACAGTTTAGATCATCGTGCCAAGTTTAGCCAGGTCAACCCAAGGGAATGAAAGTTAATTCATCCGGCCATTCATCCATCCAGGCCCAAACCATGCCTTCAGTCATTTTCACTTGCCAGGGATTTGCCCAGTTCTTGTGTGAGAGCCAAGGCAATCATCATCATACCTGTTTCAATCCAGAAAACATGAAGGATTCAGATGGTTCAATAGCTATCTGCACGTCTTGTACCACAGCTGTTCTGTTCTCGATGTGGAAACAAACGGGGAGGGACTCTCGGACTCTTCCGAAGGGAGGGATATCTACGGCGATATGAAGACAGGCTGAAAAGAGTGACTCGTTCATTGATCCATTGGGTTGATTGTGAATCATTGACCTGCTTAACCCCCACAGTCCCTTAAAAATCAGCCCAACTCTATGTATACATAGGAGAGAATAATGAATGGCTGTGTGCCAGTATGGCTCAAAGTATACGAACCAGCATGGATGTAAAATGGGAGCGGCTCCAGAAAGGCAGGTGGCAGAGTGACCGTGGTGCTGATGAGAGGGCTCGCTGGGCTGGAGGAATGTCTGAAGAGAATTGCAATCAACAATTAAGAGCCTCAGTCCAAGTGAATGTTTTCATTTGATCACACCACAGCAAAAGCATTTCTCAATTGCTCTATGGATTGATTCAACAGGGTGGTGTGGTGTGGTGTGGTGTGGTGCGGGTGCATGGGCGTACCTTCTCCATGATATGACGTACTGTCCAGTTGCCACGGTGTTGTTATTGTCGGCCGGCGGTGGACTCCGAAGACAGAAACATTCGGTTGCGCACTCATCTTTCCGCAGAATGACTGAACGCAATAGCACAAAGTAAAAGCATGCCATTTCGTGGGAAGCAACTAATACACCAAAATGCCAGTACGTCATAGAAAAGAATGAACGTACCATCCTGTAACTGGAACTTATGCTGTTGTGCGTTTGTTACTCCCATATTCTGCAGGGATGAGGAAGCCAAGAGCAGAGGCCAGGGGGACGACGAGCGGATCTCTGTTAACATCAGAAAGGGAAGGTACGTTGTGACCTGCTCCAGGGGCTCAAACTGCAGACGACAAAATGGTTGGTGATTAGAACGGAATTCATTTTCCACTGTATCTAAATAAAGTGACATACCTTGGTGGAGAGAAAGTTGGCCGATACTTCAAATGGGACAAATGTCTCGATGGTGATGCTTACATCCTGCAAGGCGTAAAGCACAAGATGAAGGGACGACAGTGGTGCATTTATTAAAAAAAACAAAAACCTGGCTCTGTTACCTTCTGACATTTGCACTCTATCTGTTGTCCATCCACAATGACATCAATACTGTAAGCTATGTGGAACAGCAAGAGCCTGGGTCCAGTTGTCAAAGATGACACATATACACATCTGTCCAGCTAGAAACAAAAGTCAGACAGAAACTTCCAATCTGTATGATTGTTGAACTTGGTATATTCGTTGCATCATGAGACATCGTCGTGTATCTGGGAAAGTCACGCGGGGGTGAGCAGTAACTTCCAAAAGTCAAGTGTGAACCTTTTCGCCTGCTTTCAGATCCCCCAGAAGTATGTCAGGGAGCAGAGAAGGTGTGTTATCATCACAAGCGTTGGAGTTATCAAGCGTCACACGTGTAGTCTGAGTTAAATTGGCATCTTGGCCTAACCACAACACATGGAAATGTTTGTCAAAGTTCAGGTCAAATCAAGTGATTGAGTAGGATGAGCTGACCATGCAATGTTGTTATTCGTTTACCCGGTTTGAGTCCTGCAGTTAGTTTCACATCCTTGGCCACGCCCTCCTCCAGTGACTGGACAGTGCAGGAAATGCAGTACATTTCATTGGTGAGAGCAGGAGGCCGATGACTCAGGTCCACATGGATCTTTGGAACCCGAGACAGTATCCTGGAGAGCACGTGACATACAGTCTTGGAAATATCACAATTGATGAATTTGATGTGGACTTGAACCAGATTGATGATGTCACTCTCACATGGTACTTTGTAGGATGCTTATGCAATCCCAGTCCAGGTCTTCCTCCTGGTCAGGCCAAGATGATTTGTTAGACGGCGGCAAGAAGTCGTGGCTTGTGGCTGCGTCTCCTCCCGCCCCTCTCCATCTCAGAAACACGGAGCGACCGGTGGCGCTGCCGAGCATCACCTCCATACCCGTCATCTGATGGTGGTGGTGGTGGGGGGGGGGCAGAAAAGCAAGCAAGACAGACACGTGCTCAGACAAAAGGCTGCCTGCCTGCCTGCCAGGCTGCCTGCCGCCAACACGTGCTTGTACAGTACACGCGAGGAAACAATTGATCATTTGCACATGCCCATTTTGATGTATCGAGACTGCTAACAGCACGCATGGCTTTTTCTCACCTCCACCTTTTTGCCAACATCCTTGGTTTTTGCCACAAAGCTGAAATTGTAGCATTTGGTTTTCCCAGGCACAAGACTTTTGCACTCTTGACTGGAGCTCTCCAGAACACACCGCTGATTGTATTCCTACAAACACAAAGGAAAACTTTGAATCCAGGACATCTTACAGTTAGGAGAAACTCCAGTAGAATCTGTACAGTCTGGGAATATCAGGTCGGTCAACCAATGAATGAATTGCCGTTTGAATGACGGTGAACTCTTGGTGATCATATTTCTGGCGAAACGGCCGACGGCTGAGAGCGATTGCAGAGATTTTCTCTCCCGTACCTGATTGTTAAGGGTGACGGCCAGTTTGGTGAAGGACACGGGATGAGGACAGTCGGCCCGCACAAACACCTGCAGTCGGACCACTTCATCCACGTGGAAACTGGGAGAGCGGAATTTGGCTTTACATTGAACTAAGGCCAAAGAGAGGAGACGCTGAGTTGAGAGAAAAATCGGAGCGAATAAAGCAGCCATTTTAAAAGATGTGCAAACAAAGTATACATCCGCTAAAGTCTCGTGCAGAGACGGTAAGAATAGGGATCTATCTTGGAACCAATTGTCAGCGATAAACCAGGGATGGCTGCGTATAGCACCGCATTTGGACAGCAACAAAAGAATTGATTGTCGTGTCGCACTTTTAATGTGAAAAATCAACAGCAGTAAAGTTGTGATTTTTTTTTCCCTCATTTGACAATCTAGATACTTACTGAAAGGTATGTAGTCCTGCACATCAATTATGAATTCATTTGAGCCTGCAGAGGCCATGCATTGATTCCACAGTGACTGTGCTGCCTGAGCTGAAACGTGATCACATTGAGGCTCAGCATCAGGTGTCTTGTTCTAATGGAAACAAGATGGATGCTCAGTTTGCCCACAAGAATGGCCCAGAGTCAATTGTTGTATATGGTGCGTGTGTGAGACACACACACACACACACACACACACACACACACACACACACACACACACACACACACACACACACACACACACACACACACACACACACACACACACACACACACACACACACACACACACACACACACACACACACACACACACACACACACACACACACACACACACACACACACACACACACACACACACACACACACACACACACACACACACACACACACACACACACACACACACACACACACACACACACACACACACACACACACACACACACACACACACACACACACACACACACACACACACACACACACACACACACACACACACACACACACACACACACACACACACACACACACACACACACACACACACACACACACACACACACACACACACACACACACACACACACACACACACACACACACACACACACACACACACACACACACACACACACACACACACACACACACACACACACACACACACACACACACACACACACACACACCTTCAGAACTTGTGTGAAATTGTGCTCAATCCTCAATTTTTGCTCCTTCTTCAGTGTTGACGCTGAAACAGGAGACGACAAACATTCCCAGAGAAGAGATGCATATTTCGTATGGAATGAAATAAACTCAGCATAGTTGTTTCTTATAGGGTGCGCTTACCTCTGCCCAATAACTCCATGGAGAATACAATGTAATCTTTAACACTGGCCATCAGGTAGGCACAATGAAGTGCTGTGCTTAATATGGCCGTCTGGATTCCACACCAACGCTCTGTGCGATAGTCACACATCACGTAGTCCAACAGTCTAAAAAGACAAGCACATTGAGCTCACTTTCATCATTCAAATCCAATTCCCGCCGGCCGAGGAACATACTTGAGAGCTTTGGCGTAATCTTGAGCATGGTAGTACTCCTCTCCCATTTGTACCACTAAGAAAAAAACAATGCAAAACAAATGAAGTACAGCAAAAGTGGTATAATCGTGACGTTTCGATTCCTGTATTCAGTCGCAATCGTGACTCGTTCATAACGGTACAGCGGAAGCGTTGCAAATGGTACTTACTGAGATTACTTTTCATTCTTGGGCATTTGTACTTCTTAAACTGGGCAACCGCATTGCTGAGAAGCGTTATAATCAGCTCCTGCAAAGACCGCAGCGATGTCAAACAAAGTTCACGTCACCTCGGCGTGTACTTACAGAATGAAGGATATCCCTTTCTTGAAGCTGTAATGCCACAATTCCCTTCTTCTCTTTGTCCAAGTCAGGAGGATCGATACCTGAACGTGCAAACGCTGAATTAGAAAAGCATGCGTTCAAATTCATGATATTCTCCCTACCGGCAAAGTCGCAACTCAACTCGAGTAATTGAATATGCGCCTCACCATTCCCAATGTATGCGAGCCAGCGAGGTCAACAAATTGAGCACGCTGTTCCAATACTTTTGGAAGTGACTGTGCGACTGGCTTACTTTGGTGTCCCTGTCTCCATGGTCTCTGGCCATAGTAGTCCAGTCCTCCACTCAGTGGCTCCAAAGGGTCGGATGACGAATGCATGGCGCCGACCTACGACCAATCAAATCGGGTGATGGCTCCATTTTCAAGCCCGCACAGCCAGAAGCCAGTGAAATGGCTTGGGGTCAGAGTGGAAAATTCACCTGACTGAGTTGAAGCGCAAGTCTTTTTCTTTCCTGGCTGTAGTAGGCAGCCTGCTGGTAGTAGAAGCCAGGATTCTGTGTCTGGATAGGGGGCAGACCCATTTTGATTGCATCATCAAACAGCTCTCCAAAGCACTGGAACCTGAAAGGACACAGTTTTCCAATAAAGCAGTCACTATGATTGGCTGATTCATCAATGGGGACCACAGACGGTACATACTTTTCAAAAACTCTTCAATGTGTTTTCTACGCCTGATCCTATCTATGTTAGCTGGAGCCATTGGAATCATTTCAATGAATTCATAAATTGATAGGACTTCTGCCGTGCGCGTGGGCGTGTGCGACTCACTGTTTGGCCATCCACGCAGCATGTTCAAAAGCCAGTTCGGCACTACCAATCTTCTTCTTACAAAGGTCGATGTGCTTTCTGAACTGGGCAATTGCATCAAGTGGAGTGTTGTGCTGGAAACACAGGCGGCACACCTACAAAGGAAACAACAATTGGATGTTTGCTCCACAGCACCGCATTCAAACACAGCAGGCAGGAAAATGGAGCTGCCAACTTAGAGAAATTACTGACCATAATACTGATTCTCACTCACTCACTCACTCACTCACTCACTCACTCACTCACTCACTCACTCACTCACTCACTCACTCACTCACTCACTCACTCACTCACTCACTCACTCACCTTGTAATTAAGGAATCCAGCCAAAGTTTTGATCTCCAACATATTTGACTCGTGCGCTCGGAGCTCGTGGACAAGACTGTAGGCACTTCTGTAGTGCCTGCGAGCAAAGAGCAAACTCAAAGGTCGTCGTCAAATGCCTTTTACAAAAGACTCGCTTACTTTAAGGCATTCTGGGTGTCTTGCTTCAGCTCACTGAAGAAAGCGATTTTGAACTGGTGTCGTACAAATAGCAACTAGAAAAAGGAAGTCAAAAAGTGCACAAACTGAAACAAGAAGTCATGGCATCCCTGTTGAAATGACAGCTTTCGTTCAAAACATGACCTAATTCCAAACATTGTTATAGCCTCAAACTTGCCATTTTTATCCATACCTGATGTGTCGTCTTGTTGAGAAACTCCTTATGCGATTTAACTCGGCGGATTTCATTGTAATAGTACGTCTGAGCGTGTTCATAAAAGGCATTCTCCAACCTACCCATTCAGACAGAAATCATTTCAAAACAAAATTGACTGCAAATTGCCACTTTTCAACCAGCAATGTGACCAATGTTTTCGTTTCTTTTCTCCTTTTTTTGGGGGGGGGGGGGGACTAAGGATGGGACAAACCGCAGCACAAGGAGATCTCGCGGTATTGAACGGCCTAAGATTTTCCATCCTTGCACGGCACGAGATCTATTTTTGTTTTGGCTGTCACATGTCCGCTTTATTTCATTATTTCTATAATTCTCACCTTATAATGTAACCAACCAGGTGGTCAGTATGCGGCAGAACAAATAGACTCTTTCCGGAAAGATCACAGGCATGACAAATGGCTGCAGCTCTTTCAGATGCCACCAAGTCTTCTCCTATAAAAAAAAAAAGAAAGAAAATCAAAGTAACACAAACACAAAACATGGGGTTAAATGCAATAAACAGATGAAGAGACAAAGTCCATACCTGGAGGCAGAGGTGTTTTCTTTTGAATTAAAACAACAGCCACTTTTGTATTCCTGCTTTGGAGACTGGATCTAAAACACAAGAGCTGAGCTGAATTGTCAAATACTTTCCAAGGGCCTCTTCCCATTTCCTAAAACAAAATGTTGGAAATTCTACAAACAAATACTAGAGTGGCTACAACTACCGGAGGGAGACAAGCTCCTTTAGCACATATTTGGTCAATACCAATGACACCCATCAAATTAAACACCCGACAGTACAGTAATTATTGTTCTATTTGACTGTGTTTGCCAGGCTATATGAAGGCGAGCAAAACTCTCAAAGATTGTACCTTACAATCTCAACCTTTGTAGCACATTCAGATTGTTTCTCCTTCCACTGAGAGTCATCCCAATCCAATTCATAGAAGACAACAACCAGTGCCGGTACTTCGTTCAGGTGCTTGTTCATCCACGTCGTTTTCAGTATTCCTTTGGGAATGTACCACTCGTATGATGTACGCTGCAGGCAGGCAGGCGGGCAGGCGGGCAGGCAGGCAGGCAGGCAGGCAGGAAGGCAGGAAGGCAGGAAGGCAGGAAGGAGAACAACATCACATTGACGACGTCACAACTGTTTTATTTTTTTTTAATTATTATTTATGAGAAGACTCCGTGGCAGTATTTGCTTAAGAGTCGATGATAAGAATAAGCTTGTGAAATAACTTGATGGACAAACCTTGGTTCGACATTTGGGATATTCGTGGTCTCCAGGAAGGATTTTGAAAGAGATTGGTACCCTATCAGCTCGTCGGTTAGCGCTGAACACATCCCAAATGGCACGATGCACTGCATTATACACCACGTCCAAACCAGTGAGAGCTACAAAAGCCATCGGTCGGCAGCATAGTTCTGTGGGAAGCTCCCATTGCAGACCTGCCATTCTCAACTTTCAACAACGCCGTCGGAGACAACATGTAATGTTGGATGGTAATGTCAAAATACGATGACTCGGCCAATCGAGCGTCGCGATTACTATACGATCGGCGGCAGAGAAAAAAACAGTTTACAACCCGAATGACATTGTCTTCCAGGATCAATTCGACGGACAAACAAACCACTCGAGTGACTCACGGTCAGCAATTGGTTACATGGGAAAACCGTCGACCGGCCGGGTAGAACAATCTCAGTGATAGAACCGAAACATTTGATCGATCAAAACGTATTCTAGTAGGACTGATACGCTCGCTGTACGAGTCAAGAGGGACGTGGGTTGGGTGTGCTAGTTATTTTTTTGTTTGTTATTTTAACACCCCCCCCCCCTTCTTCTTTTTCTTACGTGGTTGGGAAAACAACGTTTTGTAGCATTACCGCCCCCATTTGGTTCGGAGTTAGACGTGATACGTGACCTCTGTCAAGCCACGATCTGTTGCCCCAGCGTGATCTGAAATGCGCATGCGCAGAAGGTCGCCATCTTGAATCGCTAATTACGGCATCTCCACTCATTTTGCCTGAGCAGTGGCGAGCCTTCGATTATGATGAGAGCGACACGAGAAGCGAGATGGTCGCTTGTTGTTTGGTTTTTGGATAAAAAAATTTGTTCGTGAATAAATGGGTAGTGTCGCAGTACTACTTCAATGAATAAAAACGTGGTGATCGGGGGTAACATGAGATAAGTACCTGTACAGTACTTCCTACTCCCGTTGAACTGCGTTGAAGAGAACCATTTATTATTGGCTTTGCATCTTCGATCCCCATATCCTTTCTTCGACGTGACACAACCAGTATCCCTCAAACCTCCACATGCTAAGTCCAAAGGTAGCACTGGCGTTGTCACGTCAGTATTTGTAGAGTGTCTAATCGAAGTTTTTCAGGGGGCAAAGTATTTAGTGTGGAGCTCCACAGTTGCTTTATAAAAGGACAGTCTTATGAAGCGGAGTTAGGGACTGACTAGCTTCTGGCTGCTCTGTAGTTGCAAGATTTGTAAGTAAAATCAGCAGTTGTAAAAGAACAAAAAAAGAACCTAGAAGCTACAAAGTGCATCGATATTAACCATGTATTTAGGCAAGTGACTTATTTTGTGGTGTTTGTTCTGTCTCGTGGCTCTCTGCCTAGTCTGCTGACCCAGTGTCATGGGTGGGAGTCTGGGTTGCCACCGCTCCATCCCCAAAGACCCCACTGATTTCAGCAACGGTAAGCACAAATTGAGCACGGCGTGTAACTTTGGAAGCATTCGGATGAACCAGGGTGGGAGTCTGGGTTGCCACCGCTCCGTCCCCCCCAAAGACCGCACTGATTTCAGCAACGGCAAGCCCAAATTCAGCACCGCGTATAACTTTGGAAGCATGCTGATGAACCAGGACCGTGTCGACATCAACACGGCTACTGAGGAGGAACTCATGACTCTTCCAGGCGTTAACCGCACTGTTGCCCGGAATATCGTCGGGTACCGCAACTGCATTGGTGGATATAAAAAAGTGGAAGATCTGGCACTTGTCGATGGAATAGGGGGAGCCAAACTGGAGGTGATCAAAGTGGAAATCTGGGTCTCCAGTCGAAGTTGGTCAAATCCTTGTCCTCACTGTGCCAAGACCTGTAACCGTCGTGTTCTGGCATGAACATGGACACAGCCGCCGCCCTTGGCTCACGAGTACCCGAGGCTTCCGGTGGAATAAGTCCATCAAACCCCTGTCCTCCCTCGACTGGAGCAGACTTTGTGTTCCGGTGTTACGTGTCGACTTGCTCCCATTAGTGTTGGCTCGTGAGTGAACAATTCGTTCAAAAGAACGCATTTTTTTCAGTGAACGAGAGTGAACAAATCACTTTACTTTTTTCAGTTCATATGACTTCAACCAGTAGGTATCGGTCATGCCCATTGAAGCTGGTGCCACCGAGCCGTAAAACAAAACGAAGAAAATGACCTAACTTCCCGTTCACGAACGAGTCGTGAATTCCATTTCCCGTCCACCAACGAACGAATCTGTGAGTGAACGAATCAGTGAGTGAGTGATTCGCATTTCCAGTTCATCGTGAGAACGGAACAGTGAGGGAACGAATCCTGACATTCCTGTTCGCGAAAGAGTCAATGGGTGTACTGCTTTTCCGTGCATCAACGGATCAGTCAGTGAATGTGTTGCGTCTCCTTGCGTGGAAGCAAGAATGTAGATTTACGATTTACTTATTGTAGGTTTTATATGACGGGTATGCATATATATGCCTAAATATTGTTATCCAATATATCGACTGCAGTTTCACATGAGATTGCTGGTTTGAGATGTACTTTTATGAATTATTTTAATAAACATTTATGTTATAACTTGTCTGGTGTTTTATTCCTTGTTTTTATATTGGCCAAACAAAACATAAAAATCAGACATTTGGTTAACTGGTTTATATGACAATATGTATGTATACGTGTTTTACGTTGTTATAGGAGTTGGTGTCCCCAAAATTAACAAATGTCGGCATAACGTTTTTTTTTTCAACCTTTTATTCAAACAGATTAGATATAATAACAGCATCAACTACAAGCCAACAAATACAAAATGAAAACATCAATGTCAGCATGACTTGTGTCGGGTGGCAATGGCATAGCGCCAATCCTGTCTGTCACTCATTCGTGAATCTTCGCGAACGACCAATCAGCAGCGAGTGATAGATGGAGGCGGGACTTTACGAGTCAGTGACGTAATTTCCCGTTCACGAACATGTCAATGACGCAACTTCCCGTTCACGACCAGGTGAGAGACCGTTGCCAACGGATCAGTGTGCAGGTGTTGTATTATAGAAAGAAATGTGTTAATTACCCGAGCCAATTATTATTATATATATAATAATTGGGGGGGGGTAGTTGTATTGTTGTTTCCACAGGATCTTGTTTAAAAAAAAAAAAAAAAAACGGTCAGTCTGTGTGTATGGGGATGGCAGATCAGATCAAGATTTCCTTAAGATAACAATAAAAATCATCTTAAAGTATAGAGATACAGACAAGGGAGGAAAAAAAAGGGCTGAAATGGGCGTCCAACCGGCAAAACTGCACAAACCTTTTGTTCTTTCAGTTTGTTTGCAGAGTTTTTCAGTTTGTTTGCAGAGATCCAAGATGTGCGGTATCTGGGCCATGTTCGGCAGCGACGAGTGCCTGTCAACTCAATGCGCCAACGCCATGAAGATAGCACACCGAGGCCCAGACGCCTTCCGCTTTGAGAATATCAATGGGCACGCCAACTGCTGCTTTGGCTTCCATCGGCTGGCCATTTTGGATCAGCTGAATGGCATGCAACCTCTGCACGTCAACAAACTGCCCTTTTTGTGGTTGTGTTACAATGGCGAGATTTACAACCACCTCACGGTAAGACCGTAGCAGATGTTTCTAGGAATATTTGAATCAATTCTACAATCTATTATTTTAGCTGAAGAAGCAATTTGAGTTTGACTGCCAGACCCAAGTGGACGGTGAGGTTCTGCTGCACCTGTACGAGCGATTCGGCATTCACAAGGCCGTGTCTCTCCTGGACGGCACCTTTGCTTTCGTTCTGTTGGACACTAGCCAGAGAAAAGTGTGCCTGGGAAGGGACACGTACGGCGTGCGCCCTTTGTTTCGACTCCTTACCCCCGACGGAATACTCGGAGTCAGCTCCGAGGCCAAAGGTAACGGCGGACGTGCGCTCGTCGTAGTTGTGGGTGCGAACTTGTTGCTTTTTCTCCCAGGCCTTACGGATGTGGTCCGCGCCATGGACACAGATGCCAAAGTCAGCCCCTTTCTGCCGGGTCATTTTGAAGTTTTTCATTTGAGCCTCAGTGGAAAGGTGAAATCCATTGAGCTGGAGCAGTTCCACAAATGCACCGAGGAGCCAGCTCACGCCATCTACGACACCGTGGGGAAACTGGGGGCAGGTAGCCGCCGCCGGCCTTCAGCGTCACCTTGCAAAAAGTCATGGTTGCCACGTCTTAGGTTTTGACCAAGACACCGTCAAGGACAACATCAGAAGGTTGTTTGAGAACGCGGTTCGGAAACGGCTCATGGCCACCAGGAGAATTGGTTGTCTTCTCTCGGGTAACCAACGACCGACTCAAATGTCTTCTTCTATTGATGGGATCTCAGAAAAGGATGATTTCCTGTGGTTCAGGGGGTCTGGATTCCAGTTTGGTTGCCGCTACCTTGGTGAAGCTGGCAAAAGAAGTGGGACTCGAGTATCCCATTCAAACATTTTCAATTGGCTCCGAAGACAGCCCGGACATCTTGGCGGCCCGTAAGGTCAGCGCACAGGGCGATTGCAAAGACGTTTTTATATTTGGACAGTGGCTTTGAGTCCAAAGTGTGACTTTTTTAGGTCACGGCTTACATTGGGAGCGAACACCACGAGGTGAACTTCACTGCCGAAGAAGGCATTCAGGCTGTGGAAAAAGTCATTGTAAGCCTCGAGACCTATGACGCAGCCACAGTGCGTGCCTCTGTTGGTGAGCGAAAACTCAAGCGCTGACGTGTCAATCCGTCTTTGGATGGGCAGGGCAGGGCAGGGCAGGGCAGGGCAGGGCAGGGCAGGGCTTCCCCATCTTTCGTGCTTAATTTCTGTACCTGTAGCCAACATGATTTTTTTTTTTTAATTTTTTTTTTTTTTACATTCAGGTTGTGACAATGCAGCTAATGTACTTCATAGGGCCTTGATGGTCCGCCGCACATTTGACAAAGATTCATTTTCGAGCAACAGTAGATAAAACGTTAAAGCCAGTAAGTTCGCAGAGTGACAGTAACAATGACTAATAATTCATTTTACATAATTAAACAGACACTGCAATAAAATCACAGTTTGGCATAGGTGTGCTTTTAAAGAGGGATAACGAGTCACTATTTAAGAGCTCTGGTGAAAGTAGCGAGTCGCGAAGACGAGGGGGGGGAGCAGCCGAAAGCTCTGTGCTTTTTCGAATTTAGGGTGGTTAGAATTGATTCATTCGGGACGGGAGCCGCGTTCATATCTGATTTGGACAGGTCCAAACTCACTCATACTTTTTGACTGTCTGTGACGTCATTCACCCCTGTAGGAATGTACTTGGTGTCTAAATACATTGGTGAGAAGACTGATAGTGTGGTGATCTTCTCTGGAGAAGGCTCCGATGAGCTCACACAAGGCTACAAGTATTTCCACAAGGCAAGCGCTCTTGCTTTTTAACGCATCGGTGTTTTAAACGTATTAGTTTGACCATATATGGTTAAGTAAAAACAGCATAAATATATTTGAGCTTTGAAGATACTGATGTCGGTAATATATCAAATTGAATATAGTACTTCTTGTGTAGGCTCCCAGCGCCAAAGAAGCAGCAGAAGAGAGCGTCCGCCTGCTGAAAGAACTCTACCTGTTTGACAGTCTGCGAGCGGATCGCACCACTTCTGCGCACGGGTAAGCTTTGGCTCGCGCCGGCGGTTGCTTGCCCGTTTCTTTTTGGCTTCCGTTCCTTTGTGTGCTTTCAGTTTGGAGCTCCGAGTGCCTTTCCTGGACCACAGCCTGACGGCGTATTACCTATCCCTGCCTGAGGAAATGAGAAATCCCAGGGTTGGTCGATTTGAGAAGAGAAAAAAAAAATTCAAACTGTTGACTACTTCAGCTATGCGATACTCGTCTGCAGCACGGCGTGGAGAAGTACCTTCTGCGGGACTCCTTCAGAGGTGTCAAATTGATCCCCGATGAGATTCTGTGGAGGAGGAAAGAAGCCTTCAGTGATGGTGTGATGTCCGTTAAGAAACCCTGGTATATCTTTCTTGAAGAGCACTTCGAGTGTATGGTATGTGCAAAGTTATGTGCACGTACATGATTGATCTATTTAGCAGAGTACAAGTAATTGTGGTTAATCTTTGGTCAAAGCCACATCTTGATTAAAAACGCATTACTAGCACTTTAAAACGAGTTCTCAAGTGCAGGGAAGTTTCAATACAGTGGTGTTAAAATATTCTAAAAAAATAGATCTATTTTTATTTCTAAATATGACCATTTTGTCTTTCGCGGGTGGATCTGGAAGGCATCTCCCGCAGAAAACGAGAGATCACTGGAAGTATCAAGCATGCAAAATACCAGGAAGAGATGAAGAAAAAAAAAAAAAAGACAAAATGTATATTTGAAAGTAGTATGCAGTTTCTGTAATCCACCTGGTGACATTTTAGTGTTGACAGATTGTGATGGAAGAGATGGTGGTGTTTGCTTGATCACTTTTATAGTGGAGTCTTGCCTTTTCACCACCACTTTGCGAGCATGAACTTCGCTGCTCCGTCAGTTCAAAAATGTGCATCCAAGAGCTACACGTTCCATGAATCATTCTTGTCCTGACAGGTGAGTGATGGTGAGATGGCCAACGCTCCCAAGCTCTTCCCTCACAACACTCCCTCCACCGTAGAGGCCTTCTACTACAGACGGCTGTTTAAAACCTCCTATCCTGGCCATGCTGACTTGCTCCCTCACTTCTGGATGCCACGTTGGATTGATCCCAACCACCCTTCCATCCACAAATTGCCCATTTACACACAAAAGTCCATGACCGAGAATGGCATCAGAATAGGCTAATTCTTGCTGCCGAAAAGAGTCACGGGCAAGTCGATCGGAGCCGTATTGTAGGAGGGGGGGAGGAGGGAATAAAATCAAATCAAATAAAATGCTCACACAGGATTGCGTGATGTTTGAATAGCAACTAACAATGGCCTCACCCGTTGTTAGGAACAGATGGAAACCAGGATCCAGTGACACACCCGAGGAATATTGCCCCGCTCTCATAATGTGCGCATCACTTTGCTCCCTAGCCTTAAGGTGCTCGATAAGAGGAATAACAAGTCCATTTTTGATGTCACAGATGGAAAGAAAGCGGGAAGAATGAAGAAAGCTCCATTCAAATCATTCCAAAGCCCGGGCTGGCCGGCAACCTTTCATCTGCTACTTCTCACCTGCTTTGGGTAATCAATCCATTTAGACACCGGTGTTTGATGGCCAGCAACCGCCCATCTACGGACGAGATCCATTGCGTACCAGGTCGGCTCACGGCAACCGGACCCTGGCCTCGGCGGCACGCCCACTCCACTTTGAGAAGCAGCCATCGGCAAAGTCTGCTTTATTGTCAAACTCTTGAGCAAGTAACATTTGTGTCAAAGCAGAAGTCAGCGAATGCAAAATAAGAAAATCAGAGGTGGTTGGCCGAAACAAATACACAGACGGACGGCATCTTTCACAATTGGTTTTTGCTTTGATTCCAATATTTATGTTCACTGGCAACAAATCGGTATTTGTATCCATACGGCCGCAGATGGTATGCCAGGTACTCCAGGGCATAGAGTCGAACGCCGTGAATGTAGTGAAAGGACACGGCAAAATCGGAACAGCACCCTGGACCCTGGAGGAGAAGAAATTCACAATTCAATGCATGCCAGTCAGTGTATGTACGGTGTTCTTACTTGAACGGCAGGGTAGTGCTCATAAACCAGGTGCCAAGGGGTCTTTTGGAACTGTCTGACCAAGTGAAGCTCTGGAGGGAAAGGATGGAAAGTTTGCCGGGCTTTCGCGTCTCTGGTGTCCAGCGGCTCCACCTTCATGGTCTCCATACACTTGCCCAGAGCCACGTCCTCGGTGGAAGAGAAGTGGGCGCACGCCCCGGTCCTGAAACCTCGGATATATCTCCTCAAGGCTTCCTTGCTGAGGACGTAGCCGGCGCCGCCGCTCATATAGCCTTGGCGGAGGAAAGGTGTAAACCTTCTTCCCAGGTAGAAAGGCTTCTCGGGATCCAGACCGGACAACATGTAGAGGAGATTCTCCACAATCACGTAGGTGTCGTCGTCCACTTTCAGGAACCATTCGGCGTTGTCCAGGTGCCGCCCGTAGATGTACTCAAAGGCGCCGACAGTCTTCCGATACAGGTTTTCTCGTCCCTCGCTGACGTTGAGTTTCACGGTGGGGAAGTCGCTCTGGACGGAGCTCATGTACAAGACCAGGTGGCAGCGCTTTGCCCACGTTTCCTTAACGTGCTTTGTCCGGGACTCCATCGTCTTGGGCCCGGTCATGATCCAACACAAGATACGGCTCGTTTGCCCAGATTGCGCTGTCCGACTCAGGTTGACGCCTGGGTGTAAAACGTAGTATCATGCACGTACCGCGTACAACCAAAGAATTTAATTTATGAAGGTATCCGTGGCAAAAAAAAACCAACCCAGACAAACATGAAACTTCTGCGCGAAGCCACAGAGTAACGATGAAGGGCCAGCTTTGGCCCTCCCTCACCCCTACAAGTCTATTTACTATCTAGAAAGAGAAAAGAATCTTTTCTCAAGAAACAAACAACCCAGAGCAGTGTCAGGTGTCCCTTTTCCAACTGCAAACAAACATTTGGAAAATGGCCACCTACCTTGTTGATGTCCTTGCCAAGCATCTGGTGTATGGCTCTTGGGAGGCCAATTTGAGTGGGGAACATAGCGCAGGGACAGAAATCCAATCATCAGTCCGGTGAAGAAGATTGAACGGGTCCTGAATTTCATTCTATTAGCGCTTCCTCAACTAAGCGGGCAGGTGCACAAACGGTGCTCTTGCCTTTTGACCGACCGGGTGTTTAGTTGAGCTCCCTCCCTCCCTCCCATCTGCTGCCAACGTACGGTCATCCCTAAGCCGCCACCTTGCCCCTTCCTCCTCCACCTGTGTTTGAGCACAGATGTGTATTGACACAACCTTCAGCTGCTTCTCCCTTTGGCGACGTTAAATCACTTCACAAACCTTTTTCATTTCTTCCATGGCAAAGGAAAATATGCTCTGCAATGCGAGCGGCCACGTCATTTCAGATAACCAACGTTGGTTCAGGAATGTCACTCTCTCACTCACCTTCAGCCAGCATCTGCTGAAATCAGGTGAGCATTGTCCACTGCAAAGGCCACAAGGTGGCAGAGCTGCTACAGAAAAGCTCCTTCTTTAACTGCGGAAAAAGAGGTATGGGAGAAGTTTCTGTCAAAAAAACATGATCCATTTCAGTCAACGTAGTCATTGAAATCTAGTGACAGATATTTGGAAGGGGGGGAAAGAAAAATAGCATTTACAATGTTTAATTGTTCTATATCATTTGGAGCTGCTGTCAAGAAAGGATACACGCCGAAACATGTCAGGTCATTCAACCTAACCAATTTGTCTGTGATAAAAGAACCAGTGAAATAATAATAAAGGATACAGTCGCATTGAATATATGGTGGTAAAACAGCATGACTCACGTTTGCTGCTTCACTTGCCTATCTATCCTCTCAGTGTCCTTGAGCCTGATGTGATGTCATTAGTGAGAGAGAAAGAAAGAAAGAAAGGCTTCTTTTCATTCCACCGAAGCATGCCGCTGGCTCAATTGTTCAGGCAGTGTGATTTGTGATGACAAAGCACCACTTGAATATGTTTCTCCAATAAAAGAAGATCAAAATAGGGAAGGTTTTGATTGACTTTAGTTCCACACGCTGACGTTTGGATGGCCAAATAAACAATGGTGAGCTCAGCGGAGGGGCCGTGTGACCAGATTACAGCTTTCGTGCCCATTCCATACAAACGCCATACTTTAGTATCTATTTGCCTTTATTGACGAGCCATCCGTCCCGCTGCCAATAGAAGCGCTTTTATGGCACGATGGGGAAAGGAAGGCCTCTTTTCAGATCCCGCTGACGCATGGAAGATCACCAATCTCGCTAATGAAGTAAGTGTCGTCGCGAGTTGAGAAGTGATGGGGGAATTCATACCTTGGTTTTGATTGGCTGCTTTTGGAACCTGCTGACGGAAAGAGAGCTTTTCTTAAATCGGGGATCGTAAAGGAGCTAGCTGCAAGCAGAATCACGGAATTAAAACAAGCTAGGTGTGTGTCCAAAGGGATCACAACCATGTTATTTGGACAAACAATGGAAAATAGCACATACTATGTGCGATGCTGGCTGGCGCCAGTATTTGTTGACTTGCTATAGATTCACGGCAAAAGTTTGGCACAGCTCTCGCTAATACTAAAAGGCCGAGGTGTCATCTTGGAATCAGTTCAAATGTGACGACATGTTAGAGGAATCTATTTACATTGGAAAGGTCAGCCTCAAGCAACAATTCCCGTCCTGGGTAAAATGCTTAACATAATCGCATGACGTGCTGGACCAAGCAAGCGTCAAGGCTATATGGTTGATTAGCGCCGGTCTTCGGCTGGATGACAGACAGACGCTGCACGCTTTAAGTGACGCAACTGGACTTTTTTCGGTTCAGGTCAAGACAGCAGTAACAGAAATACAATGGCAAAGAATGAGGTGCCTAGCAGCAGAGTGTGTGTGTGTGTGTGTGTGGGGGGGGGGGGGGGGGGGAGGCTCATATCTATCAGATTGAAGCGGAAATGGCTAAATTGCATCATCATCCAATTGATGACGTATTCCAACAAAAAAAGAGAACACTCCGACACAGTCCACTTAATGAATGTGTGGGAGGAGGAAAGATTATGCAGAGGCAGGCAGGGGAGTCCTTTGCATCCACAAATGCTGTCTGGCTGGCGTCAATATTTTACAGCCAGCTTTACCATGGTGGACATACAGCACAGTGGAGGTGCCTTGCGACTTCATCCCAAATATTGCAGAAAAAGTACAAATGGTCAAAAGAGCCCGCCATTTTTGGCATCTTGCCCCCCCCCGTCCCCATTTTGATTGTAACATGCAGCAAAGCTCCAGTCACGCTTTTAGTGCTCTGATCTGGACCAAAGCTCTTACACACAATTTTGGTTCATTCTGGTTCACTTAGCATGCGCAATGGCATTTTCAGCAGACACACAAAAACCTCTCGTGGAGAGAACATTTGCATCAAATGGCAAAAGTGCTAAAAAGTCTGTCATTGTCCTAATATATTCAAGTCTGAATCTTCAATTAAAAAACAAGTTTTGGTTGATTGTGACAACGACGAGGCTTTTATAAGAAGAACATGTTCTTCTATTCAATTAGTGTTGTTTTTGAAACCTATGTGACAAGTAAAAGGTACTTGATGTTTTTCGGAGCCATTAGAGAGCGGCGTGGCGTGGCGCGGCCATTAATGATGTACTTGTGAGATCTCAAAAAACACACACTGCTCTTCTCTGCTCTGGTCAAGGCACAAAAGATAGCAACGAGCTTTTCAGCCTCGGCGCCGATGTCGTCATTGTTCGGCACGGAAGTAAGAAGCACTCTGGTCCACAGAGATGTGGGTGGCGCTGAAGTCAAGTGCTGTTTGATTACGCACCGGTTCTTTTCAAACACTATGACAAACATTGCGCTGGGTCATTTGTTCCGCACGTGTGAAATTGAATGGTCCTTGCTTTGAGCCGCCCTCCCACAGGCTACTTTGTTGTCCTTTCAATTGTTTGAGCTCCAGCCTATTTGCTTCATTGTCTATGTTCAAACGGAGGCCGCGGCTCTCTTCAATACGCCGCAATCCAAGGTTGCCCGTCCTTTTCTTGCCCCATGGGGACAATAAAGAACATGTTGAGTGAAAAAGGGACCACGACAGCCAGCCAGCCAGCCAGCCAGATGATGGATCCCTTTAAAGATTTCTAATTGCCTAGAGATGCTTAGATCCAAATGAAACTTGTCTACCCAATGCAGAGGCTGCAAATCCTTTTCGATATTCTTTCAACGGCCCTGCTGCTGCTATTTCATGACTGAACCAAAAGCGGATTGGTGCAATTTGAGCTTTTCGTTGAGAAGTGAAAAAGATGCCCTCTATCATTGGGATGGAAGCCCACATAAAAGTGTCCTAATTCTGTGAGGGAATAAATTGTACTTTTAGGGCATTGCAAGTTCAATAGAGGTGTCTTTTCAATCCCCATACTGATTTACTTATCATAACCTTTGGCAGCAATGTTCAGAACGTTCATGCATCTTTTCAGGCTTTTCCTTCTGCTCATTGAACAATGATTGGGGTCAAATGTCTTTCTTTGCTCAGTGTTAAAGCACGCTACGCCTTACTTTAACCAGCAATCACATTGCCACAGCTTTGTGTCAGTAAAGGTTAGTTGAATACGATTGTATGACCAAATCGATCGATCGATATCGGTTTCCAGAGCACACCGACAGTGGTCACAAGCACAGGAAGCTTATGGCTGCCACGACGTGCAGGTAGGCGCTTGAGTGAGATGGAAAGCCTTGAAAATGGGAGTCCATTCCCCATCTGAGGTCAGGAAATCTCGCTCGCCTTCCGCTCCGATGTCAAATCATATACGTACGTACGCTACCGTAGGAGGGGAATTTGATCAAAGACAGCCAGGAAGAAAACAAAACACGTTTCCGTTTTACGCCCCTGCACCTTGGGATGTAATCAATCATATATCTAGCCATTCACGTGGGGGTCAATGTCTTCATTCCATTTTGCCGTGAGCGATAGATCTTATTGGTCCCGCTTGAAGCACAGAAATAAAATGCCTCATTATTGATCAAATCAAAGCACGCAGTGGGACTGATTCAATTTAGGCCAACACACGGTTAAGCCTAAAATGATCCATTTAGCCTCAACATGTGAAGTAAAGTTCATTTGCACTTGGTAAATGACACGATGAAGCTGGAAAGCGCCTTTTTCAATACAGTGTCAAGGGCGAAGCGTACCCCGGCTGGCCGATCAACTGGTGGCCCGGTGAGAACATAAACAAACGCACATTGGCCAACATTCAAAAAGAGCCTTTTGTTGCTAATGTCTGTCGGGTGTACGTTCTTCATTTTTCTCCATTCCGAGTGTATACGAAACCATCTTTTTCAAACAAAGCGGGAAATACTGAAAGCACGACATTGTCAATGCCATGTTTTATTCATCGTCAGATTGGCGAGTACATATCCTCTGAGATGAAACATTTGCTTAGCACATAGGTAAATAATACATAGCCATTGTTGATGGAATAAAGCCGCTTGAGCGAGCACTCACTGAGTTATGCGCACATTGAACTTCCATAGTGCCGTGGCCATCTATTCATCCTGAACACACACACGCCTCTTAAAAACCGCTTTTCTGATGGAAATGAGTGGCACTCTTAGTAATTACACCTTGTCCTCATCATTTGAGAGAGTCGACCTAAATTTGCAGAATGTTTGAAAACCACAATACGGTATATTAAAACTGATTTTCTTTCGGTCAAGCGCAGACAATCGACACTCAGTGAGAACTGAACCCAGTGGCTATGTTGCGGCACTGACAGATCACGGTTAGAAATCCTACTTTTTTTTTTTTTACAGTTTACTCCTTCAGGTGTGCTCGGCATAAAAGTGGAAGAGCTTTTGTTGGAGTTCCTCGTCATCATAGTATCACAGGGCCCGAGGAGCGAGCGAGCGAGCGAGCGAGCGGTCAGAGCAAACACTTTTGGTGCAGTCACTTTAAATGCAAATGAAACACTTGACAGCCCGCTTCCTCCGGGCCGCAAGGTGTGCGCCGCGCCGTCGGACACATTTGTAGTTTTTGTGTGTGTTTTTTTTTAGCGGAGGCCTGCGTCGCCGCCAACTTTTGGATCGATTAAAACATGTCAACAGCAGAAGACGTGTCCATCCAAGCATACATCACATGTCACAAAAGAACCCCCCTCGAATATGAATGAACACAAGTCAGCTAATGCTAACATTAGCATTGAACGCATCGTATAGAACAGCACCTTCGATGCTACAACCACTCAAAACACATCCACGAGAAGTTGAAAACGCGGAGCGCGCAGCTCAACACTTGAATTAAAAATACTCTACAAAAAGAAAAAGAAACTTATGGATAATTCTGCTTAAATCAGCAGAAAGACTCACGCAAACGAGGGCATCATACACACGCAATATTAAGATCAGATGCTTACCGCCGCCGGCTGTGTCCGTCGTTTTCATAGGCACTGAACGTCCATGAAGTGATTGGCACAGAAAACAAGCAGGCCCTGAACAATGACATGAACCAGACAGGCACTTCTTCAAGGTTGCGTGCATAATTGCATTCAACAGCGGGAACATTTCGGCATCATCCTGGAGTTAATTAATTAGCGTGTTTGGTAGTACCGCCCGAAAGACGGCGACGTCATAGAGAAAGATAGCTAATAGCTACAAATGGGTCATAGAAAATGGAAACAACTGATACAACGGCGTCAAAAATATCCCCCAAATACATACATACATACAAGAGTATCACTGTGACGTCAGAGATAAACCTAGGTAATAGATCCAAATAAGTCATAGAAAATGGACACGGGGTCAAAACCACCCCCCAAAGAGATTAGAAAATGATCTCTGCAACACCTGGAGGGGGTGATGAACTATTTCTACAATCGCCAAGCGCATATTTAAAAGCTAAAAAGTGCATTTTTCCATTGGTCGTCATCATAATTGGCGTCTCTCTCTCTCTCTCTCTCTCTCTCTCTCTCTCTCTCTCTCTCTCTCTCATCTCTCTCTCTCTCTCTCTCTCTCTCTCTCTCTCTCTCTCTCTCTCTCTCTCTCTCTCTCTCTCTCTCTCTCTCTCTCTCTCTCTCTCTCTCCTCTCTCTCTCTCTTCTCTCTCTTCTCTCTCTCTCTCTCTCTCTCTCTCTCTCTCTCTCTCTCTCTCGCTCTCTCTCTCTCTCTCTCTCGCTCTCTCGCTCTCTCTCTCTCTCTCTCTCTCTCCTCTCTCTCTCTCTCTCTCTCTCTCTCTCTCTCTCTCTCTCTCTCTCTCTCTCTCTCTCTCTCTCTCTCTCTCTCTCTCTCTCTCTCCCGTTTTCCTCCGTCCCCATATAGTTACGTTAGTTTACGTTCCAGTCGTTGGACAGAATAACATAGCCAAGCGAGTTTGGCACCATGAGCTTTCGTCTTTTCTCACTTTTTATGCTTTTCATCGCCACAAGCCAAGTTTTTTGCGAGGAGAACGACCTTCAAGAAATCGATGACGACTGGACGAACAACAACCACATTCAGGTAGTAGTCCATTTTCGCTTCAGAATAAAAAAGGCTTTCCGCATACTTGTTGCACTGCCCTGTAATTGTATTGAGGAACAATCGCCCCTAAATGAAAAAATGCTAAATGAAATCCAGTGGACTGTGTGTAGATAGATTTATTTATTTATATATCGTGTGAATATGAAAATGGTCATATTTAATAACACTAGACAAAAGCATTTTATGTTCAAATATATACTCAGAAGAGGTCCACGTTGTTTTTACTCCTCAACAACAATTAAGTGAGCACATTTCCCAAATGAAAATAAAGCATCAGAAAATACAACCAATTCAGATCTATGGCGGGTTTTTTTTCCAGGTTCGCAGTGCACGCAAACGATCATTTGCTTTAGAGACCCAAACAAACCAAAAAGAATCAAGAAGTAAGAAAAGCGACACGACTCCGAGCACACAGGAAAGCGCTTACCCTGATGAAACGTTCTTGTTCATGCTGCAGCCTCGCCTGCTTGCCTGGATTGAAATGAATTGCACGTCTTGTGCTTGACATTGTGAATTGGAGCGATGCCAAGCTGAGGCCAGCCATTCTGCTAATGAGAATTGGCCAACAATAAATCATTACAAGACATTTGAGCCAATCAAACAAATGCATGCAATCCCCCAATTCACAAGTTATGTACAGAATAATATCATCTATTTTGCTGGACTGTTTCTTTCAAATAATGCTCAATGAGTTTGTGCCACAGGACAACTGGATGTCTCGTGACCCCTTCCGAGAAATACTTTTGAGGAAAACAAGAAAGCCCCGGCCACACCAGTTTATTGGCCTGATGGGGAAGCGCTCAATGGGTAACAATTCTCGACGAGATGATTTCTAGTTCTGTTTGCCCTCTCACACATATGCATAATGTTTCCCTTTTCTACCAAAGCAAAGTCAGAGATTCCGCGCAAAAGTAAGTACTTGCTATAAGAAGTGAAAAAGGGATTAGTCTGGGGAAAGAAAAAAAAAATCACAATTATGGAAAGTCTCATTTCCTCAAGTGCCCCAGGTTTAAAGCTCAGACTACGTGAGATGTATTGCTCCTTCTTGTTGTGGCTGATCTTTTTGATTTTTTTTTAAGGGCATAAAGTCAACTCTTTTGTCGGGTTGATGGGAAAACGAAACCAAGAAGATCCAGGTACATCATTTTGCCAGTACAAATATTGCCTGCCTGCCTGTATTAAGACAATCCTCTCTGTCTGTGTGTGTTGATTGTCTGGTGCAGATTCCTACCAATGGAGCACAATACAGATGGATGACAAGCGCCGCTAAAAGGGTCAACTTCTCTCCTGCCTGTTTCTTAGCTTAGCATTCCTCACCTGTGTTGATTTTGTAGATGCTCATTACTGTTTGTCAAATAAAACAATTGTGTTTACATGTTTTAGTCGTGCCAATGGCGGGCGGGTCAGGCAAACATGAGTTGATTTCCAACTTTATTGAGAATAAATGGAAGCAAAGCAAGCATAGTTATGGATGGAACTCTCAAAGAGAACGCAAAGACAGAACCTGAACACACGCACACATATGTGTGTGTACGCTTATATATAATGCATTCAAATGCGATATAAATCATGGCTAACAGATCGATGGCAAGTTAAGGCTTGTATTCAGACGAGACTTGGGTTAGGAAGCCCAAGCCGAATGGGAAAAACAACTCAGTCGGGAAGCAAAAGCAAGCCCGTTCCGAATGTCATTTCACCACACAATTAATCATGCAAGTTCCCTTTGGAGCGACTTCAAATGGTGGCCATTAGCTTCCACACGTTTATTGGTGTCCAGCGAACTTGGGAAACGTCGGACCGAGTCACATACATCAAATGTATCATCCGCTCGTACGATTGCATACACGCGACAAATTAATGGCTGTTAGGATACGGATTTTAGCTATTGATCTGACTCCAAATTGCGATCAACACTTAACACAAGTTTCTATGTCCCAATCCACACACTGGCGCACCTAACAATTTTGCGAGTTCGTTCTGTCAAAGAGAAGACCAGTAGATCAATCAGACCAAATTTACCAATTGTTTATTCCTAACAAAGCGCACTAATACAGGCCTGGGTCCCGGGTCCCTCACACTAAAACTCGTGCGTTTTTGTGACCACCAAAAGACGACACATTCTTCCGGGTTGCCCAGTTTTAAAGAAACACAATATGAATATTAAAGCATGCAAAATATTGTGTGATGATTGGTCGATGGTTATCTCCTCCCCGTCGAGGTGTCATCACTCTGGTCAGGGGGTTGGGGATTTTCCTCTCGAAGCCCAACCACCTGGACGTGGTGTTGTTCTTTGTTCTCGTTCCTCACCGACCTTGAGGTGTTATCGTCCGGTACTCCCTTCGTCCCGTGCCATCCCGTACTCCCTGTCTGGTACTCCCTTCCTGGGCCTCCCTGTTCCATAACTCTTAGAAGAAAACAAGTTCATGCAGTGTGCCTGCACATTCCTCACCCCCCACCAATCCACACAAGCACTCCAATACTAGATATTATATTGATATGATTATATGTTTCACACAACCTTAAAAATGTGTTTGCAAACTGCTAAAAGCACATTTCCCTTTATGGCTAAATAGTTTTCAAAAAAACAGGTATGTTTGAATATTTGATTTTAAAAGGTAAATGCTAAGAAACATGCTAGCAATAGCTTAAGATGAATAAAAATGAACAACAACAATGCTCGTGATTTGTCTCTCAAATGATGTGGCTGGCTGGCCAGATCTGGAAGATCTCGACACTTTGTTTTTGTTTTTGTGGGAGCAGTCTGTGGGGGCGTGGTGCCATGCCCATCAATGGTGCCAATTGCTTTGACTTAGGAGGTTCTGCTGTAAATACCATTTGGATGAGCAAAAGCCATTTCAAACTTGAATAACTAAGCAGCAGCCGCAGCAGCAGAAGCACATTGCTGATTCCACTCATGCAAAACTCAAGAACAGAGTGCGAAAGAATTGATCCACTATATGGGAGGGACAGTAGCTGTTTGCAGCTTTGGCTCCACTCGGTGATATCAATGTATTCATATGCGGGTAATACATGAATTTCGTTCTTTTTGGAAGGTGAATGAAAATGCCTCTTCAAATCACGTTTGCCTTTCGGCTTGACTTATTTAGTCGTCACTGGTGTAGATGGACAGTGTGCGGGCTGACGGGTCACTGGCATCGATCCAGCGGGGCATCCAGAAATGGGGGAGCAACTCGGCATGGCCGGGGTAGTGCTTTTCAAAAACCTGTCTGAAGTAGAAGGCCTCTTTGGTGCGGGGAGTGTTGTGAGGGAAGAGCTCGGGAGCGTTGGCCACCTCGCCGTCGCTCACCTGTCGAGAGACCAGGAAACAATCATTTAAAGTGAAGAAATACTGCAATTTTCTCTGCCTATTGCACCTTCCTCCCACATTTGGATCTTTCAAATGTGCACATACCACAGACTCGAGGCATTCCTCAAGACAGATGTACCAGGACTTCTTGACGGACATCACACCATCACTGAAGGCTTCTTTCCTCCTCCACAGAATCTCATCGGGGATCAATTTGACACCTCTGAAGGAGTCCCGCAGAAGGTACTTCTCCACGCCGTGCTGCAGACGAGTATCGCATAGCTGAAGTAGTCAACAATTTGAATTAGATTTTTTTTTTTTTCTCTCTTCTCAAATCGACCAACCCTGGGATTTCTCATTTCCTCAGGCAGGGATAGGTAATACGCCGTCAGCCTGTGGTCCAGGAAAGGCACTCGGAGCTCCAAACTGAAAGCACACAAAGGAACGGAAGCCAGAAAGAAACGGGCAAGCGGCCGCCGGCGCGAGCCAAAGCTTACCCGTGCGCAGAAGTGGTGCGATCCGCTCGCAGATTGTCAAACAGGTAGAGTTCTTTCAGCAGGCGGACGCTCTCTTCTGCTGCCGCTTTGGTGCTTGGAGCCTACACAGGGGGATCAAAATCGAATCTTGTTTCTCTCGATTCTAGCGGCACCATGTGGACAAATGCGGTAACGCTTTGGCTGAAGTCGAACACGTCAAATCTTGCGCAACTCGACTTTCTGTTTCCATGGCTGTATGAAGGATGAATAGCACTGAGGTGACGACTCGAATTGTGTTGAAACATGATTGTAGCTAGTTTCTTAAAAAAGAAAGCGTGTTGTTTAGCAACACAGTATCTTTTCTTTCCATAAGAAATATAACCGATGGAGTTATTCTGGCAAGCGTCACGATTGCATATCAGTCACAGAGGACATTGACATGCTCAAAGGGACGTTTTTAGAAACTGCAACAAAACATTTGAAACACCGATGCGTTCGAAAGCAAGAGCACTTGCCTTGTGGAAGTAAATGTACCCTTGCGTGAGCTCATCGGAGCCTTCTCCAGAGAAGATCACCACACTATCAGTCTTCTCACCAATGTATTTCGACACCAAGTACATTCCTACAGGGACCAAAAAAGGCCAGTGTGAGAAACATTTTCAATTCTCGCCACTTGAAAAAACAAAATAGGAGAGTTGCAACATTTGTATTTGTTATCTAACATGTAAGACCGGTACCGCTGAAGGAGGTCAACCCTTTGAAACATTTTCTTTGTAACGTGACAACGCCATTTTTCTGTCCTAAGTGGGGGATTCCACGTAACGAGTCCCTTGAACTTGACCACGTTTCGACGGATTCCGTCTTTTGCTCAAACGCATGGAAGTATTAGCGACTTTACAACAAATGAATCAGAAAGAAACCAAAAGCATGGGCTGACATTTCCTCACTCACCAACAGAGGCTCGAACAGTGGTGATGTCATAAGTCTCGAGGCTTACAATGACTTTTTCCACAGCCTGAATGCCTTCTTCGGCAGTGAAGTTCACCTCGTGGTGTTCGCTCCCAATGTAAGCCGCGACCTAAAAAAGTCACACTTTGGACTCAAAGCCACCGTCCAAATATAGAAACGTCTTTGCAATCGCCCTGTGCGCTGACCTTACGGGCCGCCAAGATGTCCGGGCTGTCTTCGGAGCCAATTGAAAATGTTTGAATGGGATACTCGAGTCCCACTTCTTCTGCCAGCTTCACCAAGGTAGCGGCAACCAAACTGGAATCCAGACCCCCTGAACCACAGGAAATCATCCTTTTCTGAGATCCCATCAATAGAAGAAGACATTTGAGTCGGTCGTTGGTTACCCGAGAGAAGACAACCAATCCTCCTGGTGGCCATGAGCCGTTTCCGAACCGCGTTCTCAAACAACCTTCTGATGTTGTCCTTGACGGTGTCTTGGTCAAAACCTAAGACGTGGCAACCATGACTTTTTGCAAGGTGACGCTGAAGGCCGGCCGGCGGCGGCTACCTGCCCCCAGTTTCCCCACGGTGTCGTAGATGGCGTGAGCTGGCTCCTCGGTGCATTTGTGGAACTGCTCCAGCTCAATGGATTTCACCTTTCCGCTGAGGCTCAAATGAAAAACTTCAAAATGACCTGGCAGAAAGGGGCTGACTTTGGCATCTGTGTCCATGGCGCGGACCACATCCGTAAGGCCTGGGAGAAAAAGCAACAAGTTCGCACCCACAACTACGACGAGCGCACGTTCGCCGTTACCTTTGGCCTCGGAGCTGACTCCGAGTATTCCGTCGCGGGTAAGGAGTCGAAACAAAGGGCGCACGCCGTACGTGTCCCTCCCCAGGCACACTTTTCTCTGGCTAGTGTCCAACAGAACGAAAGCAAAGGTGCCGTCCAGGAGAGACACGGCCTTGTGAATGCCGAAGCGCTCGTACAGGTGCAGCAGAACCTCGCCGTCCACTTGGGTCTGGCAGTCAAACTCAAATTGCTTCTTCAGCTGAAAGAAGAGTTGAAGAAGAACATATAGTTGAGCAAGTTGTTCAGAAGCCTTTGAGACTTTTCCCTGATGAGACTATTTGAGTTGAATGATAGCAAAATAAAGCCTTGGAATCAGCGAGGCTTTCCAACCAATTGGTTTGGCAAGTTTCAAGGTGCTTTATTTGCATGATGGCGCCATCAAGTGGCCAAAATATGACAGGAAGATTCCAGTAAAGCGGGACAATCAATAGCAATACTTCAGTTTCAGCGAGGCTTTCCAACCAATTGGTTTGGCAAGTTTCAAGGTGCTTTATTTGCATGATGGCGCCATCAAGTGGCCAAAATATGACAGGAAGATTCCAGTAAAGCGGGACAATCAATAGCAATACTTTGGTTTCAGCTGTAGAATGGAAGTAGGCCTTAGCAACAGGCTATCAAGTGCGGCGATGAAATATGATCCACACCTGTCTCAATGAAAAAGTGACAATCTTCTTCTTCTTTCTCGGGCAGAGAGTGACTCACCATAACTTGAAGCTCACAAAAACCACTGACAACGCCTCAGGGGCTCAACTCGTCTCAAGTTCAACGGAATCCAGAATGACCTGGGCAGCATCATGCTTGTACTTGCATACGTATGTTGGTGACTGACAAAAGACGTGACAGGCTGGCCGGCTGCCAGGGCTGCCAGCGCTGCCAGGGCACTTGCTGCACAAAAGCTGCTGCTGCTGATTTTGTGGAGTCAACAAATGCATTTTCAAACTGGAGTAATGAGGCCTTTTTGAACGCATGTCTGCAAATTCCATTCTGTTGTTGTTTTTTTTCTCTTAAATTGACAATCAAGTCCATATGTTTCACATGCATGACCGACCACATTCTTTAAGGAATGCGTGTAAAACAATCTTAGCCTGAGGGTTTCCACTGTGGAATTTACATGAAATCGTTTTTTGTGTCTGTGGATGCCAGCTTCCTCCCACATGGTAAACACTTATGAGCATTCTTAAAAGCCTGTCATTTTCTCAAAAAGCAAAGATGCAAACAGCGTTAGGAGCCACGAGAACACGATGGACAAAAAGGCACAATTCGAGCTTTCGGGATCCTTGCCCAAGAGCGACGTGACGACGATAGGAAACTAGCGAAGCGCTTTACGGTCCAAAAAAGACGCCATTTCTTTCGAAATACCAGATAAGTGATTTGTGTCACCAATACAATGACAATTAAGTCAGTACTGCAGGCTCAGCCAGCCAGCCAGCACTTGAACTTGATTGTTGCGCTCCCAACTGCAGTTTACGTAAGAGCCTTTCAGATGCTCCAAACATAAGGGAAAATTGCAAACATCTGCTACGGTCTTACCGTGAGGTGGTTGTAAATCTCGCCATTGTAGCACAACCACAAAAAGGGCAGTTTGTTGACGTGCAAAGGTTGCATGCCATTCAGCTGATCCAAAATGGCCAGCCGATGGAAGCCAAAGCAGCAGTTGGCGCGCCCGTTGATATTCTCAAAGCGGAAGGCGTCTGGGCCTCGGTGCGCTATCTTCATGGCGTTGGCGCATTGAGTTGACAGGCACTCGTCGCTGCCGAACATGGCCCAGATACCGCACATCTCGGATCTGCGCAAAGAAACAAATCAAATGTACAAAGACAAAAAGGTGCAGTACCGGCCAAGGGCCAAATAGCGGCAAAATCACCGTACTGCTATTTGACTTTCAAAGGCAATAGAAAAAAGAAACGACAGTGACCATAGGAGAAAGAAGCCCAAGATTTTGACTGACTTTAGTTTTCCTTCATTTCGGATAGTAGACATCATCAAAAATGGACAAAAACAAAAAAAGCGACATTTTTGGTGGCTGCGAGGCCTTCTCTGAAAAAGGTTCAAGAGCCAAGACAAGGAACCACCTCGAAACCAAGAGGACAAAACAAAACGCAATCAATAACAAAACCTGTCAAAGCGGATGAACTAGTGATGGCCTCCAACTAAATATTGAAGCAAATATTTAAAATGCTTATTGAGGGCTGTAAGTTATCCTGAGGTGACTGGTAGTTTTCCTCTGGTTGTTTATATGGCAGGCCTCCGTCCGTCCGTCCGTCAGTCCATCCCCGCCCCCTGTATCCAGTCGTGCTTCTCGCCCAAAGTCACTTTCAATGGAGCTCATTCATTGTTGTGCTCAAACATGAGACTGGCACAAACCTGCAAGCAATAGCCTCAGAACAGAGCGTCTGTCTTCCTCATACATAGTGATGATTCTTCAAATCTAACACAAACCAAAACCGCTTCCATTTCCTCTCCTTGGTTTGATTGAACAAGCCATTGTCATCTTTTGGGGAAAGAAATGTTTCCATGGAAATCAAATGAGTCGTGTCAATCTAGAATGGGAATGAATCTTTGACCTGAATTTGTTGGAAAGCTGCCACTTGAAAAGGCATTTCAAAGTTCCATTTCAGAACCACTTGATGAGTCCTTTGAACTTGAATGGGCGGGCGAGACACTTGCGCGAACACTGCTGTCGGTCGCTCTGTCTGCCCAAACAAGTTGGAAGGCGCCCATTCGATTTGGCTTTAGGAAAGAACTGAGATCATTTACCTCAATGCACGGTACGGCACCCCCCCCCGCTTTGCTTTCACATTCGCCTTTTGCCGTCAAATCGAAACCACTCGGTGATGATATATGTAACGCGCGACAGACAGGTGAAAATGAAACACAACAGGCGTTACTCATGCGACATCGGCAAGTTCCGATTGTCAATCCAAAGTTGAATAATGCTCACTGAATTCATCGTATGATTATTTCTTTTTTCTTCGATCTGAACACGCTGTCAAAAGGCGAAGGAAACAGATGCATATCTGAACATCGGTTCCTGTGTCAAAGTCTTTACCTTGTTCTTCCAAAGATTCCCAGGAGTACAATTGACGTTTGCTGAGTTGATGCTGGTCAACTTCTGCGATCGAGACGGGCATTGGCTTCTTCGTGTCACATCGAAGATGGGGGACGGCGTAATCTAATTGGACCCAATTGAAGAAAAAAAAAAGGGAAAAAACCCTCCCCTTTCTTTCTTCCTTCCCTCCCTCCCCTTCCCTCCCCCTCGCACGCACTCAACTTTCAAGAATCCTGATGATTCGGACACTTGTTTATGTACACAACTCATAATGTCACTTTTGTTCTTTTATTTTGTGGTAGCAAAAGTAACATATAACAGTGTAATTATGGAGCATGAATAACATCAGTTGCGCTCCAATTGTGGTCACCTTTCCATTTTATTCAACCCTATTTGTATTGCATTTTGGAAACAAACATCGCAAACAAGTTTTAAAAGTGTGCACAGAAGTGAAAAAAATAAAAGAGTGAAATCAACACAAAGAAATATTCCAATCTGAGACCATCCAAACGATAAAAACTCACTTGCAGAGTTGGAATTTCCATATGTTTTTGTCAAGAACATTAGAGCAAGGTGATTATTCCAGCAAATGTTGTCAAAAGAACCACGCATACTGTTCAATTGCTCGACAATCATTCCGAAATGATGGCTTCGGTATTTGTTATTGCAATGTCCAACAGTTGTGGCCCGAATCAACATACACGTATGAGAGTTCAGCAAGCGGCAAAAAGATCCACGTACGAGTACGGAGTAAATGAGATCGCTCCTATCTCAAAAGTCAGAAATAAACCAAATCACCATTTTACAAAGCAACAAATAACATTGTTGATATATATATATATTGGCATGAAGCAATCTTATTCGTGTAGTGATGGAAGAATGTCTACATATTTCAAATGGATGGCTTTCTTTCATTTTTCTATTACCTCTAAAGTGGCCGTAGCTTTATTCCCAAATAACCCCATTCAGGGGGTCAACCAAGCTTTTTGAAAATGAATGAGACTGCCGGCTTATTTATTAATGCAAAGATCCACCAGTTTGATAAATAACAAATGTGCTCGAATTTCATTTCATCTTATTACACATTGGGTTTTTTTTAATGAAAGTCAACTTTTCAAGATCATTTTTGTTGTGTCAATTCCAAATTTGCCTTCATTTTTCTGGAATCATATCAGGTTTTCATAACAACAACAACAATAGGTTATATTATTAATATTATAATTATAATAATATTATCAATAGGTAATAAATAGTAGAACATATAATGTATAATAATAGTTTAAGGGTTAGGTTCAGCAACACAGATTTTTTTTCTAGGAAGACCGCGCATGGTAAAAGTGGTATCGCACAAGCTTTTCGGGGTCTCAAAACAGCACTCTTTGTTTAAAAAAAAAACAAAAAAAACAAAAAACTTTTATTTTAAAATCTTCGAAATAGCAGCTGAACACTTTGGCAAAGTTCCATAATGGAATGGGTTTGGAATTTTGGCGGCTGTGAGATCCCGCACGTTGTCTCAGAGTCGCCAAAGGAAGCCATTATGGATTGCCATTATGGATTCCACAAGTCACAAGCGACGCCTTCAGACACCTATCAGAGGCAGAAGGCTAAAGAAAAGGGGAAAACCTTGCCCACAAAAATCAAGGAATGTTCAGATCTCATTTGATTTTCCAGCTGCAGGTGTCATTCGAAACACAAAACATTCAGTGCAGCTTCAAACAATAATAATCATTAAAAAAAAAAAACCTGATGTGATCGGGGAAAAAAAAAAGCTTAAAGAATTCATTTAGCGACACAAAGCCATCTCTGATCAATAGTTTGATGATTACTAGTAATGATTCATTTGGTGCAGCCATGGTAAATATGCTGGCTTCTCATGTTGATGACTCAATAAAATATGATAGAATAAGCCTGCAAAAAATATCGATTGCTCTTCGTAATTGTGTGTTATCTAGTGTTTTGGGTTTAAAGAGGTTTGGAAGAGCCACTTGGTTGCCACAGGCGCAAGTCCACCAAAATCTGGTTCAGCTTGTGCAGCCACAAATTCCTCTCATCCTTTGTGTCGGCGCTCAGCCAGTTTCTGCATAAGAAAGCAATTTGCATGCGCTCAGTCCTTGTAAACATGTGCCTTGAATCACGTACGTACAGCACATACGCTTTTGGAATGCGAACCCACACGGCACGTCGTGTGCTTTTGCCTCCATCCATCCTGTTCACGTCTCCCAAGTCTAAATATGGCCGTTTGATAACCATGGAAAAGCTACGTCGGTACTTACTTGGTAATGCACGTGGAGTTGCTGCATTGAGTGACGAGCGTCTCTTTGTCGTCCTCTCTCTGCGCTCGAACTGTGACAAGCTCCAATGTGTTGGGTCTGGCGCAAAACTCTCGCTTGGCCACTTCCACCCTGTTACTGATGCAGTTGGCCAGGTTGATGCGGCCAATGGGATTCTGAGAGCACGACAAAAAAAACAAGTGTTGCGTGGCTTCCGAGCGCTGACCGGACGGGACGTACCGATTTGGTTTTTTACCTTTCTCTTTTCATCATCGGGGTAAGTCCAGTAAGAGATACAATATCCCGATAAGACGCACCATCTCCGACGCCAGGCTCCAAAGCCGCTGACGTCTTCAAACATAGTCTGGAGGAAGGACGCCATGTTTGAAAGACACTATTTGAACACGTGACCCACCCACCGACCAAACATTGATGATACTCACCAGAAAGCCTCGTTCTTCCACCTTTGAGTTGACTTGGCACAACATCCTGAGGTAGACGTGGCCCTCCAGAGGACACAAGAATGGGACCTTTTGTCGAAAGCAAAGAAAGACAAGTGTACTCACTCACTTCAAAAGACCAGGCCATTATTCTTATCGATGCACATTTCCACCCTATTTTGTGAAAGAACTTTTTATTTTTTCCTCCCATCAGAGGGGTTTTGGAAAAGTGTGCTTTTTTGGAAAGAATTGGCTAACATCCGAGTTAACGTCTCGATCAGACCACAATAATAAGAAGAATAAAAAATGACCTTCTCCAAATGAAACTTGTTCTCCCCAATTGAAGAAAGAGTGAGCTTGTGATGTCCAACCAGGACAAAGTTGCTGGTACGAACAGAGCTCGGGCCACCTGGACTTGCAAGAACTGTGGAGCATTTGAAGAACATTTCCAACATCATTGAAAGTACACAAGTTAAAGAAAGGATTGCAGCATTTGTGAAAAATATCAATCCATATTTAGTCAAAGAGATGAATGTCCCTTGAGCTCAATTAGCGTGGCGTCATTTTCATGCTGAAGGATGTGGTCGTTTTGGACCTACCTGGTGTCTGGCTGCTTTTCTGAAAAACATAGATCAACATGACGAAAGGATGAGAAAGGAAAAATGCACGGTGCAACAAAAAGGCAAGGCATTCATGGAGACGCAAGAGAGTGGCTGAGTAATTCCTTAGCACTAGCAAAAGCAGTGTGGTGTAACGTCAGACTAAGGTCATTTTCCCCATTGGATGCCACTCAATTCTTCATAGAAGGTCAAATTCCCAAAACTTGAATGCATGTTTGCGTAGCCTGCCATCCCACTACACTACACAGTAGATCAAGAGGCATCCTGATTATGAATCGATACATCAAGAATACTTTCAAAACCTTACCGTGATAGCAAGAAATCTCTTTGGAGTGATGGCCTGAAAATGAATACAGATCGGTTCATGGAACAAAAACCCACACGTGTTTAAACTTGAAGGAATAAGGGCACTTGGAATAAGCAGGAGGTCTCATCTGACATGTGCCCCATTCATACCTTGGACTTGCTGGCTTTCTTCTTCTTGTCACTGCTAATTTCACACTTTTGAATCTGAGGATGGAAAATGTTCAAGAATGGTCGGTCGGCACGAGCAAAACGCATTGGAAAGAAAAATGGCCCGTTTGATTGAGGACATTGAAAAGACAACTTGGCCACATAGCGGGCGGAATCTGGCTCGCCACTTTACAACCAACGGCGCCCCGAGACGCTTTTATTTGGACTAAGCCTTAATTCATATTACGGACAGGACATTGACGCGCAAGCCTTTGAATACCCTTTGTTTCGACTCCGCACAACGTCCCACCCCAAAAGCACTTTGGAAATACTCACCAGACAATACACTTCGATATCAACGGCAAACTCACTGGAGACATCGGATCTGAAAGCACAGGGGAAAAAAAAAAAATCAAATCAAAAATAATCAGAACCATCAGCTAGCTCCACGCTGCTCTGGTTTTTCACATGAAGATGGACGGACGGACGGGGCTTTTTCTCTATTATCTTACAAGGTCAACTTTGTAGGGAAGGTTAGGGTGTCCCCAGTGAGCCCACAGTGCGTGCTTGCCAAGGGAGTGGCCACTGTGTTTTCAGCTCCGGCCCGAATCAGGATGAAGAAAGAATGTTTGGTTGATTCTGAGACAAAAGGGCACCAGGTCAAAAAGAGCCAGCCGTGATGATCATTTGCCCAGTGACTTCAAGTCTACCTGGCTTGTTGGCAGTAGAACAAACAAAGTCTGCCTTGAGAGGCAAGCGCAAGTCTTGGAGACAGACGGAGCCCTTGGAGGCAGAGATGCCAGTGGCTTTCGAGACCGCAGGGGCTCTTTTCTCGCCCTTCAGACGCTGCAGCTCTGTCTTGAGTGCCTCTCTCTTTTCAGCTAGGCCATAGAAGAAGAACAAAACTATCACTCGCATGGAAATCCAGATTGGACGCCATTACCACCGTCTATTTGCACGCTTTTCCCGACGTGGAAAGATGCACTGCACTCACTTGCGAGCAGCAAGAGCCTCTCTGCTTCAGCCTCCACCTGAGATCCTTTCCCGTGTTCTTCATCTGTGCAACAGTTGAGAGCCTGGCTGGCCTGGTGGATGACCGTTTGCTGCAGGTTCATCTCATTTGTGAGAATCTAGACAAAGGACGAGACATTGGGCGGAGTCGCGTGTGGCGCGCGGCAAATTGAGGGAGGCCATTTCAAACCTTCAACTTTTGTTTGACGTTAGACAAGCTGGGGCCTCCCACTTCCTCTGCTCTGTGAGAAAGCTCTTTTTTCACCGTCTTCCCCTTAGCGTTGGCTTTCTCCGACTCCTTCACTCGAGTGGACCTATAAGCGTCAACACTGACGCAGACGGCCTGCACTTTAGTGAATAGAACAGCGCAGAAATAGACACACTGGTCTTAATTTGAGCCATCTTCTTATTTCCCGCACAGTGGAGTCAATTTCCACTTTCGAGCCTAAAATGGAAAAGTAACTGTCTGGGCAGCAAAGCCCTCTATGTCAGTGTTGAACTGGGCTAGCCCAGCAAGTAGCGGGTAAATCCGGGTTTCGCAGAAGACAAAGTTTGACGCAAATAAAGCAGAACGCTCACTTGTTATTGACATCTACGTTCCGTCATGTCATCAAGAGTGCCTTACCTGTAGGGTAATTTGTGATGGTCATCTGTGACGTGGATACTGTCAGAACTCCTTATACTTGCTCTCTGGAACGGAGGTGGGCGGGCTTCATCGAGACTGCTATTGTTCATGATGAATGAACCCGCTGGAGTTGATGTCTGCAAAAAGCAAAGAAGAGAGAATGCCTCATTTGATATAGATAGTATCATACTCCATCATTATTTTGGGAAGGGGCAGGCAACAATGAGAATCTCAGGAAGGATAAAACCAGATGGAGTTGTATCGCAAACTACATCCATACGTATGTATCATACCATCATCGTCTCCGGACTCTTGACCACGGCAGCAGCCACGGTCTCTGCCAGTGGCGTGAGAAGGGACATGGAAGAGATGTTCAAAGCATCCTCCGCCTCTTGATCCTGCTCCTCCAAAACCCCTTGGAACAGATCATTTATAACGGCAGAGTCGACGGGACCGTCGACGCACAATTCGATCTCCCCGTTCTCTTCATCTTTTGACGGGTCAGCCATTTTGTCCTCATGTCTCATTGGACTCGACGCAGACGCCGGGGGAGAACGGAGGAAGCCGCAGCCTGTCGATCACGTTAAACACGGCCACATTAAAATCGGCAAAATGGAAATGAACTCAGCGCAATGCACACGTATTGCCATTGTGGCAGCACCTGGATACCGGAAAAGGAAAAAAAGGGCCCTAAGTGCCTCAATGCCAGTGGGTAAGAAATCAAGTGTGAAATCTGATCCATTTTTGGAACAATTATAAGAAAATCAACAGGTTCATTTCAAAATCCCAACTTTGACCTAGAAAATAGACCTTCCCAACGCTGGCTAGCGGTCAATTGCAGTAAAAGGGTACGTCAAAATACCTGCAGTTGGGCCCTTTACAGGGCTTTTTGTAGCTTCAGGAATAGATGCTTTGGGCTCATCTTTTTTCTCATACAAGGCCACGTTGCTATCCACACATTTGTCAAGACTTCCCTAAAAAAAAAATAAAAAAAATAGAGAGAGAGAGAGAGAGAGATTTATCAGACCAACACAAAACAGACAAGAAACTGCTGATGTAGTATGCGCAGACATCAATCCCATTGGACATGTAAGGTCTGGAGGCTAGTGGAGATGCCATAGGTAAGTTGAACAAATGACACAAAACATTGAGGCAACTTGCGTGTGTGTGTGTGTGTGTGTGTGTGTGTGTGTGTGTGTGTGTGTGTGTGCGCGTCCACCGTATCCATCCAATTTGGATATTCCATTCACACACACACTGTAGTATGTATATCAACCTTGAGGTCTGTGCTTTTCTTGCTTTCTGAGCCAGCATCTCTGCTTTTCCACAAATTATTGCCCTGGGGCCGACTCCGAATCTGAGCCAGTTCAGACTCGCGCTCCTAAAAAGACAAGTCATCGCCGTATGTCGTTTTTAGTAGACGGAAAGGATAAAGGTCAGGACTGGCGTCCGTCCCTCCGTACCTACCAGTTTTTGTTTGTGGGTGAGATCAGCTGTGGTCGTTTGTGCCGCTTGGGCAGCCATGAACCTGTTTTGCACAAGTCTACCGTTGGGTGTGGCCGGCTGGGCGCTTGGCCCCGTCGGCGAGTTTGTACGCTCCTGGCATCGCTCACCAAATCGGTCCAGGAAGGACTTGACCTGGACGCCTTTCGGCCCTAGAGCAGAAAAAAGTCAAGTTGAACCAAGATAGAAGCCATTGGCTGTAGATGTGTCTGGGCTGCAACGTCCGTCCTATCAGGAGTCAATGACTCCAAGGACACAGTGAAGGTGAGACGAGTTGAGGCTGTTGACGGACTGCTGTAAATGGACATTGCACTGAAGAAAATGGTGAATTGAATTCAAATATCAAATCAGGAAAAAGCATTCTAGCTTACCGGGACTGGCGCCGGCGAAAGTTGCTTTGGCTGAGGGCTGTGGTGTGAAAACATTGGGAGCCCTGGCAACAGCAGCGCTTTTCAGGGAGCTCGACGGCGACTCCGCCGCTTTCTGGGGCCTCGTTACGGTGGCGGGACTTTCCGTCTTCTCGTTGGACTGGAGCGCTTTCTGGGGCCTTGGCTCATTTGATGAATTCGTGGAGGCAGACAAATGCGCAGCCCTACAGGCTGACTTGGGAGGAAAAGCTGCAGACTTTTTCTCCTTTGAAAGGCTGACATGGCTTAAGTCATCTTCCCAAGTTCCCATGGTAGCAGCGAGGACGGCCAGTCTTCCTCTCCGCCCGACTGACGTTTCCGAGGAGGGCGCGGCGGCGGGGCCTGAACTCGTCGCCACGTCATTTCTTCTCAACAGACGCGGGGGCGTCGAGTCTTCCACACTCGCGTCTACAAGAGCGAAACACACCGACCGACCGGTTAGGCCATCTGAAAAGTCAGACGGCCACAGAACAGGCATCCCAATTTCAATGTTAACATTTAGCATGATCATATTTCCATGCTGATACAAGAAGGAGCGTTCGACACAGACGCATGGACCGAATAACACGTAGCGCCCGCCCATTTTGGAAAAATATGCCACCTCCTTGCTCACATGTATCTAAAGAATTGATATTTTAGCACCTTACACTTTGAGTCCTAGTTAAAAGTAAAACGCAGCTTACCGATGCCGCCGTCCCAGCATTTCCTCTGGTGGGCAAGCCTCTGTAGACGCGACTTCATATCGGTGGTAGCGGGAGATGAACTTTCCACGGGGTCTTCTACGCTCTTTATTGCAACCGGAGCCACGTCAACAACCCCGGACGTTTGCATTTTGGAAGGAGCAGCCGCAGCAATCTTCTCTGATGCCGGCAGCCCCGTTTTCAACTCTACCGGCTGAGCGGCTTCCCCAGTGATAGATGTCGGTGGGACGCTTACAGGGACAACAGGGGGCTTCTTGTTTGTCAGGGGATCTGGCTGAACAGGAACCGGCGGTTGCGTTTGACTCTTTTCTGCCTCCACCGGCTCGGTATTTTCTGTCGAGCATCTGCGCTTGGACGGAGAAGGTTTCAAGGATGTCTGATTCACTGGGAGGAATGAAAACATACATAGAGAAGCGGTGAAGTCTTCATCCAACTGGTTAGTCGTGGCAAATCAGACGTACCTTCCGCAATCACCGTCTTAATGATCACACCATTTGTATCGGTCAGAGGCTCCCTGGGTCTTTTGACTAGCTGTCGCTCTGCTGCATTTGGTCTGGCCGCCATCTTCTTCTGGAGGTTCTCTCTTCGAGCCCGTGTCCGCTCCAAGAGTTTCTGACGGACGGGATGGTCGACATGCAACTGTTTCTTGACATTTTCCAAAAAGGCCATGCTAAAACAACTGACATGTGAAAGCAAACAGCTGACACTGCTTGTTTCTTCTTTTTCCACGATAAAAGGTCCAACGCAACGGGGGAACAATGCCGGCCGAATCTTTGGTGGTGGTTGGAGGGGCACACTGCCTGCCTGCCTGCCACCCAGCCAGCCGCCCGCCACGCCTCTGGCAGCCAGCCAGCCAGAGGGCTGGCTGCTGTGAACCTTACCACCACCAGAGTGTGAATGGGTGTGCGAGCGCTTGGAGTACAACTACAAGCGTCTTTCTTTGAGTGTCCCAAAAACAAGTTCGATGTATTTCCATTGAACTATCCCTCTCTTTGGTCAAACACAGACGACGTTTAGAGACTATTTGGTCGTAAATAATGGCTCAAATAACTCTCCCGACAACTCCAATGACTGCCAAAAGAGAAAAATACCTGTACACACCATCTATGGGCCTTGGAAAAGGACATTCAATGTTGAAATCACAAACGATTCGCTTCGTAACGTATACGCCTTTTATATTTGAAAAGAAACGAGACGTTCGTACTTGTTTCATCACATCACACACAGTGAACTATTCAAAAACGTTAGCGTTGATTCAAATCTTAAGACATTCTGACCATCGCTTTGTAACTGATGTTACAGTTTGGTCTTCCCTGCTAGTTTGCTAACGCGCATATCAAGGAAGTGAAATGTTTCTACTCACCTCCGTAAAAGGATCCATTCTGGCACGAATGTGTTGTGGCTTATAGATTTCTAAAAGCTCAAGTACATTCAAATGTCCAAAAAGAGAGCTCGAAAGGAAGCGACTCGACCGACTGCTCTTCTCCTAACTCTTGTACAAAACGACTTCTGTTCAAATTCGAATTTTAGCGGCGAACCACGACGCAGCTCTTCCCAAGGTCTTTCTACCAATCACAGGGAAGGACACTCAATTCAAGTAGGACCAGCCAATTGAAAGGAGGAGCCTGGTGGTGGTAGTGGTGTGGGGGGGAGAACCCGGGAGGGGGGAGGGAGAGAGAGAGAGAGAGAGAGAGAGAGAGAGAGAGAGAGAGAGAGAGAGAGAGAGAGAGAGAGAGAGAGAGAGAGAGAGAGAGAGACAGAGAGACACAGAGAGAGACAGAGAGAGAGACGAAGCTTGCGTTGAAAGCCAAGGAAATTAAACAGAGAATGAGGAAAATATCAGTGAAAACAGTATATTTCAAAAGTGTGAGGTTAACAGGGATTCCATGCAATATTGTTACGTGGCAACAGTCTTTTTTTTTAACAGTACAACTCATAGAAATTTCACTCATACAATTAAGTTGATTGAAGGTATTGCTCATTAACTTTACACAAGTAATGCATTTGTTATGAATGAAACATCGGATGACATGCTTCACACAGCAATACATTTGGAAGCGAAATAAAGACGTAGCTTCAGGTGACACAAACTACACCCATCTTTGTGAAACCATTTTTGTTGTTTTCGGAACTAGTTTTTCTACCCTTATTATTGAAACGTAAACAAACTTAAGACTTTTTCAAGACCACAAGAACTGTTAAGATACCTAGGCAAGCACTACTAAGGGTGTCGAGATCGGTAGCCACACAAATTCAAGGGACACTAAAGCGAAGCTGCTTCATTTTTCCCTAACTAGCCCAGTTGATGCCTTTTTAGGAAAAAAAGTCATCATTTTCTATCTAATCCGTTCATTTTGGAGAAATCATGAAATAACTGATGCCACTTTGAATGAGGACTAGGGCCACATACCACACCATACCACTCCCCTCCCCTGGCCACCCCGTGTTGGTCGATGACGTCACGCGAGGAAGCGATTACCATTTCTCCATTGGAAATCATGGTACAGACATCGCTCAAATGTCTCTTTCGCTTAAATTCCGTCCCTTTAAGCACTAGGATGTTTTTGGTTTGAGAAAAGAAATGGCAAAAAAAAAAGAAAAATTCAAATGGGAAGTGCACACAGATATAATAGTTAACATCAACAACAAGAAAAAAAATCAACACAAAGAACAGTAAAATACAAAAATGACATTTCATTCACATTATGTAGTTCAGACTTCTGATGTGGTTCAGTCTTCCGAAGCATCGTTGGTTTGATTGGTTTCCTTATTTTTTCGCACTTCCTCCAATTTTTTGTCCTGTCAAGGAAAACCAACGACATTGATCATGGAGGTCAAATATCAATTGAACAAAGCATGAAACTTACTTTCTCCTTGAATTTTTCATTCATTGCTGCCATCATTGCTGTGCGTTTCCCTTGGTTGGCTTCCATTTTCTGATTGAGTTTCTCTTCAGCCATCTTGCTGAAATTGTTGTTCTCTTCCATAGCTTTCTGTTGCACTTCTTTTTCATGTTCACGTTTTTCTGCTAAATGCTTCAAAACCTCAGCTTCATGGTTCTGGGGTCAAAAAGAAGAAAAAAACCCGAAAAAAAACACGATATCGCAATGTTCTTCTTCAATCATTATTGTGATGGAACATTTTCCTTTACTAATAGTTAACTGCATATGAATAGAACAATGGAAGATATTTTGAAGGAGGGGATCAATCATTTTTCCTTCATATTTGGACACTTCCTTGGCAAACTATGTATCCTACAACTATGTGAACGACCCGCATCTTCTACCTTGCGTCTTTCTTCGGCAGCATCCAGCTTCCTCTGAATTTCCTCCAGTGAAACATCCTTTTTCTTTGGAGGGGCCAAGGGGAAGTCACCTTTAGTGTCTGGGGTAGGTTCACCAAGGATAACCTCAAAGGCCTGGCCAGAGGCCCGCTTGTCCAGCTCCTTGACCTGAATATCTATAGAGGGATGTTCAATCAAATCAGCAAATCAAAGTCATTCAATATTAAAATGAATAGGACATAGTCACCTTTGGGGGCTGCCATCTTAAAAGTAAGCTGGATGATTCACCTTAAAAGGAGCAAATGTAGAAATGAGTCAAATGGATCGATCGATCGATCGATCGATCGATCACCCAGAGTGCTTGACGAAACAAAGTAGCCGAATTATAGCGCAATGACGACACCCAGCGGTCGTTTGCACAGTTGCAACCAACCACCGCCCATCTCCCAAAACAGCACCAAAAACCCCAAAACGTCAGGAATCATTCACGTCGCGTCCAATTTCCTTCTATTTTGAAGTCCATGTGAGAAAGCAAATATTTCAAATGCATCTTGTGTGGATAAATGATGGAAGCTAACATTTTCCAGTTTCCATCGATGGGAGTCAGAGAACACGTACAAGATTACACAATAATTGCGCATTTGAGAAAGCAATTGTCTTCTCGGGGAAAGCGGGCGGTGGGGTTGGTTTCCATGATGTAGTTGATTTCAGGGCGCAACCCTTTTTTCGAATGAAAATAGTCTTTTCTTGCCGAGTTGCATTTTAACAATAGATAATTCTCCAAATAAAAAATAACATGGGCACACACACACACACACACACACACACACGCACACACGCACACACGCACACACACACGCACACACGCACACGCACACACGCACACACACACACACACACACACACATGTAGCCCATCCACCCGTCGCACACGTGTATATGCGCGCTTACCATTGTGTACATTCATTTACACGCCCAATTTCAATGGATGGCTTCAAACGAAGGGCGGGTGGCCGGCCGGCCGGCCGGCTCACATCAATTTGTTATCGTGACCTCATTACTAAAGAGTCAGGCTTGACGGTTTATGCCGTGTCAATGAACCCATTGAAATACATCAATGGATGTTATTTGTTTCGCCAGCACATCTGCCCCCCCCCCCTCACTCGATCGGTAACAGGCAGGCATGCATGACAATCACTATCAAACAAAGACGCCTTGACGGCAGCAGCATCAGCATCAGCAAACAAAGACGGACGGGCGGACGGACGGACTCACAACAGTTCATCGGATAAACACGTCGTTTGCGTTCTCGTGGCCAAAGTGAATAGATCGGCGTCACCATTCATTCCGACATTGATAAATGCATTTTCAAATTGCTCTTGATAAAGCCCATAGCCAAGCAATTAGGTCGCTCCAAAGCGCACACAATGAGCAGCAGCCTTCCTTGCCTTGGCAAGACCCTGCCCTGCCCTGCCCCGGACAGCACCAACAACAACCTCGGTTGGCATTTTATAAGTGAGCAATCACTTCAAACGTTGGCTGGCTGGGTGGCGGGCTGGATGGATGGATGGATAGATGGATGGCTGGCTGGCTGGCTGGCTGGCCGGCTGGCATACACGACAGACAATCGATTCACAACGAGATCAAATATTGCTCTTAGTCATTTCGGCACCATATCTCATGATCAATCCAGATCGACGCAAAATACTTACTAATGTGTCCCGCACACTCCCAAACGTTGCTTTTTGCACGCACGCACGCAGGTGTCTTGTACACAAATCGCACCGGGTGTGCCAGTGTGATGGTCCTGGCGGCGCGCACATAAATACGGAACGTCACAGCCAATGTCGTCATAGGCTGCGCAGCCATTGGTTGACCACGCGCACCATTTCAACGTGATTCAAATGTGCTCAAGTGACATTCGCCGAGCTTTCTCTCCACGTAACTCATGATTGTCAAAACAAATGAATCTTGGTCAACAAATGAGCAGTTCAATAAAACAGGACAATTATTGGACAAGCCTTGGTGAAAGATGTCAAATGGATCACGTTTTGCACGTTTGACTGCACCAGTAGCTGCAACGGAACAGAACTATTTGGGACTCAATATATAATACATGGACTCAAATGTGGGCTGGGGAGTGAGTGCAACGACGCCTGAAGGAAGCACAGTAGAGTCAAATGCTTTCTTTTGTAAATGCAATTTATTCCTTGCTGGTTTTTTTTTTTTTTTTTCTGCGATGAATAGGCCTTTCTTTACTTGGCCTGAACTTGGTTTTCTTGCAGAATATTTTCTCTCACGGCCACAAGCTGTACACCGGGCCCACGTCCGCCGCGGGCATCCGACTCCGGGCTCGGAGTCCCTGGTTCGCGTGTCCCTCGCATTTGAGAGTGGGCCTCCTGCGCCACGGTGACCTCCATCCTCTGCTGAGCCTCATCTCGAGCCGACTCGGCGGCGGGCACCGGCGGCAGCCCCGCCGCTTCACCTTCCTCTACTGGCGGTGGGTCCATCTGGAGAAGCGCGTGTTCTCGGCGGGACACGGTGCCGTCCGCCACCTGCGCCGCCGCCTCTATGGGCACCGCTTCTGCACACAGCTCCACGGGTTTGAGAGCTGTACTCAACTGGCCGGAGTCCCACGCGGGACTAGAATCCACCAGCGTCAGGTCGGAAGACGCGTGCAAGGTAACACCGTCGGCTTTTCCGTCTCCAGTCAGCACGTATCGTGTGAAAAGCTGCGAGCCGGCGGGGAGCAGAGTGACAATGTTGGACGACTGGGCCAAGGAGGTGACGGGTAGGTCTGCCAGAGCCAAGGGCTGAGCCAAGGAAGAGAAGGAGATGGGGGACAGAATGGTGACCTGCGCAGGCTGACGGTTGACGCTAGTAAGGGGCTTCTGCAAACGAAGCCGCTTTGTCTGGCGTTTGATGCTACTTTTGGCGGCGGCGTGCGGCGGTGGCGGGCATGACGGGAGAACTTGATTCTGTTGCTGCTTTCGCTGTTCTGCCAACTGCGACTCCAGGCCTGCGCGCAACAAATGCATCAATGGTTGCTCATACTAACATTCTACGGAATATTGTAACTCACTGCAAAGGATTCGAAGAATTTGCGCCTGGCTGGGATGGGTCTGCTGCCGCCTCTTGGCCAGCATCTTCTTGACAGAGTTGAGCAGTCCAAACACCTGGCCAAGGTTACTCAGCGCTGCAACCTCTAGCACGGAAGGAATTGTCATCAGAGAGAGAAAGGATGCGCAGCGGTGGCTTCCGCAAACACCGAGCGAGCGAGCCTGACCTCAATCGTCGGTTTGCCGTACCTGTGTTCTGCAAGACCACCGACTCCTTGAGCAACTGCAAGTTGTTCAGCAGATCCAACAGCTCAGTACTGATTTTGGTGACCACTTCACCCAGCAAACCCACATCAGCAATTCCCTTCCAGAAATTGAGTGTGTCTTCTACACACGAGCAGACAAACAGTACATTTGCGGGCCGGCTGGCTCAAACAGAAGACCGTCGGTACCTGAGATTTCCCCAGAGTCGTCGTCGTCCTCGAGCCGTTCTGCCGACTTTGAGACGCGGTCCCTGGTTTCAGCCGCTGCCTCCGTCATATTGTCTCCTACCATCTCGCCGTTAGCAGAGGACTCCTGCGCTGAAATAGCAACAGGAGCGAGCATGTTCAAAAGTGTACAGCCAAAAGAAAATGGACAACCAACACTCGATCTCACCTTGAGAGGATGTCGAGGAGAGTCCGGTGCTGTCAGGTGGGAAGCGCGTGTTGTTGATTAACAAGTCAAACTTGGTGCTACGGCAAGTGTTTGTACACAACGTCGTGTGTTGATAGAAGTCCAGTTGGCCCGAATCCATAATCTTTCTGGAGAGGAGCAAGAAAATGAATGAAGCTACTGAGCTAAAAGAAGACTGGTGTCCATCAAAGTAAGCAGACTGGAAGCACATTGCTTTGGAAGAATCCGCTGTCTCTTTTCTTCCGCTGAGCCCGAGTCAGGTGGACCGGGAGGGGGCAGCAGACGTACATATACTACGTATGTAAAGACTTGACGAGAGCGGCCCACCTAAGCATGACTCCACCCATCCGGATTGCTCGTTTCCAGTCTTTCAGAGTGGCTTTTCCGGAAAGATGTACAAACTGCTTTGGACTGATCAGCTGATCGTCAAACTAGGGAAGAGAGCGGTGGGTGGCGAGATACAAAAGTCTATTAGAACAAACAGCCCCATGACCGACCCCCTCGTTGTTATTCTCATGAAACACACTTTGGTGAATTTGGTGAAATTGAATCCTACTGACCTTCACACATTTGACATTGATTCCTGGGCACACAAACTTCTTCACGAGTAACATTGCTTTACTGTCACCGCATGTAATAGGGCAGCAAACTTCAACGTCGCCTTCCTCAGTCTCTTCTACGAGAACGAAAAGACGCACGTGAAGCAAGGCGGCAATGACCCAGAGCGTTGCGCTCGCTCGTGATCCTCTTACCCGGATGGGCTTCATCCGTCATAACGGACACGGCGGTTTCATCGCATTCTTCTCTGCAATCAAAGCGCTTTGGGTTAATGATGGATTGTGTGTTTTCAACATCCACGCCTGAAATTGATGACAGTATTAAGAATCGATACATTGCAAAAGATTTCACGTCCGGTGATTATCAAGAAGGGAAGGAAGGTCAAGCCCAAAACGTTCTTGACAGATCTCAATCCAGCTCTTGCCACGACGGGAGCGGCGAGTGTGATGTCATTTCCGGTCAAGTTGAGTTACTCACCCTGCATTTATGGACTGGAGCTGAAGGATGACCTGGGTTTTATTGACATACTCGGTGGTAGTGTCACCATCAGTCTTCACCACGAGTAAGTCCCCAGTGGACATGGTTACATCTTCAGTCGTTGCCATCACGCTTCTTCTGTTTTGTCACTCTTACATGTTGATAAAACCGGATGGATATGACATATGAACAATTTTGTCGGTCGCTGCCATCACGCTTCTTCTGTTTTGTCACTCTTACATGTTGCTAAAACCGGATGGATATTAAATGTGAACAATCTTGCAGGCATTCTCTTGCAACTAATTCACCGTTCATCATGGGGAAAAAAAACATACATCTTTCACTTTCCTTCCTCCTCGCCTTCTAAGATCTCAAACAAACACGCTCTTGTTACTCAGAACTATGCCATGTCGATGCCTAACAATTGATATCAATTCAATTAGTTGCACACTGCATGTATGTAGCGGCCATACATAAGGGCGCAGATGTGGGCTGGATTCCTAATAGAGATCCTTCAGGAGCTATGACTACATTGACTACATTGGAATTGCACGACGCCTTCAGCCTTCACAGTTCCATTCATACGTTTGATTTAGGAAGCAGAATGGCGTGGTTTTCGGCCTTGGCTTTATAACCGTACAAGTCTACACATCATCATGTTCAGTGGACATCAAAGCATAAACAGCAGCTTGCTCTTTTCACTTGAGACGGGCATCGGCGGGATGGAAGGAAGCCATTACGTCCATCACAATGGAATGGCGTAACATATGATTTGGCTACTAGTAAGTGGAGCAGAGCAGCGGGAACTTGATGACTCAATGTTGCTCTTCGACTTTGGCTGCAATTGTTACGTGCTACTTATCGACGAAACAAACGTACGTCGTTTCGTAACGCTGCGTTTTAACGCTACGCTACCCCGTAAAATGACGTCTGCTCGCGCGGAACCACGCATAGCAAACAACGGCGGCGAGGCGCGGCGACGCAACAGCTACATATCGTCAAAGAACAGCCTGACATGTGTTCCTTACGCAGTCAAACGGTCAAAGTCATTCAAGAGTGTGGCTTTTAAAAATCAAATTCAATTTCACTCCTTTACCGTTTGAGCGGAATTTACATCCAGAGTCTGAAGAAGCCGCGCATGCGCTGTTGTTGCCTATTACACTTTTACTTCCTGTTTGAGAAATTGACTTGTCGAAGACACCCCACAACTTTAGACGATTCCCAGCAAATGTCCAATTTCATTAGCGCGGAGCAGGCATGCATCGATACACCGGACATCGATCGGCGTTTTAGCCTCTTGCGGCTCCTATATTAGGAAGGGTATCATTCGGCTCAGTAATGTAATGGTAACCGGCCCGCAAATAGCACAAATGTGCGTCTAGTCGACGCCCACTGGAAAGCATTTGGGGGTGAGGGTTGTCTTTCCCCCCACAAACCCAAAACAATCTTCAAAAAAAAAAAAAAGACATATTTTGTCCTCGAAAAATGTGTTGTCGTACCATTAAAACAAAATTGAATAAACACAAAACAAAAAGTGTTGCCCCCTGTTCAGCATGGATTTGTCAAAAGTGAAGTTAATCCAAGATGTACACATTTCTAGTTGAATTTAAAATTGGCATTTCTAGTGTCTTTTTTTTTTAAAGTTTACTCTAAGAATAATACGTTAAAAACATGGCATTTCCTCACCCAAGGGAGGTGCCATTTTTGGTCTCTTATGGCATATTCAATTTAATCCAATACACTCCCCACCCTCATCGCCCGGCCTACGTATCAACATACGTCTTAATTGCGTGTCACTGACAGGCCAGGCTTTTGAGTGCACTAATGACAACAATACAGGGAAAGGTTTTCAGACTCCAAATGCGTTGGCACAGCCCGAAAAACCATGCGCTCACCACCTGCGGGAGGAGCCAAAGGGTGCATCGTGAGCTGGGCGCCCAAAGGCAGGCAGCCAGCCAGGCAGGCAGCCAGCCAGGCAGCCAGCCAGGCAGCCACCTTGGCGGTCTGATCCCCAAAACAGAGGCTGCAAAGGTCACATTTTCACAGCCTGTCTCCACAGAAACCAGGCCAGATTCGAGGGCTGGTTGAAGGCTGCGTGAATTTGGACACCGGCGCTGCAGCCTCCACGGGCCGGAAATGACGCCACGTCGTCGCCACGTTGCGCGTTGAAGGACGCTGCCTATTCATTTGTGTAGAGCTAGTCCGTCCGCCTGTCCAAATTCACTGCGGCTTACGTAGGCGGAGCTTCCAGAGCTGCGAAGAACCCAGCCTTGGGATCGGCTTTGGAGGACGCAGCCTGCCAATTTGGACACAGCAAAAGTGTGTTTTAACAGCATAGTCTTACTTTGACCTCAAATTGGAAAGTTACTGAGTAAAAGCAGGCTTTGTGATTCACTATGCATATTAAAGACAAACTCGCACGATACGTGAAGGTTTATTCTGCAACATTTTCAGTGACATACGTGTTGTTTTTTTCCTTTTGTAACAAAATGAGCAAAAAAGAGAAAGGGGAAAAAACAGAAAGCTTGCTTATCTACTTGCATCCATGTCAAAAGGATAGTGCTGGGGGAAATCGTGGATGACCTTTACAGCTTCGTTGTAAAGTTCCAGGTCTGTGGCAAACATGGGCAGTGTCATAACAAGGATGAACAAATCGCAGCTCATTTGACATGTTCATGACCTACCAAAGGGAATGCCCTTCTCGTCTCGGAGCATGTTGAATGTGATGGCCCTTATGGCTCCTTTGTTAGACACCATTCCAATGACTTCCACAATTCCAGACAGCTCCTCTTCAAGCTGAACGATAGATAACGGTAAAAACCCCGTTCACTGGAAATTGTAACATACAAATGAAGCCAAACTCAGCTTTGATCAATTTTCAAACTTGATTTTCAAATAGCCAGAATCCAGCTTTGATCAATTGATGAACTTGAAATTGCAAACACAAACATTCTGCTGTTCGTGCCAGACTGAGGTAGAACAGAAAAGAAAGGACGTAGCAATGAAATGACACATTCCATTTGCTCTCACTAACTCAGTTGTACGAGAATGTTCACTGTGAAATTGGATGCATATCTTGCTTCCACATCTCATATTTCTGAGCGTGTAACATAAATGATCGATTGGGCAGGCTTGAGATTGCAATAATATACTCACAGGGTCATTGAGCTCAACACAGACACTTCTTCCTTCTCCGTCTGCGACAGTGAAGCTTTTCCCGGTGTTGTGTACCTACACAACAAACAAATGTAGCATAGCACGTTCACCATGAAGTCATATCTCGTATGGAGTGTTCGAATCACGTTAGTAAGACACGACTGTTACCGTCTCAACATGGCCGACAAAACACACGGCTTTGCTAATATATCGCGTCAGCATGGATGAGTTAATTCGAGGCTTTGGAGAATGCAGCGTATTCGACATCTTCACAGAATGACGCCCGACAAACGAGTGGACGGCGCCAAAATGTTGATAATCTACTTTTGCCCTAATCTGTGCGCCGCGCGAGCGGGTCTTTACCGACGACTCCACCAGTCTTGCCCGGCGGCAAGCAATGGGATAAATAATGGAACATACCCAAGGTTCCTGGACGACATATCCGCTGTCCGTTAAATATTTCATTCCGGAAGGAACGTTCGGAAAGACTGGTACGTCATACGTCCATCTTTAATAGACATTTTCAAATTGAATTCGAGGATGTGTGTGTGTGTGTGTGTGTGTGTGTGTGTGTGTGTGTGTGTGTGTGTGTGTGTGTGTGTGTGTGTGTGTGTGTGTGTGTGTGTGTGTGTGTGTGTGTGTGTGTGTGTGTGTGTGTGTGTGTGTGTGTGTGTGTGTGTGTGTGTGGCGCGAGAGCGAACATAAGCGCGTGCGCGCGAGAGAGATTTATTGTAGCGACATATCATAACTGAACGGGATCAGGAGAGATTCATTGTAACAATACTGTGATCACTGGAACACTTGATAGTAAATGCAGTTTCTACCCGGAAAGGAGTAACAGAGGTCACAACAACACGGGAATTCTGAACAAATCAAAAGTGATCCTTTCTTATATCTTTCTAACGACAAACGGCTCGTCATATATCCTTTACTTGACGTCATTTAAATACACAATTAAAACAAGTTTATGACGGTTGATTACGCAACTTCACAACAAGGCAAGTCCGACAGAGTGTAGTTTTGCTTCCAATATAGTCCTTTAAAGTACTGAATATGCTGTTTGACACGCGACTGATAATGTACCAATACAGGGCGTGAGGGTGAGCACCATGTTCTCTTTCCTGGGTTTACGTAAAGATCCAAAGAAGTCGACGTCAGAGAGGGATGCTGATGGAGGCTTTGTGATCATTGGTAAGAAAGATGATCTTTGTAGCCTTGAAGATCGGCTGTCAAAATCAAAGTTGGGGGAACAAAATTCCCCTCCCGCCATTTTACGTGACCTACTGAAACGAACTGTGTCTACTTCAATTGACATATTTTCATATTGGAATTTGGTTTGGTCTGCTTTGGGGCATTTGTTTACACCAAATCCTTTGTAAACAACATTGAACACGTTTGCCGGCTACTAATTTTCGCCAATATTGTAACACGGTGTCAAGGCAAGCTAAATGCTCCAGCGATTTGGTCAGAATGAATTTCAATGGACAGGGGTCGGTTCCTCTAACAATCCACGAGACGACCCAATCAAACGATAATAAAATGAAATATTTGAGTAAATCTGTGACTCTGCCGCTGCCGCAATGCAAGTATGCAGTGGTCCACTGTATCCATGTTGAGCTTGTTCCTTTGCAGGAGAAACAGTTGAAGAGCAAAGGCGGAAGGTGCAGTCGATGAACATTGCACAACCTTCAACAAATGTTATTGTCTTGCCATCTAAGGTGAGCTTTTTCCATTCATAAATGTATGGAATAGCAAAAAGTCATTTCTGCGCAATTGTAATTTGCAAATTGTTTCTTCTCTTTTATAAAAGCCATCATGTCCAGCTCGCCCAGTGGAAACAATCACAACTCCACCCCCATCCCCCACGAACGCGGAAGATGGGTCCTCCTCAGTCACAGAGGCTTCTTCAATGGCCCCTGATCTCCTTGGTGACATCCCCTTCGCTTTGGCACCTCACGTTCAGGCAGTGCAGAGAGGTTTCCCTTATATTCCAGATGTGCTGCTGTCCAAGGACATGAACTCGAGCCTCATGTATTTTCATTATGACTTCACTTTGGAAAAATCTATTCTACAAATTTGATCGTTTTCACCAAACCCAAATTCTGCTTCTGTCTGGATTGCATTTGTTTGCGACTGTATATCCGGTTCAGAGTTGGACAAGTGTTGTACACCCTGCACAGATTATTTGTCAATCAGACATCAAGACAATCACACTGACTTCATTCAAATACATTGAGTGTTTCAGCACTTGTTCTCCCTCAAATTCATCCTTATAACAACTTTTCACCAAATCAAAGGAATACATCTTTTCTCTTTGTCTACATTATATTTAGCAGTTGCAACCTTTCTTTTTTTTATGCAGTGCAATGCAGAAATGTGTCAAAAGATTTGGTTACCATATGGAATCCTACTCAACATGGAACTGTCAAAACCATGGTTTTTTTTCCCTCCGCAAATCTGACTACTTTAAGTCATAAACAATATGAAGACGTACATAGTTTGTTGAATCGATCCTCCGCGTCAACAGCAATAAAGAAAGACACAATGACTTCTTTTGGAATGAGTTAAATTGTTACTGTACCAATTATGAATGATCCACACCATAGCTGCCATGGGATTTTCATTCAGGCATTTTTGGTTGTTGTTGCTATTCTCTTTCCAAACGCATGTAGAAATTGCCAACTAATCCATTTGCACTGCATTTTTCATGACTGTGCCTTACTGATTTTCAGTCCACGCTAAATCTATTATTGTTTGAAGGGGAAAGCCTTAACACTGAATTACGAACGTGCCGGATTGATGGGTCTTGATCATTGTATTAGTGATAACCATGTCGTAATACAGCTCATTGATGACAATATGAAATGTTTACTGCATATAAGCAAATATTAAAAGCACGATCATAAAGTCGTATCGGTTTCCTTCCTACATCTGAAATGAGATGAATCGGTACTTCGAAACGGCTCGTCTTAAATGAAAGGAGCCAAAGTCAACTGTGGTTCTCATCAGGCTTTTTTCTGTCTCCTGCACCGCGGTTTAGTTACAGGCTCACGCAGCGCTGCAGCCGTGGGGGCCATAGGAGCGAGCTTTTGCGTGCGTGCGTGCAAAGCAGCCAGCGAGCCAGTCAGCCAGCGAGCCAGTCAGTCAGTCAGTCAGTCAGTCAGTCAGCCAGCCAGCCAGCCAGCCAGCCAACCAACCAGCCAGCCAGCGCACCCCAACTTACTGTCTCCTGATCTGCTGTGTTCTTCCCGGGCGGTTAGCTGGAAACAAGGACGCTGGGGTGACCTGGTCCTGTCCCGCCAGCCCGTGTGCAGGCAGGTCGGATATCTATCGAGCTATCGATCTGGCTGCTTGGTTGCTTCATTGGCATTGTCAAAAGGTAAGCGAGGTAAAGGCGGAGCATTTTGCAGCGCGGCTATCTAGCATGGTTCCGATAGCACGGTGCTAAGCTAAGTACCGCCGTTCTGGCTCGGATGGAGCGATGCTAGTACCAATACTCGATCGTCAAATCAGGCCGTAAAGCGCTAATACCAAGGTGGACGACCGTGGAACGAACGCATATTGCGCATGACGTTGTTGGATTGTCTTTGGCTTCTGCATGAGGTCACAGCATTCAACGGAACATGTATTATTATCCTGTCATGTCCAATGTGTGCGTTGTTTGCTTGCCAGCGTTTGTCATCAGACGCCACGTTTTGTTTTGCTGAGGATTACAATGACAAGCCTAAGTAGGTCGGCATTTTTCATCCAAATGAGTCCACTAATGCAGATGATTTGTTCGTCATGCGAAATATACTCGGTGCGCAATTTTGCTACGCAACCTCTTTGATTTAGTCAAGAAGACAGACCACTGACAATTTCACCATTCATATGAAATCGTTCAGTTTATTATGCACGATAGCTTTGGACATGTTATGATGGTTGCCTATTAAATTGGGTCACTGGGAATCAAAACAGTCTCAGCGCGCGTGCGTCTCTGGATGGCTGGATGGATGGATGGATGGAGAGGCCGACATATAGAAGCTGTTTGCTCAATGTCTTCTCCTCACGTGGGTCCCAGCTATTATTATTGGACTCAAATCTAACATTGAGTCAACAACAATAAACTATCAAAGGGAACGGTGTGTGTGGGAGTTGCCACACATTGTGACGGAAATGATCACTCGCTACATTTAGCCAATTCATTGCTGAATAACATTTCGTAACTCTTAATGGCTTGTAAATAAAGATGCATAATCCATGACTGAATATTCAGTCATGAATTAAATGAGTCTGACAGACACAACTTTTATTTCGTCATGACCTTATTTAGATCCCTCAACGCTGCATTTTCTAAGTCAGTCTTGCAACTAGAGATAAAAAAAAAAGGCGCCTCCCTTAGGTGAGTAAATGCTGTTTGGAACTTTTTTTCGGAGGGGGGGAATAAATACTTGGTAGGCTAATGTACCAATTTCAGACTAAAGTTTTGACATTGACTTCCGCTTAAATGTTGCTCAACGACTGTAAACTGCAATCAAGTCCACTCTAACAGTGTCGTTTTTGACTATGACACTGTTCTGGCTCTATGCAGCTATAGTCACGGCAAAGTGGCCGTCCATTTTCAATATTTGATAAATAAACTAGTGAGGTCAGTTGGATTGGAAGCCCTCTTCCATCCATTCCTTTGCCGTCAGAAACGAGACCAAATCTGAAGTCGAGACACGTGTCGCTCAATGACTGTCTGCGTGCGTGCGTGTGTGTGTGTCCCTCAGTACCTTTCCATGTCCAAGTCAGCCCAGATGCCACTGTCCAACAACATAACGGTGTCAAAGCCCTCAATCTCTCGGGTGCCCAGCAGCATGGAGGGCATCAATCATGAGCTGGAGAAGGTCTTTATCAAAGACAACGGAGAGAAGGAAGAGTTAAAGGTAGCGTTGCGCTCTCTTGATCAATGTGTCATTTCATGTACTAGTCGCAAAGCACAAGAAACAAATACAAGAGCCCAAGAAAAGAATCCCCCTGATTTGTTGCAGTCTCTGGAGGTACCCGATGGCCGTCGAGCGCCCTTTCCTCCGCAGCAGCGCAGCAGCAGCTCCAGAGGCCCCGACATCCAAATTCCAGCAGGCCCCGGACGGTCCAGCAGTTGCTCCAGCCTCTCGCCCTGCCCCTCGCCCGCCGCCTGTCCGTCGGGATTGCATGACAGCAGTCCCTTTTCCACCGAGGATTTACTTGATGATCCCGATAAAGGTTCAAAAGCTCTTCTTTCGTGACTGTAAAAGTGAGGTGGATGTCGTTTTTTTTTTTTTGGGTTTTGTTCGGGTCTCGGGATCCTGCCTCGGTCTCACAATCTACTTCAACATACTTTTCCCGTGTGTTTGCAGACAGCGGAAGTAGCTCGCCCCTCCCTAAATTCGCATCTTCACCCAAACCCAACAACACCTACATGTTCAAGCGAGAGCCGCCCGAAGGTTGCGAAAAGATCAAAGCCTTCGAGGAGATGAGGTAAGCGGAGCCATACCTGCAGATGCTTTGATTCCAAACCCGGCCGGCCGCTGGAATTGAGTTTTTTGACGGTTCTGACCGTCTTTCAGCTCGAGGCAGTCTGCGTCGGCCGCCCTCTTTTCCTGTCCCGACAAAAACAAAGTCAACTTCATCCCGACCGGCTCTGCATTCTGCCCCGTCAAACTCCCGCCGGTCCAGTCTCAAGAGAAGCAGGAGGAGGAGGAGGAGGACGGGACAGAGACGGCGAGGACGCACGAGGCGGAGGCTCGAGCCTCCTCGGCTGCAAATGATTCTCCCGGCCCAGCCGCCGCCTCAGCGGAGCTGCCGCAGACAGACAGTCGAGCCATCAGCTAGTAGCGAGCAGAGCTGGTCTCTAGCTCCAGCTTTGACCTTTGTGACTGACTCTCCCAAAACACCTTCTTCTGCCATGCCACAAGAGCCTTGGTATCTGTGTGCTGACCCCTGCGAGCCCTCTCTCTCTCTCTCTCTCTCTCTCTCTCTCTCTCTCTCTCTCTCTCTCTCTCTCTCTCTCTCTCTCTCTCTCTCTCTCTCTCTCTCTCTCTCTCTCACTCTCACTCTCACTCTCACTCTCACTCTCACTCTCACTCTCTGCATGATGTAGAAACGGTCTCCTCCTCCACCACCACCAATATTCTGTCCTGTATTATTCTGTCCACGCTTGTGGCCAAGAAAAAAAGAAATTGTATTGTGCAGGAAACATAGGGATCAAAGTGGAAGGGATGTGTATTTTCAAATGATAGTATATTTCTTATGATTAAATTATGTATTGTGTTATGTTTTAAACATTTGCAGAAAGAATAAGCTCTTTAAATGGAACGTGTGTGTGTGTGTGTGTGTGTGTGTGTGTGTGTGTGTGTGTGTGTGTGTGTGTGTGTGTGTGTGTGTGTGTGTGTGTGTGTGTGTGTGTGTGTGTGTGTGTGTGTGTGTGTGTGTGTGTGTGTGTGTGTGTGTGTGTGTGTGTGTGTGTGTGTGTGTGTGTGTGTGTGTGTGTGTGTGTGTGTGTGACTCTCAGGCACAAAAACGACGGGTAGTCGCACTGCCGTGCTATATGACCTAGAGCCCATTAGGCACTGACTGTGAAAATGATCGCTTGTCACATTTGTGATTGAAACACCAGAGAAATAAGTAAAGATCACTTCCCAGCTAGAATGGATGTCAATTTCTTACCGTAATGGCTCTGGGTGTGTGTGGACGGGTGTTACTGAGCAATCTCCACGTCTGGGTCACTTGAAAAACCACCTATGGTATTGACAGAAAGCTCTTTGCCACAATTAGAATACTAGTAGTTGTATATTGAAGGGGTATACTTTTCAAAACGCAATCGTTCCAATGAAAAAGTCTTCAATTATTATCGATAGGTAAATAAATAGCTAGGAGACGCATTCATGGGCGACCGAACGTTTGTAGAGGTAAAACAGAAATGGCGGTAACAACACGCTAGTCCAGCAGATGGCACTCTTGAACCACAAAGCAATCCAAGGAGCACAATGGAGATGGCGTTCGTTCTCCCTAGTCTTATCCGAGTTGACATAGGGGGAAGGAAGGTCCTGTTGGCTGCCGATATGCAGATAGTGATTGATTTGGGGCCCCTCAAATGACAAGAGTCGGATGTATACTTAGGAACAAGGCCTCTTACCTACCCCAATCAGCTGCGTCCGTCCGTCCGTCCGTCGGCCCCACAGTGCAGAGGTTGCAGAGGTTGCAGCGGTTGCAGAGGTTGCAGCGGTTGCAGCGGTTGCTGAGGTTGCAGCGGTTGCAGAGGTTGCAGCGGTTGCAGAGGTTGCAGCGGTTGCAGAGGTTGCAGAGAATTGCAGAGGCTTTCCGTTACGGCTCCGCTCTTCCTTTGTGGAGTTTGCCTGTTCTCCAAACGGATCAAACTGAACGCAATAAAAAAAAAAAAAATAAAAAAAAAGAGGAGAAAAATATCCCCCAAACAGATTAGAAAAGTATCTCTGCAATACCCAGAGGGATAGATTAAACTTTTCTACCATCCCGGAGTGCACCACGAAATGTATTTGAAAGCTAAAAAAGTGCATTTTCCGTGATAGGTCTCGGATTCCTTGAGTGTTTTCCTTAAATATGCATTTAACGTACAGTAACTCACATCAGAGTATCAAGTGGTCTCTATCCATATACACATACATACACACACGTAGATATGATATTGTGTATATATATATATATATATATATATATATATATATATATATATATATATATATATATATATATATATATATATATATATATATATACACACACACACACACACACACACACACACACACACACACACACACACACACACACACACACACACACACACACACACACACAGGTGTTTGTTCATTTTGGGGATTATACATTGATAGGCTTTTTGTTTTATTATTTGGTCAGGTGAATTTTTTTCTTCTTCATACGAACAAAACCTTCTGCCTTCTGCTTTCATTCCAAGTGCCTGAATTGCACTTACGCAAAGTAGCCCAGTAAGAGACACTTTGCAGTTTTTCAATGAGCGGGTGCCAAAGCTCAGTGCAGCCAGTCTAAAAATATGTCAAAATGTCTGTACAATTTTGAAGGAGGCCTTTGTGAACGTCAAGGAGCTTGTGGCCAGCTTGTCATCTCTGGAGATGATGGCCAGCCTGCCTGCCCGCCCGCAGAATGGACCAACTGTCAGATTCTCTCTTTTGTGAGTCCGTCTCGCGGGTCCTTTGCGGGCCCATCCCACCTGAAAAATCCATCTGTCCTTCCAGCCTTGTATTCTTTTCCCATCTGCTGCCTGGCCCCACAGCTGGACACCTTCAATCGACTGCCCTTTTGTTTTAGCCGCCATATCAATAGGAGAAAAGACACTTATGGTAATGAAGCCTTATCGTGTTCCGTTCAGACATTTGCCGTCTTCCGGTCCAACCGGGGCCGACTGCGATCCGGCCGTAGAATTCTACGGCCGCCTAACCGCTGCTGATCTTCCACTTTTCAGCCCAATTGTTGGGAAATAAAAATAGAGACTTCCACGAGGTTCTCAGTTATTTTTCCAAAAGGCCTTTGGAATTTTCTACCTGGGGTTGTTTGTTTGAACAGTTCCTCCACCCACATTTCCATATGGGTTTTTTGTTTTGCGCACTGGGCTTATTATTTGGAAGGAAGGCTCGTCGCGGCGCTACTCAATCGTTTGCATCCCGTTTAGTCAACCATGTACGCTTGTGGCTTATTAGACATGAGCAAGGGCCTAAGCTCAAGCATCTGGGACACAAACAGTAGTCACACACACTACTGTAAATTGGCTCCTGAGAGGCAAGTAGGGTGGCTGTCCGTAGCATCTAGTTAAAGTGATTGAAGTGACTTCTAGCCATTGATTTTTCCTTCATCATCAGCGATGTGCCTGGACACCCTTGACCGTGTTCTTGCGTCCCAGAGGGGTCCTTTTGCATCTCCCGCCTGCCTGCCTGCCTGCCTGCCTTCCTGCCTGCCTGCCTGCCTGCCTAGCCTGCCTTTAAATTCTCATTAAAGTGTGGTTAAAGCTAAGGCCATGTCGAAAAGACAACCACCATTGACGGGCTTATCGTGCTTTCAAAACAAGCTTTTTCAAGCACAGGACATGGGGGGGGGGCAAAACACGACACGACGATATGTTGTCCCAAAAAAGTCTCTAGAGGCGGCCAGGTGCATTGTAATACTTAAGTGACTCAAACTAGCGGAGGAGACAAATGGCTTGTGGCTTTCTCCTATATTTGGCCAATGGAGATGATTCTGGTACACATACTACGTACATTCTGATCCCCGTTTGGACGTTTGCAGAGTTCAATACTTGAAGATCATAGCACAACTTCAAACACAAATGCTGGGATGAGTTCAAGTGGGTGGAAGGCCGTGAAGGATGGCAACATTTCAGCAGCCAGCAATCCTTTTCATGATAAGTAGCGCATCCCACGCAAGTTCACACTTTAAATGCTGCCTGGACTACTGGAAGAGCTTTTGGCATTTCAAACCATTTATCCACATCTTGCCGTGTGAGCCCAGTATGCAAGAGTGTAAATAAAGCCTTAAACAAGCACGCCTGCCTGCCTGCCTGCTCGCCTGCCCCCCGCCACCCCGCCCACCCACCCACCCGGCCGCCCGCCCGGCCGCCCTTGGCACTGTAAGCGGCATGAATTAAAGGCCGTCGGTATAGTGCGGCAAGATTGCCACTTTATGACGGAAATCAATTCAGCAAGGGCCACGGGCGACAGAGAAGGGATGGCGCCTTGGTCAGAGTCAGCTTTATCTTAGCAAAGCAGGCAGAGAGAAACACTGCGTCTATAATGAACTCGGGCCTTTCTGATGAAAGCTTTTACTGCCTCTGCGCACAAAATCCAAAAGGTTGTGGCCGGTGGAAATCAACAACTTCTCCGTAGCAGCGAAACCTGGACAAGAACCGGGACTAGATTTTGTCTGCCTGGCAGACATTTCTATTTCCCCTGACCTTTGACAGGAAACAAGAGGAGCATTAACGACTCAGTCCGCCCGCCTGATCCTTCCTTCCCTTTGACATGAGTCACAAAAGCCACATCCTAGCAGAGTCTGAAGAATAACAACAAAAAGCCTCACTGAAAAGGATTTCTTTGTCGGTCGGGAGCCTATCAATGTCACCACGTCCACCGTGACATGGCGCGAGATCTTCTGCACTTAGGTGGGAGGGAGGGGAAAAAAGCACCTGCTACACACGGACGTCTTTGCATCGCGGCGCGGCGCAGAGCAGCACGGCTGAATGTGACTGGCCACTATCTTGAGGCAGCGGCTGCATCTGTTGCAAAATGATCAGGTAATCATCTGCACTTAATGTTGGCATTTAAGAAGCAGTCTCCCCTCGGAGGCAGAGGCAGGCAGGCGCCTGGCCGGCTTGGCATTTAAGGCCCATCATAAAAGTTTTCTTAAATACTGCTCTCATTTAGGAATGCTTTTTACACGTCCTTAGTGGAGTCCATTATATCCCGCAACCTGCTATTACTCGCAACACATTACGTATGCCGCCTTTGCGTTTGAAAAAATGTCACAACGCACAGACGCGGTGGCAACATTAGCGAGCCCTGCCTGGCCGCCTGCCGGCCTGCCTACCTGCCTGCCATCTTTTATTGTCCGTCTCACGTATTAGTCAGTTGATGCAGTCATTTGACCACAAATCACTTCAATATCTATCATTTGTGTTTTCGTTCGGGTTGATTTTGAACGCTGAGCAGTATCGAAGACTGACCTCAATTACTGGTTCGTAAGATGCACTGTGCCTTGGGACTTTCCATTCATTTGCTCAGATTGTGTCTGTTTTTCAGAGAAAAGCTTGTTGAAGGACCTCCTAAATGTCTGTTTTTCTCACGCCGCGGCCACCTAAGGCCCACTCGCCCAGATCAAACTGTCCTTAAAATGCCCACCCGACAGGTTTCCCTACTGCTTGAGCTCCACATCAAGGCCACTCCTAATTGTACGTAACATAAGCCTAGAAAGAAATACAAGCTCCATACCTTACCGTACCTTAAATATTAGCTTCAAAGGAAGAGATGATTGATGCATCAAAAAGATCCAATTTCAAGCAACATGAAAAGATGACATTTGTGCACATTTTCTGAGCTAATAAAGATGAGGCTTATCTCACCTGCTGCTGCTGCCGCCGCCAACCTCTCTCGCTCTCTCTCTCTCTCTCTCTCTCTCTCTCTCTCTCTCTCTCTCTCTCTCTCTCTCTCTCTCTCTCTCTCTCTCTCTCTCTCTCTCTCTCTCTCTCTCTCTCTCTATCTGCACCAAACACAGCAAGGTCCTTGATGTTATCAAAGCAATTGGGCCTGCTTTAATCATTGGCAAAACGGAGACAAAATCCAATCACTCATAAGGGCTTCTTATTGATTGATGTAATCTTATTGGCGGTTGAGGGGACGCCACTGATTGCTTTTGTCACTTCCACGCACGCGTTGCTCTCGGCCGCCGACGTTCCCCCTCGGGAGGCCGATACCCGTCCGCAGAGCCAAAAATTAGAGAAGGCAACATTCATCCCTCCCTGAATATTTGGGCTGAATCCATTTGAGCCAACATCCTGGGTTATTTGCCAACAACCGTGCAGCTGTCAACGAAGGCTCCCCCATAGAGATGAAGCGGCACGGGTGTGGCTGCTCAGCCCAAAGGTCTGAAAGCAGCCAGTGTATTTATCCATCCGTGCGTCCGTGCGTCCGTGCGTCCTTGCGTCCGTGCGTCCGTGCGTCCGTGCGTCCGTGCGTCCGTCCGTCCGTCCGTCCATCCATCCATCCATCCATCCATCCATCCATCCATCCATCCATCCATTTCAGGCAGGCAGGATATGCAATTACCAAGGGGGTGGCCACATGACAGAAATCAATATGACACAAAGCACTCAGGCCAGCAACTCTCGTTCGTGATGAAGCGCGCCTGAAGCCCGTGCAGGTTCCTTCAAAGAAGCTTATTGGACTTTGCAAACCTCTTAGTTTTTGATTTACTGTTAGCTGGCTGATTGCAACAAAGCTATTGTTTAACCACAGAGGGGAGTAATAAATGGACTTTGGAAAAGAAAAAAAAGAAAAAAGTCACTGCGGCTCTTTCTATTAGCTCATCTGGATAGAAGTCATTCAGTGCTGTAATGAAAACAAATGAACACTAAGGACTTCCCCAAGAGCTGCCGATGCTGCGACATGAGCTGCAGTATCACAAGAACTGCTGTCCCTGGTGGACAGGAGGAGGAGAGAAGAGAAAAAGGAAGCAAAAAGCATTTGGGGAAGATAATCAATGCTCAAGGAAGTGCAATTGAAATCATTCATTTGATCACTCTTCATTTGCGGGTGAGGCCGTAGTGCTGCCCTTTTCACTTGTTGTCGGGTCGGGGTCGGGGGCCGGCGGTGCAACAGCTCGTGTGAAGCGGTCCCTCCCCACCTCCCCACCTCCGTCCGTCCGTCCATCGCCAGTTCCCTGGTGATAAATCACACACGACAGAGGGCATTACACGCACAAACGGAGCGTTGCCGCTGCACGTTGGGAGCAATTAATTAGCCCACTGATGCTCATTTATCACTGCGGCAATAAGATGAAAAGTCAAGAGTTTATTAAAGGCCCACTTGATTTCCAAGAGCTGGAAAAGTCACACACACCCAAATGTGGAGATTTTTCAACAAGTATCCATCGATCTAGCTTTCACGCATGCTTGAAGCAGCTTTCAGATAAGACCAATGACTCACTCCCTAAGGTTGAGCAAAAGCAAGCTTGCATCTCGCAATTGCTCCACAAAGTGACATTTGGGGGCACAATGGGACACTTGTCATGTGCCCTGATTTGACAGTCCTCAGCCCGGACCACCGGGGACACAAAGCTGGGCTTCTTCTTCCTCAAGACATGCCAGTCAACGGCCAACGAGGAAGAGTGTCTGGAATGGAAGGACTCTCAGCATCCCGACATGTCCATCAGAGGTCATCGTACACTGTAGGGGGCGCTCTTGTTCTCTTCTTGCTCAGCCTGTAACCAGCCAGCCAGCCAGCGAGCGCCATTCTTCAAATGCCTTTGTTTTTAGAGATGCAAAAGACATTGCACACGCTTCAAGTTCCCACAGCTTGACCATTCAAAAGAATGCAGAAAACACGTTGCAGAGAGGCGTCCTTCCTTTTTCTCTCCACTGAGACTGGCTGTCGGAAATAATGAAGCAACGAGAAGAAAGTTCCCTCGAGTCCCAGAGGACTGTTGCAAGGTCAACTATCAGCAGTGAGGAAAAAGCAGAGGGGAGGTGAACGACGACGACTCTGCCACAAAGCTGTCAGATAGAAATCTTGAACCAGCTCCAGATCCCTCCGTTCAATAAAACACGGTAGGAGAGGTCGCTCGGCAAACAACCATAAAAAAATGGAGCTTCTTTATTATTCTTTACGACACGAGTCGGACTCCAAACCTTATCGTTGCAATTGAACAACTGCTGTACATCACTCGAACTGGAGTGGATGGATGAATGGGTGGATGGGTGGATGAATGGGTGGCTGGATGGATGGATGGATGGATGGATGGATGGATGGATGGATGGATGGATGGCTGCTATCCAGCCAATCGCAGGGCACAAAAAAGCATTGGCAATTGAGAGTGGCATGCATGTGGGACAAGAGCTTGATCAATAAGAAGAAAAGGCGTAGAAAGACACCACACCATATTAAAAAGGATGGGGAAATGGCAAGATGTGCCGCTGGTACTTGGTATTTAGAAATTACATTTCAATGTGTGCCATTTCCCACCTGTAGAGAATTGCTGGCAGGCTGGCAGGGTGGCAGGCAGGCAGGCAGGCAGGCAGGCTACATGCTTTCCCTTGAGTCCCCCCCCCCTTTGTTCTTCATTTCATAAGTTTATTGAGCAGCAAGCCAATCTAACAGACTAAACGTCAATATATGAAAACAAGTTTTTGTCAAGTTGTCATTTGTAATCGTATAGAGCTAAAGTTTTTTTGAAATGATGAAATTGGGCTCAAACACTTTAGTATCTGATCGGAGGATGATTGGAGTCATTGTTATTTTTTTTTCTATTATTATGAAGCAATCAACTATGCACCAAGGCTTTTGCCATTATTTCAAAACAAACACAAAAAGCCAGAATAGCAAACTTTTTAAAAGGGGACAAGCTGACTCTGGGTGCCACAAAATGTCAAATGTGGATCGAAGGGAAAAGAATCCAAAGTCCAATAGAGCGTGCGTGTGCGTGCGAGCTAGATAGATATCCATCTCTAGCAAGCACACTTTAATTTGCTGTGTTTTTCATGCTCTACTGAAGTAGTAAATTTGGGTGCGGGCTGGCTAAGGAGCATTATCACTGATAACGTGGCTCAAGTCTCCATGCTTGGCAAAACACACTCTTTTCCTTCCTTCCACTAGTATCTCTCTACTCCCCCTCCTGCACTCTCAGTCAATTTCTCTTCTGCACGTGAACATATTGGGATAAACCTTTGGCATTTGTATTGGATTCTGCATACATTTTTTTTTTGAAGATAGCATCCCGGTTGGGGCAAAGCTCACAACTTGGCATCACTCCATCCGTTCTTCTGATTGGAGAGTCCCATCCCTGAAAAAGACGGACATTTTCATCTCATAGCAATGCAGACCACAATGAGCGATTGTGCTCTTATTGACATTAATAATAGCCAATGGCCTTTCTTTTCCCGTTGCCGAGCAAACGAGAATGCGTCTGTGATCATACATCTTGTCCAAAAATGCCAATCCTGGCCGACTATTTGTTTGATTGGAGAGACGACTCCTAACGGGAGCATTTGCAAAATCCTCGTACGAATTTCCTGAGGTGGCCTCATCGCTGTGGTTGCTATGGCAGCTATTACAGGTGGTCATTAGCAATGAGGGGAGGGGAGTGGGGGGGGGGGGGAGGGGAGGGAGGGAGGGAGCGGTCGTCTGCCTCCGTTGGGGAGATAACCAACGCTAAGTTCCAATTCGGTCAAGCACCCTTTGGGCATTTGGAGCAATGAGAAAGTTACAAATGAAAAAGTTCCTTTTCTACATGCCCGGCGGGTGCTTTGCTGGAGTGAGATTGGCCATCAAAAGCAAGAATGGCGGCGGCCGAGGCGGCAGCAGCATCCTCCTCTATTGTTTGGCCCTTTCTGATAAAGAGAGCATTTGCAATGCCTCCATCCATATGGCCCAAATCGCAATTGGTGGAGGGATAGGGTACCTAAGATTTGACCGCAGCAGAGATAGGCTCCCCCATGCAAAGTGGAAATGTTGAATTCGGAAGCTGCTGAGAAATCAACACGGGTCCTCTTGCTACGGTCGGCCACGTCAAGTCCTCTTTGAAACGAGAGGAGTCCCCGGCAGGGAGGGCTGCCCCTCCGAGGAATCCAAAAGGCTGGAGCTGTCAGTCAAGAGCAAAAACAGCGCGACCGGGACTGAGCTTGCTTGCTTGCTTGCTTGCTTGCTTTTGCTAACTGGCACCATCCTACTATGTCCATTTTGTTCTTCTTTAGGGGCCCGAGCAGTGACTGCGGGGAGCTAGCTGCCTATTGGGTTTGGTTGGAGGAATTCTTTTCTTCCCTCTCGAAAGGATGACAACCATTTTGACACCCCAAAGATGCACAAAAACTCATCAAGCGTTGCGCCCTGGAGCTGTAGGGCATGTAGAATAGAATAGAATAGAATAGACAAGACAAGACAAGACAAGACAAGACAAGACAAGACAAGACAAGACAAGAAATAGAAATAGAAATAGAGAATAGAGAATAGAGAATAGGGAATAGGGAATAGGGAATATAGAATAGAATAGAATAGAAAAGAAAAGAAAAGAAAAGAAAAGAAAAGAAAAGAAAAGGAAAAGAAAAGAAAAGAAAAGAAAAGAAAAGAAAAGAAAAAGAAAAGATAGAATAGAATAGAATAGAATAGAATAGAATAGAAAAGAAAAGAAAAGAAAAGAAAAGAAAAGAAAAGAAAAGAAAAGAAAAGAAAAGAAAGAAAGAAAAGAAAAGAAAGAATAGAATAGAATAGAATAGAATAGAATAGAATAGAATAGAATAAGAAAAGAAAAGAAAAGAAAAGAAAAAGAAAAGAAAGAAGAGAAGAGAAGAGAAGAGAAGAGAAGAGAAGAGAGAGAAGCGGCCGGCCCGGCCGAAAGCAGCCTTACCGGCGAGCCAGGCGCGTGCAATGGAAACCAGAAGTGACCTAGGTTGTTGTAGCCTGGTTGCCCGGCCAGCCACCCTCCCACCCGCCCGCCAGCCCAGCCGCCGGCCCGCCCGCCCGCCCGGCCGGCCGGCGACCGTTGCCAGCCGAGTTGATTGACAATAAGAGAAACAAAAGTAGAGAATATGAAAATGGGAAAGCAAAGAAATAGCCATGTTATTTCATATCAAAAGGGCAAATATGTCATTATACATGTATGGAGCATATCCCAGCATTTTGATGACAAATTGCCTTTGCTTTCCACTAAGCTATGACAATTGCACGATGAAAACAAAACACACACCGTGTAGGCTATCGATGTTCGATAACGGAGCCGTCGCTATGGCGCCTGCGTGCAGCTATACGTACGTCAAAAAAAAAAAAAGAAATGTGATCAAAACTAATGGTGTGTGAATGGTTTATGACGTTTTCCCAAATGAGTGAGCCCCAGTGCCAGTGCCAGTGTGAGTAATCACAGACACATAATCAGGAGAAATGAAGAGGAGCAAATTTGATGTTTGTTTGTTTGTTTGATGGCAATACTTACTGTATGTTGTTCCTGCCAGGAATACATGGCCATTTGTACAAAAAAAGGCTGTTAGAAGAGTGAATGAGTATTATGATTGCATAAAAGTGCAATCATAATACCTAATGATGTGTCACTTGCCAGAGCACAAGGGAATATTGCCAGCTTCATTTAATCAATAAAGGGACTCCAAGGGCATCATTAAATCATTTTCAATTAGGCAACACAGCTTGCCATCCAAAAAGGTTGATAGTACTCTCACACACACACACACACACACACACACACACACACACACACACACACACACACACACACACACACACACACACACACACACACACACACACCACACACACACACACACACACACACACACACACACACACACACACACACACACACACACACACAACTGGAAGTAACTGCACATTGATATTCAAATGAACGTTCACGTGAAACGTCATAAGAAAGGTTTCCCTGCACTAGCAAAGATTCGGATGAAACAATCATCGTCCTTTCGTTTGACCACCTTCGATTTCTTTGACAAAGCCAGCACATTTGGGTCGTTGCCGTTTACCATCCACGACGACGTGGCTTTGCAAAGACTCCAGTACTTTTGCTAAGGGTGACGGATGATAGATAATACAGCGTCTGGTGAAATGGAAGAATTGACTTATCAAATGAGAAAGGTGACTCGCATTTTTGCAAGGATGCTAAAAACGCTGACCGTGCAAGAGGCAAAGGGAAATCGGTTCTAATCTGAGGCACAAAGACACATTTGTGTGATGGTGTTTGCACTGATCCATTCACTTTAGTGATTTTCCTGTGGATTGACAGCGAGTACAGAAGATGGGCGAAAGGCCCGCACTTCAATTTTCTCTCTAATTAAGCAGAGACATGGATGAAATTGTGAGACAATTAACTGTGCCTGCCTGCCCTGCGTGCGTGCGTGCGGGTTATCATGGTTGCACAGTGGAAAGCAGTTTCATTGGTGAAGTGGCTGCACTGCCAGCAACAATCTTTTTCTCTTGCTTTCCACAGCCCGTGTTTATCTATATTTTCAATTAACCTCAATCATTTAACTCTGGTCATAAAACCGGGCGCATGCTCGTTCAAAAGAACAAATGCAAAGTTTTTTCCTCTCTCACGCTGCTGTCATGTTTTATCTTTGCTTTTTCTATCCCCTCCTGTCTATCCTTGTAAGTCTTTTTTTTTCTCGTCATTCTCTCT